>NW_018745260.1:658794-1106648 GCF_001683475.1 Chenopodium quinoa
GTCCAAAGGATTTAATCCCATTTCTAAAACATTTAGGATTAATTAAAAGCTTATATAAGTTTCTAAAAGATCTTAATTATCCTTTTTAAAAATATAAGACTAAAGAGTTTGAAATTGAATAAAACTTTTCTTTTTGAAAGTCCTATTTCTATTCGAATTGAATGACGTTCAAATATAGTCAAATATTATTTTAGTGTCTCATAATTTTTATCCAAATCATAAGTGTTTGGATAGCCCTAGAAATTATCTTTCTAATGATATATTATAATATCAATTCCGAGCTATAACGGAAAAGATATGAATGAAGTACGAAACTCTATCCAAAACTAACACTGTCTCACTATTTTGTCCATATTTTTTATTCTAAAAATGATTTTCATCTGATTTTAATATGGTTATAAATTAGACTTCAACATCTTTCCAACGACATATTATTTATCTTATTCCAATTTTAGGATCAAAAGATATGATTAAAAACAAAAACCGCAAAAAATGTTGTCTATCACAAGAGTATTATTCCAATTCAAATTCTTATCTTTTCTTAATTTTTTGACCCTTTTTTTCCTTATAAATAGAGGTCATAAGGTTCAATCATCAAAAAACTTGATCATCAAATCATTCTTTTCTCCCTCTTTAGCCTAAACACTAGCCTCCCTATTTTTCCATAATACTTCCCCTAAGCACTCCAAGGAGTCCATACAATACCCAAAGTTCTATACTTAAACCAAGGCGTGAAAGGTATAATTAACTGAGGGTTTAAACTAAATAGACTCTACTTTTTATTTAATTTAATATTTTTAATTTGATTTATATTTATTAAAGTTACTAACAATTTATTCATGATGCAGCCATTCAAGGGAACGCGGAAAGTGAGTAATTAATCACTTAATTACTCTTATTTTTATTCTTGTTCCTAGTATCATGATTAGGTTTATTTATATATGATTTGACTAACAATTTATTGTTAAATTGCTTCCAATATTAATGTTTATTCTATCATTATTTTTTATCACTATATTACATGTTAAAGGAAATATGTAATTGAAAATCACTCCTAATAAGATAATTTGGACAACTGGTTTAGGTTCCTTTTTTATCTTGGTTTTTAATCAAGTGATCATAGTATTTTAGAATTATGTGTTGCATTAATATTCAACCAATTTAGCTTAATAATAGTTTGGACCAAATTGAATATTTTTTTATATGCCTTTGAGATCGCAGGAATCACTTTTCACAATAAAAATCGAGTAGAGGCCAATACGGGCGAACGTGACTCCATGACTCACTTCGTATCATCATCCCCGATCCTCCTTTCGTGGTTCTGAACCATATGGAGTTAGTAATCTCGTGGATTATGAATGGGGTGTAACCTTCACTGGTCAATCGTTGTTGCCTATCGTTGTCCCTTTATCATGGTTGCCTTTTATGATCTGTGAACGGTTTACAAGTTCCTTATAAACTTGTTGGCGGCTCCCTACTTTCCTTGTCCCTAATCGTATTATGTCAATTCCCACTTCCTATGAGTGCCAAGCATATTCACCACATGCTTTAACGTAGGCGCATTTCGAGCGACGCCTACAACTACTACACATTTCATAACATAGAAGATAGGAAAATGAAGGGAAGAGTATGTGCAACATGCTTAGTGCACACCCATGAGGAGAGAGATGTCAAGAAAAGGAAGAAAAATCAAAAGCAAATTCAACGAAATAAGAAAAGGAAGAGGAAAAAGGCAAAGAAGAACTAGGTAAACTCTCCTCAAAATGTTTTTTGGTTGCATAATCACCCTTTTCCTCAATAGTAGACGAACCAGGGACATGAAAATCATCTTAGCTAAGAGGGTCCCCAATAGGCTTGTGGACAAAAGAAAGGAGGGAAATATGAGTGTAAGGGATATGGTCAAATCTCTTTGAAAAAGGGACTTGAGAAAAGGAAAATGGGGGCTATTGTCACACAAATAAACTCTTTTTCACCACCAAGCCTAACATCATTCATAGAGTCCTCAAAAGAAGAACACTCATGATCTCCATCTTCCTCAAACATCCAACTTCCAAGAGAAACTACATAATCCCCTCCATCACAACTATGAAAAACAACTCCTTCAACATCCTTAAATCCTAAAGTCTCAAAACCATGCATGAAATGATGCAAATTCGTTTTAAACTCATCTCTCTCCCATGAAGCATCCGCAATGAACTCATTCAAAAGGCTATGGGATTTCTTTTGACTCTCAAAGAACTAATGGGAAATAACCTCAAACTAGTACCATTACTCATGGATAGAAGAATCATAATCATGCAATAGAGACTCATCAAGATGAGAAGGAGGGTTGGGGCATTTGAAATTAATACTCTCTTCATTCTCAACTCCTTCACCATCACTCAAATACTCACCAAAGGGATCCTCACCCTCTCTTGGTTGCTCATAATCATCATTATCATCCTCAACACACATTGGATTTGAATTTTTCACAAACAAGCATCAAAGATGACAATTGGCTATCAAGCTCTCCACCAAGGCCATAGCAAGCTCTAGGCCCCGGGACCAAAAGCCCAACTTCAGTTTAATACAAGGCCTCAAAATAAATATTTGTAAAAAAAATAAAAATAATAAAAGAAAGCAGGAAGAAGTGTATATACATTAAAGCAATTGAGTTTCAGAATTTCAAATGCCAAATTTTCACTATTCAACCTTCTTCTTCCCTAACTTTCTCCCAAAATATTAACTTTCCTATGTGAATTTGATTAACCAAAAAGAATTGTCATCAATTCAATCGATCCCCTTTTTTCGGTAATTATATTTTCCAAAATGTAGTATCTCTTTTCATATTTCAGTCAGATTAATTCCTTTTCCTTTATGATTATGATAAACAGTAATTTTATCATTCAATTTTCAATAATGTTTATCCAATTATAATCTTCTTTGTATATCATACTTTATTCATCAAAATCTGTTTTTATATTAATTTTTCATAATCGGTACAACTACTTTCAACCAAGAATTATGAAATTGGAGAAAAGTCTAATAGATTGATTGGTTGTTCGTTTGAATATTCTAATTCCTTCGACCATTCGACGAGAGCTACATGCCTACGAGTTCATCTTTTCATAAAAAATGCTAGTATGTTACTTACAAGGTTAATTAATTTTTTTTTCAAAAAAAATGTTAATTCTTATTTAATTTTTAATTATATATTCTTTCATTCATAAATTATAATGTAATTATGTAATTTAATTTTTTATTTGGTTAATTTTACCAATTTTGTACCAAGTCTTTTGTTCAATTGCTTCAATAATCAGGTGTTTTTGTTCTTTTCTATACTTATTACAGTAATTTATTACTCCCTCTATCCCCTTTTGATAGTCCCTTATGAGCATTTTTCACGGGAATTAATAAACACAAATAAGAATAGTTAACGTACATTGAAAAAGTAAATTGACATTGGGTATACAAAAAAGTTGAGAGAGAAAATAATAAAAGTATGGGAAAACAAAATTTACATGGAAAAATTAAATTTGCACAAATATTGTTGCAAATTGGAGGGAATTTTGGTAAAAAATTAATGTTAATGGTTGTTGGAAAAAGCAAATGAGGTGAACATTTTGGGACTAAAATTTGTCCATAAGGGACTATCAAAAGGGGACGGAGGGAGTACTGGTTTTTTTTTTTATAGAATGTTGCCTAGAAAATATCTATCTGGTAATGTTAGAGAATAATATATATATATATATATATATATATATATATATATTATTTTTTTTGCATACCCACTATTTTTTTAAATAAAATATGTGAATTAGGGCCCAATTTATGACATCGCCCCAGGCCACTGAAATCTATGAAACGGCCCTGCTCTCCACGTCTCCTTCTTCTCTCCTCAAGACACTCCTCACTCTTTCTCATCATCTCCAATTGACATCTCATAGAGTTAAGAATCGAATCCTTACCAGGCCCAAGCTCATTACTAAGTTTAATATGTCAAATTTGAGTTTCAAAAATAGCAACAATAGATTTAAAAGGTGTAGAAGATTGAGGTTCGACAAAAGAATAAGAAGTACAACAAAGATTGGAAGAATAAACATTAAGATCATGAGCATAATCATCACATTGGGGAGTGGGGGCACAATCAAGCATCTGAGATTCGTCATTGAGGGAATGAAGCACATCACAAGAAGGCATGGTAAATAATGGAGAAAATTATAACACACTGTTTCGGGGTTTTCTGATGTCCTGCGGGAGAGTTACAATTCCGAGACTGGAACCGGACGCTTGTACCTGCAAAATAACGGAGACTCCTGAGAGCTCCGCCTCCAACGGTCAAGTTAGTACCTGATTAAGGAGTAATTAATACGGAAATTAAAGTAATAAGATCTCTCTAGGTGAGAGTGTTTAATGTTGGTAATCTGCTTTGTTAGCGAGATTAGCCGGTTATTAGTGTTCCGTAATGTTTCTGTTCTTCTCTGTTCTTCAGGTGAGATTAATTGCTTCTCAATTGCTTGATGTTCTCTTGATTTCTTGATTTCTTAATTAATGAGGATTAATTAAGTATTTATAGTCTTGAGAAGCGTGCCACTCTCTAGGTTTAGGGTAAACCTAGGGCTGACCGGGCCTCTAGATAGGATTGGGCCTTGTTGGCCGATTTTCCCATTTGGCATGGGTGGACACGTGGCGTGCCTCGATTGGTCCGTAGAGGACGTATCTGTGATTGACACGTGGCAGGCTCCTATTGGCCTTCGTGAAGGACACGTGACGGAACCTGGTTGGTCCACTTGTCAGACGGTGATTGGTGGATAAAAATCCCCTAATCATTTGCCCCTCACAGGTGGCACGTGACTGGTCACGTGTCGCCTGTGACAGGTGTCGCACGGTGACAGGCGACGGCCTGCTACAGGTGTCACCTTGCAAACGGCCGAGAGATTTTCCCGCCGAAATTTTGAATTTGGAAGCGACCCTTCGCCTTCTCACTTTGCCTATATAAGGAAGTGTTGACTTCGGTCATTTTCACATTTGAGAACTTTGCGAGAACATTCGGACCCCTGAACTTGCTCTGACATTTCGGACCTTTTCTCCCTACCGCCTGTTCTGACAAGCCGACTGCACCGGATTTCCAGAACTTCATCAACCGTCACTCGTTCAGGTAACTCAGTTCTCTTACTCTTAATTTTCTTTTTATTTTTTGAAATGGCACCACGGAAGCACACGACACGACCTAAGTTAGTGATCAGCCGGTCACCGGGGACGGCTGAATCTAGGACTAGGAGTGCCGCCTGCCCTTTTCTGGACCCATCTTTGCCCTTTATACAAAGTCCGACTGTATCTGTGTCTATGCAGAACGTGATGGCCAGAACAAAAAAGACTGATATGATATCAAACTCAGACGGCTCCTCCCAAAGGGTGCTCATTAGTGAAACATCTGACCAGGCGCCAGATGTAGAATTGAAACGAGGCGGCTGCCAAGCCGACAGTTCTGAGAGAGGGGCCAAGGTGGTCCCTTCCCATCTTACCGTTGATATGTCTAATTTTCCTCCTGCTCCTTCTAAGGGAGAGGAGGCGGGCCCCTCTGGGAGAGGGGAGGAGTCGTCCTCTTCGGACTCGTCAGAGGACGAGTCCGAGTCCAGCTCTTCTGGCCACAGTTCTCCAGGCTCAGAAGAAAGACATAGCCGCCTACAAGAGGCGAGACTTTCTCATGCAGTTGAGAAGGGGGACAATTGGGCGGAGCCGTCCGCCTCTTACAGAGAGGAAAACGCCCCCTACTACTGCATGGTACCCCGGGGCCGGATCGCAACCATGCAAGACAAAGTGGAGAGCTTTATTGCTAACCACAGAATGGGCCCGGAATTTTTACTGTTCGTGCCGGATCCAGAAGACACTGTCGTCTGGCCGGCTGGTACCAGCTATGATGACGGCTGCTTTGGCTGCTATGTGGCGGCCATCAAAGCTGGACTGCGCTTCCCATTTCATCCGGCTGTTCAGCGGATTTTAGATGGGTATGATTTGGGGTTATGGCAGTTAGCCCCCAACTCTTGGGTAAACGTACTCGGCTATGTGGCCGGGTGCGAAATGTACGGGGTGGAGCCAAGCTTTGAGGCTTTCGCCCACATGAACTATCTCAGCCGGACCCCTAAGTCGGGAGGTACCGGCTGGTATCAATTAACAAGCCATAGGGGTTACCTCATGACGAGAGGTAAGGCGAACAAATGGAAGGATTGGCGGAACACCTTCCTTATCATTGAGGGTTCAGACACGGAGCTGAACCAACGTTTTAACAAGTGGAATAGGGATCCGCCTCTTCTCGCAGGCGGCCGCAGCATGCCGCCTGTTCCCCCAAAGGCTAAAAGAGAGATCCTAGACAAAGGACTCTTCAAAGTAGAGACTAGGGTGAACTCTACTTCAGGGGTACGAGAGCAAGTACCCCTACACTGCGTCCCGAGCTTCAAGTGGCTCTATGACGAGTACTTTTTGGCCGCCTGTGGCCTCAGCAGTCGGTGCTCTAGAGGTAGCCGGCCTGACAAATACTCTGTTTTTTTCACGCCTTGTTTACTTGGGATCTTTACTAACTTTGCTGTTTATTTTTTGCAGCTGACGCCATGAGTAAAATAACAGCATCCAAGACTGCGGCGGCCATGTTTCGGGCCTCTCTCATGCAACAGTCTTGTGCCGACTCCCCCAACAAGGGGGCACCCTTGGTAGGCTTCGAAAACTCTTCCTCTTTTAGGAGTTGTCTTATGCATATACTAACTCTTTTTGTTTTCAGTCTGGCACTCCAAGAGCTTCTTCCTCGCAACAGCCGGACCCCAAGGCCCGGAGGACGACTGTTGCAAGCTCTCCTGGGTCTTCCAGGAAAACAGTGGCGGCTGAGAAGCAGCCGGCCACTTCTTCTAAAACCCCGGCGGGGCCGCCTAGAAGTATGGACAATCACTTGTAAAAACTTTCACACTTGCTTCCTTCTTGACTAGGTCTAACTTGCTTTTTTTTTTACGCTTGATGCAGCCGGCCCTCAGGGGCTTGACTTGGTTGAGGTAGCCAAGTCCATGATCAAAGTAGTTCCTCCATCTGAAAGGGAGGCGGTCAGGGGTGCCGGCACCCTTGACCTTGATGGGATTTCAGGGGTCCTTGCTGAGGTATACTTAGCATATTTTTGAGTATTTGAGTTCCAGGACGCCTGTTATCTTTTTGTTTGGAAACTGACGCCTGTTTTTTTTTTTTTGTACTTAGGCCCTGCTCCGAGTTAACAGCCTTCGCAAGCCGATTGATCGGAAAAACAAAGAGGTAAAGGCCGCAAAAGCTATGGCCGCCTCCAACTGTGATAAGGCAATGTTTCAAATTGCCCAAAATGAAGTACTGACCATTGATATTCTTTATTATCAGGCGCGGGCTACCGCCGCTGTTCGGGCTCAGTTAGAGGCGGCCCAGAAGAAGAATGACGAGCTGGAGGCGACCGTCACAAATCTTAAGGCCGAGCTGAAACCTCTTCGCCAAAAAATGCACTCTTACGAAGCCATGGAGAAATCTTTGGCCAACGTAAAAGAACGCCTGGTGAGCCAAGAGAAGAGTCTTACCCAAGAGCTCTCGGAAAAGGCCGAGCAAGAGAAGAAAAAGCTCGTCCGGGAGATGGTGGAAGACTCCGCTCAAATCCAGCGCATGACCTGGGGCCGCCTGTTCCCCAATGCCGACTTTGCCTCATGGGAAAGAACGTACCGCCAGTGTTCGGAAACATATAATCAAGAGATCCTGGCGGCTGCTGAAGAAGAGGCGTTGGAAGGTACGTTGGAGGAGGAGGAAGAGCCGGTTGTGGCGCTTGTGCCACTTGGGGGTAAGGCATCAAAAGAGGGTGCAGCTAAAGCCGAGTCCAGCAAGAAGAGTGCTGACCAGGCGGCAGCTGCTAATACTGAACTGCCCCCTTCTTAAGCTTAAAGTATATATTTTTTTTTTTTTCACGGCCTGCGTGCCGTTTGCTTTGTATTTACCCGGCCAGGGGGCCGGGGCTTTGAATATTCTGCTGGTCTTTAATGACCGACTTATTTTTAATCAAATTTTTGTTTTGATTCAAATTTGTCTAAGTATTCCATATCTAATATCCCATTGTTCACTAGACCGACTGTTGTACATGGCCGAACGTTGCAGACAGGTACAAATAGTAAGTACTACTAATAGTAAGTACGCCGCCTATGCCCCTGGACGACTGGTTGTCTGTTTCCAGGATAGACGATCAGTCGGCCATTTATTCAATCGGTATTCGAACTATTTATTCAATCGGTCTGACCAAGTAAATAGTATTACCTAGTCGCCAAGGAATTAAGTAGGATAACAAGCGGCGGGTACCGGTTGTTTCCCTTTATTGCCAATGTTGGCTTTTAACTCGTAATTTGTTAACCTAGCAAGAGTAGTGGTTGAGAGCCCCTGTTTATTAAAGACAGGCGGACGACTCATACCTTTTAGGCTCCATACTAAGTTTGAGTGACTATTAAGTTAACATAGGAGTTACTTAGTCTTCGTCACAATCTAGATCGAGTAGTAGAGGTACCAGGCGGCGTAGGCCGGCTAGACCCCTTGATTCGCCAATGTTTGTTGGCTATTAACTCAATAGGTACCCCCTGCATTTATCCCAAGTAATACAGGCGGTCATCTGACTCAGATGTCAACTGCTACCACTGGTTTGGTTAGTGATAGAGTTATCCTTGTCTCAAAAACGGCTACGTGGTTGCCCTTGGGGACAGTCGTATAGGTGCCGTGTAATTAGTTTATAGAACAATGTTCCACCCAAAAGGGAGCTGCTCTCTGCGACGAATTTCATCCGGAGGGATGCCGTCGGACGCCTGCTATGATGTTGGGACAGGTCGTATTAGTTTTGTAGATTTGATCAGGTGGCTTGGCGCCTGGTCTGATCATTCGGCCGGTGGCCTTGGTAAGTTCTTGGTGAACGTAGGTGCTAAGTAAAAGAAGGGTAGCCGCCTGTTAGACACAGGGTCGGCCAGGCCCTAATCTTTTTAGCTAAGTATTGTGAGTAAAATACTCAATGGAGAGTAGCCGACTGTAAAGGTACAGACGGCATGCCCCTCTGAAGATAGAGTGAAAAACTCCATGGAGAGTAGCCGACTGTAAAGGTACAGACGGCATGCCCCTCGTAATACAAATTTGAATAGTAAGTGCAAACTTTATTAAGTAGCTCTTTACTTTACATCATTCAGAAGAAATATTTTTTAAGGTTATTTACATTCCAAGTTCGAGGCAACGGTTTTCCGTCTGGTGTTTCCAGACGGTAGGTACCGTCCCTGACTTCCTCATAGATTCGGTAGGGTCCTTCCCAGTTGGGAGTTAGTTTGCCAGACTCATTAGCCCTACCAACTGCTTCCATTTTTCTAAGTACAAAGTCCCCTACTTTGAGTGGACGCCTGTGTACTTTTTTGTTGTATGATCTAGTCATTCTCAGGCGATAGATCTCATGGCGCAAAACAGCATTGCCCCTCTTTTCAGGAAGTGAGTCTAATGCCAGGCGCATGGCTTCCCAGTTTGCCTCTTCGTCATATAGCATTACTCGAAGAGTCGGCTCGTAGTGTTCTATTGGAAGAACAGCTTCCGCACCATAAGTTAGGAGGAATGGAGTTTCTCCAGTCGCCCCTTTTTCAGTCGTCCTAATGGCCCAGAGAACATGTGGTAGTTCATCCGCCCATAGGCCGCCTGCTCGTTCAATCTTTTTCTTGAGACCGTCTGAGATGATTTTATTAAAGGCTTCTACCTGGCCGTTTGCTTGTGGACGGCCGACAGATGCAAAGTAGTGTGCAATTCCTTGGTCTCCCAACCAGCTTTTGAGAACAGGCGTCTCAAATTGGGGACCATTATCAAAAACCATAGACATGGGAACCCCGAACCGAGTGATGACGTTTTTCCAAATGAATGAAATTACATCTTTCGTCTTGATTCCCTTTACAGCCTCCGCCTCTACCCATTTAGTGAAGTAGTCAACGGCAACAAGTATATACCTTCTGCCGCCTGTAGCAGGCGTATATGGACCCAGAATGTCCATGCCCCACTTAGCAAACGGTAGTGGGCTGTGAATGGTAGTGAGGTCAGTAGCCGGACGGTGAATTAATTTGCCAAACCTTTGGCACTTGTCACATTTTTTCACCATCTCCATTGCATCTGCTTCCAAAGTAGGCCAAAAGTAGCCCTGCCGCCTTGCCCTTTGAGCAAGCATCCTACCACCTATATGCGAAGCACAGTAACCAGAGTGAAGATCATCTAGTATCTCTCGTCCCTTTTCAGGAGTAACACACTTTAAGAAGGGTTGAAGGTACCCCCTCTTGTGAAGTTCTCCCTGTATCATTTCAAAACAGGAGGCTCGTTTTTTCAGTGCTGCCGCCTGTTGAGGATCATCCGGCAGTGTACCGTTTGTCAGATATGCCCTGATTGAATCCATCCAGGTTGAGCTTCTGTCTAGGATTCCAATAGGGTTTTCCTCGATGCTTCTCTTCTCCATTACTTCCCAAAAAACAGTTCGAGGAGTATCGGAGGAGGCGGATGATGCTAATTTTGACAGTGCATCTGCCTGGTTGTTTTCTGATCTCGGCACTTGGATCAGATGGAAATCCTCAAGGGGGCCGACTGCTTGTCGGACCGCCTGTAAATACTTGATCATGGCCGGATGGGTTGCTTCGTATTCGCCATTGTACTGACTCACTATCAATTGTGAATCAGAACAGGCGTCTATTTTTCTTGCCCCTGCCGCCTTGCACATGCGGATCCCGGCTAGTAAAGCTTCATATTCTGCCTCATTGTTTGAAGCCTGAAAACTGAAGCGTAGAGCATACTCGAACCTGTCGCCCTCTGGAGATTGACATACGACGCCTGCTCCACAACCATTTGAAGTAGAGCTTCCGTCCACATATACCTTCCAGACTTGGTCTGGAACTTGAGAGTCAGGAGGACGAGTCATCTCTACAATAAAGTCAGCAAAGGCTTGCCCCTTCACTGCTTTTCTAGGCTCGAAAGTAACTTCGAGGCTCTGTATTTCTATGGCCCATTTGATCATTCGTCCTGACGACTCCATGATGGTAAGGGGCCGCTTGATTGGTTGGTCGGTATACACGACGACTGCATGTGCCAAAAAGTAGGGCTTCAATTTTTTAACAGCCATGAAGAGTGCAAGACCAAATTTCTCCACTAGGGGATACCTCAACTCGGCATTTTTCAGTACGTGACTGACAAAGTAGACCGGGAGCTGACAGCCGTCCCTTTCAGCAAGGAGCACAGCGCTTAACGCATGATCAGAGACGGTCAGGTACATGTAGAGATCCTCTTTGGGCAAAGGGCTGACCAGCCTCGGCAAGGAATGCAAGTGAACTTTTAATTTCTGGAAGGCGGCCTCAGCATCCGGCCCCCATTCAAACCTTGCCTTTTTCTTAATTGCCTGGAAAAAGTATAGGCATTTGTCGCCTGATCGGCTTAGGAATCTCCCCAAGGCCGCCAGACAACCTGTTAACTTCTGAACCTCTCGGATGGTACGAGGCGACTGCATGTCAATGACCGCCTACACCTTCTCAGGGTTCGCCTCTATTCCTCTCTGATTGATAAGGAATCCGAGAAATTTCCCAGACTCAACTCCAAATACACATTTCTTGGGATTGAGCATGACATGGTGTCGCCTGAGTGTGGCGAAAGTTTCTCGGAGGTCCGTCAGATGATCTTTCTGAAGTTTAGTCTTGACAATCATATCATCAATATATGCCTCGACGTTTCTCCCAATCTGATCAAAGAACACTGTGTTTATCATTCGTTGGAAGGTAGCCGGGGCATTCTTAAGACCAAACGGCATGACCGTGTAACAGTATAACCCCTGATCAGTGACGAAGGCCGTCTTCTCCTGATCTTTTCTTCCATAAGGGAATTTGATGGAAACCAGAATAGGCGTCCATAAAACTCATCAAGGCATGACCCGCTGTTGAGTCGACCAGGTTATCAATTTTAGGCAGAGGGTAACTGTCTTTGGGGCACGCCTTGTTTAAGTCTGTGTAGTCTACACACATTCGCCAGGTGCCATTCGGCTTTTTAACAAGCACCACATTTGCAACCCAGTCTGGGAAGTAACATTGCCGAATGAACCCTGCATCAAGTAATTTTTTAACTTCGGCGGCTGCCGCCTGACTTCTTTCTTCGCCATGGTTCCGCTTCTTTTGCCGTACCGGCTTCTTTTTCGGATCCACAGCGAGTTTATGTACTGCCAGATCAGGACTAATGCCTGGCATTTCATGGACTTCAAATGCAAAGATGTCCTTGTATTCTTTCAATAGGTTGTGAAAGTCGTCACCAAGGTTTCTCAGAGCAGTCGTCCCAACTTTGACTGTTCGGTCAGGACGTGAGTCGTCTAAGATCAGGTCCGCATGCTCACCAGCCGGCTGAGGGCGGAACTCATCCGGCCGCTCCTCTGCCAATGATTGCTATTTTCTTGCTTTTCTTGCGGACTCTGTCTGGGACGCCTTTCTCTTTTTGTCGCCTGTTTCTTGAACAGGCGCACTCTCCTTGACATTGTCAAGGTCTGTTTTTTCTCCACTTGACGCAGTGGCCATAACAGTGGGCTTGACATCCGAGAGATAGCACTCTCGGGCCATCCTCTGATCTCCCCTTAGGGAGCCGACTGTTCCATTATCCCTCTCAAACTTAAGCAGCATAAGAGACGGGATTATAACAGCCTTGGAATTATTCAGGGCTGGTCGACCCAGAATCATGTTGTAGGCCGAGAGTTCCTCTACTACTAGGAACCGGACTACCATGTGTCGTCCTTCCCCTTTTTCGCCCAGGCGAATGGGTAAATCTACTCGTCCCAGTGGGTGGACGACTCCTCCTCCAAACCCTATTAAAGGGTGGGAGGCCGGATGTATGCAGTCCGTCTGATATTTCAGTTTTGATAGACATTTGCTGCTGATGAGATCTGAGGAGCTCCCGGTATCTATGAGGATTCGGCCAACTCTCTGGTTGGCCACTTTACATTCAATAACGAGAGGGTCGTCATGCGGCCCCCTTACCCCTCCTAGATCCTCTTCAGTGATGACAATCTCAGGAAATGTATATTTGGACGGCCGTTCTTGGTGAACGGAATTTACATCTAACCGCCTTATATTATCTTTGTTGCCCCTAATAGTGGGGCCGCCTCCTGAGAAGCCGCCTGCAATGGTGTAGACGACTGCATCATCTGTATCGGAACTGTCGGCCTGTTGATTCTTTTTGGCCGACTGCTTTTTTGAGGAAGTGTTCCCCGTAGATTTCTTGACATAAGTGTCAAGATCACCTTGCTCAGCCAAGCGGTCTAGGTACCGCATGAGACTGATGCAGTCATTGGTGTGATGACCAACGTCATCATGATAAGCACAGATTTTGTCTTGGTTCCGGTTGTTTGCAGAACCCTTCATGGGGACCGGCTTCTCAATTGAGAACCGTCCCTTTATTTCTTTTAGGATAAACTGGTTATCCTTGTTAAACACATACTTTGGGGAGTATGGTTTGAATTCTTTTTTCTTTTTCTGGGCCGGCTGTTTAGAGGAATCAACCGCCCAGACCTCTTTTCTTTTCTCATCTTTGTTAGACGACTGTTTCTGTCGTCCTTCTCTTTTGTCGAACCTTTTCCCATCCGACTGTTTTATTGTACACAGATCAGTCGCCTGTATATAGGCTTCTGCTTCAATCAAGGCCTCTTGAAGAGTCGCCACCCTTTTTCGAACTAAATCAAATTTGAAGGTAGACCCGTCTTTGAGACCTCTAAAAAAGTCAGTATAAGCTACCTCATCCGGTAACCCTTGAATCTGTATTCTCATCTGGTTGAACCGCCTGATGTAAGAACGAAGCCCCTCCTTCTCGCCCTGCTGAATTGTTCCCAAATCAAGGGTCGTTTTCTTCGCAGGGATGTTCATGGCGAAGTTGGAAGCAAATAAGTAAGCAAGCGTCCTGAAGCTGTTTACACAACCAGTCGGCAGGTTGCCGAACCATTGCTGTGTGATTCCCTTGAGAGTCGCTGGGAAACACTTGCACCAAGTGGGATCATCCAACCCTTGAAGGTACATCAGGTTGGTGAATGCCATCAGATGGTCTTCTGGGTTAGTAGTGCCGGCATAGGCGCCTACTAGTACATTTTTTACTTTGGCCGGCTGAGCGGCTTCAGTAATTTCCTTGGAGAAGGCCGACGGCTGTTCACCAAGTCTAAGCAACCGTAGCTGCCAGTCCATAGGTTGGACGTTTTTTGCTGCAGGTCCACCAAATGGAGGTGGCTGCATAAAATACTGTTGTTGCGGCACAAATGGTAAGTTTGGTACCGCCTGGGCACTATGAAAGCCGGACTGACGGGAGGTGCCGCCTGACTGACTCTCATGGTACGACTGAGTATGCCTCATCGAGGCATTTCGCAAACTGTCTTGAAAATTTGAAGTAGAAGCCGACTCTGACAATCGGTCACTCTTCTTCTGCTCTAGCAGTAGCCGAGCATCTGTGAACGTTTGCTTTGACCCGTCCGCCTGAATATGACGAACCGGTTTCCTATTTCCCGTAGGATAACGGAATTTTGTGAAAATCAAGAGCAGGTGGCTCCCGCTTCTTGGATTTAGGATGAGGAGTCGCCTCTCGCCCTTGAACTGGCTTCCTCTTCAGTGAAGTGGAAGGTTTTTTGGCCGACTGCTCTTTGACTGAAGCAGGCGGCTTTTTGTTGATCAACTCTTGAATCTCTCCCTTGAAGTCCCTCATGAAGGTCATGAGTTCGTTCCTTGTGATGGGAGCAGACCCATCAGTCGGCTGTTGCCGAGCAGGCGGTGCGCCTGCTGGCTCGCTTCCTGTTTGAAGATGCTCCCGTTCCCTCCTTTCGGTATGACGGGTACGTCGGGCCCTTAGGGTCCCGTCTGGAGCTGTATGAGTTTCCACTTCAAATTCACTTTCGGTGTCATGGTCCGACTGAACTTGAGGGTCGTTTAGGAGACGCCTCTCTTCAGGAGTCGGTACAGACTTGGATGCCATCTCTGAAGTACTCTCCCCACAGACGGCGCCAAATGTTTCGGGGTTTTCTGATGTCCTGCGGGAGAGTTACAATTCCGAGACTGGAACCGGACGCCTGTACCTGCAAAATAACGGAGACTCCTGAGAGCTCCGCCTCCAACGGTCAAGTTAGTACCTGATTAAGGAGTAATTAATACGGAAATTAAAGTAATAAGATCTCTCTAGGTGAGAGTGTTTAATGTTGGTAATCTGCTTTGTTAGCGAGATTAGCCGGTTATTAGTGTTCCGTAATGTTTTTGTTCTTCTCTGTTCTTCAGGTGAGATTAATTGCTTCTCAATTGCTTGATGTTCTCTTGATTTCTTGATTTCTTAATTAATGAGGATTAATTAAGTATTTATAGTCTTGAGAAGCGTGCCACTCTCTAGGTTTAGGGTAAACCTAGGGCTGACCGGGCCTCTAGACAGGATTGGGCCTTGTTGGCCGATTTTCCCATTTGGCATGGGTGGACACGTGGCGTGCCTCGATTGGTCCGTAGAGGACGTATCTGTGATTGACACGTGGCAGGCTCCTATTGGCCTTCGTGAAGGACACGTGACGGAACCTGGTTGGTCCACTTGTCAGACGGTGATTGGTGGATAAAAATCCCCTAATCACACACCATTAGCATCAACTTGATCATGCACCTTATCATAATGAACAAAAGAGAAAGTAGAGTTGAAATCATTTGTTCTAGGTTCACCCATGGGATCATTTGACAATTCATGGAAATTCATGCTAATAAAAGAAGAATCAATACATTGCACATCAATATTAGAAACATGATTAACCCTATTATAGACATCCCAAGAAAGCCAAACATAAAAATCCTACGCATCATCAATTGACAATGCTCTAAATTCACCATTGTGCATGCATTCAACTTCATTCCTAGTTTTCTCATTTAAACCAAAATACCAAACCTCACAAACCTCCCAAAGACTAGAACAATATAATCTAAAAGTCCCTCAAGTCTATTAAAATATTAACAAAAAGGCTCATTTTCATATTGAGGAAATGATAGACGCCATTTATTTTTCTTTTCTTTTTATTTTTTTTTTACAAAACAAACAAAAATCAAATAAAAAAAAGTATATACAAAGATCTAGACTCAAGCAATCAAAAACACTCAAACATAGACACCGTTCCCCGGCAACGGCGCCATTTTGACGAGGGCAAAAACTAGGTCGTTGACTAATCCTCCCTCGGTCAAACTAAATTTATAAACACTTAACAAACCTAAATACAAGTATAGAGGCAAGTCAAGGGTTGAACCCAAAGGAACAGTAATGTTCAAGCACTCTCAATTATGTGCCTAAGCTAGGTCGAAGACAAAGATAACGAGAGAGCATTAACAACTAACAAACAAAGAAACCAAACAAATAAAACACTAGGAATGGGGATCAACAAGTAATCATGACAATTGTAGCAACTCGGGAACAACATGCAAATCAATGGTTACGAAGACTAATGGTAAGAGAAATAAAAAGAGCTCGACAAGATATCTCCTAGAGGTCTAGCTAGCGCCAACTATGAGAGATTCTAACTAGGAACGTCACTAACAAAGCTCAATCGACAAATGCGAGCTACAAATCAATGGTCCGTATCAATGTAGACTCACAATGCAATCTAGCATAATTTTTAAGGCCTATCGAATTACACACATGCACAATTTCCATTAATTACTTTAATTGAGATTAATCATCATAATCCCCAAATTAAGCACAATCAATCAATCATATAAGTTTCACCCAATCCTTAGCCAAACAACTACTCTAACATCATCATCTAATCAATTAATAACTAAGGAAGCAAGAATCAACAATATATGAAGAACAACTACACTAATCAAGCATCAAACATCAAAATCAATCCAAACAAACTTGATTATTAAACAAAGCAATAAAATGAGATAGATTTAGAAATGCTCATTGATAATAGAGAAGATCTTCAACACAATTGTCACCATTGAATCTTCAATCTCTCAATCACTATTGAAATTCCTCACTTTCTCCCTCTAAATCTACTCCTAAACTAACCCTATATTTAGAGAGAAAAGCTCTCAACTAAGCTAAAATAATGATTAAAATTATGTATAAAAACTTCCTACAAAAGGTATTTATGGAGGCGCGGAAACGAGATCGATCGAATTGAAGCTGGAAAGCAGGGGAGGAGCGCTCGCGCACAAGCTACGCGCGCCTGCGCTGCTGGGCGGCGCGGCTACACGGCTGCGATGCGCGCCCTATCCGATCTAGGTTTCTTTTGACTTTCTTTGTCGCTTGTGCACTTGATAATGAACCTGGAAACTCCTGATGATGCATAACGGTAGAGGCAGTAGCTAGGAGCTCTTTTGGTGGGTTCGACACCACTTCTTCATAGGAGCACGACTCGAAAGCGTAAGAGCTAGAACTTGGAGCACCCACTTCCTTGTATCTTGATCTTTCTCAATGCTATGAGCCTAATCCACAAGCATCTTCCAACTTGGAAAACAACCAATATCAAAGACCCGGACCCTGTACAATACCTAAAACCACGAAAAAAGAGAAAATAAAGGAGAAAAGACAATAGAAATAATAGAAATGCACAAAACCACAAAATAAAAGAGAAAAGGTAAAACAAAGAGAAAAAGCGTGAAACTAAACATTTATTAAGAAGGAAAGCTATGAAAAGAAGGTAAAGACGGCCTAAATACTCATCAAATGGGCGCCATTTAGGAAACCCATCACACTACTACTTTACAATCTACTCTGCTGAGCTGCTGCTTCATATTCTACCATGCTAGAGCATCTACTGTTGTTGTTACTTGGGTTCTACTAGAGCCGGTGGTTTTTTTTTTTTTTTTTTTTTTTTTTTGTGCATGTGTTAAATTACAAGTTATTAATTGAAATTACAAGTTAGTTTAGGCATATTATGAAATTGTATCAATTTAATTTCACAATGTTTATGTTGATTTCACATTTTTTATTGTTGTATATGTTAATATAATTTTTATATTTAATAAAAAAATAATTTTAATAATAATAATAATACTAATAATAATTAATAATAATAATAACAATAATAATAATTATTATTGTTATTATTATTATTATTATTAATTATTATTAGTATTATTATTATTATCATTATTATTGTTATTATTATTATTATTATTAATACTGTTGCTGCTGCTACTTCTACTACTTCTACTACTACTAATACTACTATTATATATTATTATTAAATATTAAATATTATTAGTATAATTATTATAATAATTATAATAATTATATATTATTATATAATTATTTTTATTATTATTATTAGAAATTAATAATTGGTATTATCTTTAAATATTAGTTATTATCTTTAAATATTAATTTTTATTATAATAAAATCAATTATTATTATAATCATAATAATAAAAATAATAATAATAACATTACTATTATTATCATTATTATTATTACTGTTATTATTACTACTACATTTATTATTATTATTATCAAATATTAATTATTATTATTATTATCAATATTATAACTATTAAATATTAAGTACTATTATTAATAATATTATGATTATAAAATATTAATTATTTATTATTATTATTAATTATTTTTTGTTATTATATATTATAATTCAATCGTAATTATTATTATAATTATTAATTATTATTTATTTATTATGTTTAAATTAATTTTTAATAATATTATTATTGTAAATTTAAATTTTTTATTATTAGGATCATTAAAAAATTAATATTTAATAATAATAATAAATATTATTATTATTAAATATTAATTTTTAATAATAATATTATTTTTAAATATTAATTATTAATTATTATTTTTTTTTAAATATTAATTTTTTATTAATTTATTAAATATTAATTATTAATATTATAACTCAATATTATGTATTATTTTTAAGTACAGCAGAGTAAAGCAGAGCAGAGCATATTTCAGCAAAGCGTCTTTAAAAACAGGGTCTAAAAGTGTTACCATACTGTAGGCGTCATTCGAAGCGCGCCTACGTTAAGCATGTGGTGAATATGCTTGGCACTCATAGGAAGTTGGAACTAACGTATACGATTAGGAACAAATAAAGTAGGGAGCCGCCAACAAGTTTTTTTAAGGAACTTGTAAATCGTTCATGGATCATAAAAGGCAACCACGAATACAAGTACGACGATAGTCAATAACAATTGACTCGTGAAGGTTACACCCCATTCATAATCCATGAGATTACTAACTCTATATAGTTCGGAACCATGAAAGGAGGATCGGGGATGATGGTATGTACGAAATGAGTCATGGAGTCACATACGCCCGTATTGGCGTCTACTCGATTCTTATTGTGAAAACCAATTCCCGTGATCTCAAAGGCATGCAAACAAAGATTCAATTCGCTCCAAACTATTAATATGCTAAATTGGTTGAATATTAATGCAACACCTAATACGAAAATATCGTGATCACTTTAATTACACAACAAGATTTAAAAGGATCCTAAATCGGTTGTCCAAATTATCTTATTAGGCGTGATATTCAATTACATGTTCCCTTTAAACATTCAATATAGTGATCATAAAATTATAATAGAATAAAATGAACATTAATATTGAAAGTAATTCAACAATAAATTGTTAGTCAAATCAAATAAAAATAAACCTAATCATGATACTAGAACACAAGAATAAAAATAAGAGTAATTAAGTGATTGATTACTCACTTTTCGCATTTCCTTGAATTGATACATCATGAATAAATTGTTAGTATCTTCAATAAAAAATATAAGTCCAATTAAAACAATTAAATTAATAAAAAGTAAAGTTGATTTGGTCCAAACCCTTAGTTAATTCTACCTTTAACGCCTTGGTTTAAGGATGGAAACTCGGGTCAAGTATGGACTCCTTGGAGTGTTGAAGGAAAGAATGATGTAATTAGGAATATAGGTTTAAGGATTAGAAATTGAGAGAGAGAGAGAGAGAGAGAGAGAGAGAATGATTTGTTTGTATATAAGAGTGGAAGAGAGAATATTTTTTGGTGATCAAGCTTGTTGATGATTGACAAAGGGGTGATATGACCTCTATTGTCACTACTACAAAAAGACCCGTTGGTTAATACAACGGGTCTCTTTAATACAAGAGATCTAATATTAGAGATAACGTGTCTTTTATGTGTCAAAGGGCCCACCTACAATTTTGGAAAGATGGAGGGAAAAAAAAATAAAAGACCCGTAATTTAACTTAACAGGTCTCTTATGTTTGTAAGGCCCAACCACTTAAACCAACTTTTTCTTGGGCCTGATAGCAAAACCCTATTTTTTCTCCTTACCCCCATTTCCCATCACCCTCCATCACGCCGCTACATCTTTCTCTTTCACTTTCCTCTCATCTTATTTTTCTCCCAGTGCAAAAAGCGTTGATGCAACCTCCTTAATGCTGACGGTCGGTTCTTCCTCCTCCTTATACCGGCGTTTAAGGAGCAAAAAACGTTGATGCCACCATCAATAAAGCTCATATTTAAGAATTTGATGGTCAATTTTGACCATGAAAACTCTAGAAATCTAGAGTTTCTTGGTTAAATTTGGCCAAAAAGCCAAAATTACAGTGTTTGAAAAGATATATTTCCTTTCTATTTTATTTTTAATGATTTTACAGGTTTTTGGTGGGGTGATTATGAGTTAGTTCGTGGTGAATGGTGATTTTGGGTTTAGCTTGAGTAGTTTTGAGATTTTTCTTTGGTGGCCAGGGTTTTTTACCGGTGGGTTTGTGGTGTTGGTATTGTTTTTCTCGTTTTTTTTTTATTATTATAATTTGAATGTTGAATTGGGTGAATTTATTTTTGGTTTAACTCTAATCTATGGTTATATTTTCTATCTTTTTTACCCTCTAATTATTTGTTGAAATGCCTCTGAGAATTTGGTTTTTTTTAAAACTTAATTTAATTCAAAGGATATAAAACTAGCGATGGCGACGAAGACGATGATAACAGTGGTGCAGTGTAATGACAAAGATAATAGCGAAAGGTTCTTTAGTTTGAGGTGCAGTATTTCTCCTCCTGTTGATTGTGTTTTTCAATTAAATTTTATATTTAAGCCTCAAGTTTATTGTTAATATCTCATTTTCTTTGGATTGTGGGAGTATTCTGGGTAGTTGTTGAAGATTGATCACCATTGCAGTTCAATTGTTTCAGGTTAATTTTTTTATTTTTTCCGCTGTTTATTAAATTAGTTTATTTATTTTGTTGTTAAAAACAAGTTTATTCATGAAAATGCAGAAATGATTCATATTTTACTGTGATTTGTTTTAATTAATATTAATTGTGATTGGATTATCATGTGAAACTATGGAATTTTGAGCAGAAAGTAGCATATATTCTTTGTCTACTTAAGTAAGGTTTATGAAATTAAGAATGATGAAATCCAATCAGTTTCATGACATTGTTATGATGAGTTATCGTGGTATTGGTATCTCATTTGTTATATTGTTATTGTTATTGAATGTTTCTAGTGGAATTCTCAATTATAATAATTTATTATTTTAATTATGATTGTTTTTTTGTAGATCTACCTACTTTATGGCATCACAACACACAAAGCAAATGGAGTACTCAAGTCTTAATTTAGCTCATCAATTCTGCCAATTTTTTTTGATGTAATTGTAAATATAAATTTTCATAAATTCAATACAGTTTTTTTGTTAGGATTTTACGTTGGTTTATTTTTATTCTTTTTATCTCTTCAATTTTGATTTAGTTCATTGCTATTCGTATTATTGATTACATTTACAACTTTATCCTCATCATCACTATAGGACTCACTTTTATGGAAAAAGTTGTTAGATTTATCAAAATTATCATGTGATAAACAAATTTTGTGAATCTGAGAGATTGATTTGTATTTACCCCAAATAAAGTATACAAATTACAAACTCCACTATAAAACAAAAATAATTCAAATGCAAACCGCATAAAAAAAAAAAATTGACCAAAGAGACTCGTTAGCTAACTTGGCAAGTCTGTTTCATACAACTAAACAGACCCCATATCTCAAACAACGGGTCTCTTTCTCTCATTAATTATCAATCTTATCACTTAGATAACAGACCCGTTATCACAGACAATTGGTCGTTTTGTCTGCATAAATAGACCCTCCTCATGGGGGGGGTCTGTTAATCAAAGAGACCCCTGAGATAGAGACCCCTTGAAAGGCGGTTTGTCATGCATATTTCAACGGGTCTCTTTGCCTTTTTCTGTAGTTGTGTTTATGAAGAAAATAAGGGTCATAGAATCAAGAAAAGATCCGAATTCGAATCGGAATAAAACTCTTGCGATGTGCAGCATTTTTTGCGGTTTTTTTTTTATCATATATATTGATCCAGAAATCGAAATAAGATAAATAATATGTCGTTGGAAAGATCTTGAAATCTAATTTCTAACCCAATTGGAATCAAATTAAAAAATTTGTAGAATAAAGGATATGGCCGAAATAGTGGGACATTGTCAGTTTTGGATAGTGTTTTGTATTTCTGTAATACATTTTTCGTTATAGCTCGTAATTGGGTTTATGATATATCGTTGGCAAGCTTATTGAAATTTCTATACAACAAAATAATAATTTGATCAAAAATTATAGGGCCACAAAATCAGTTTCTCTCGATTTTGTGATGTGAACACGAAAAGTGGAAAGTAAGTTATGATTTAGGGAAATGGACTAAGAATTGAGTTGGTTTATGCAATGTATTGAATTGAAATATAGATTAAGCACTCTAAAGATTAAATAGTCAACCCGACCAATAATGACAGTGAAAGGATTTTGTGATGTGAACACGAAAAGTGGAAAGTAAGTTATGATTTAGGGAAATGGACTAAGAATTGAGTTGGTTTATGCAATGTATTGAATTGAAATATATATTAAGCACTCTAAAGATTAAATAGTCAACCCGACCAATAATGACAGTGAAAGGTTGCTCATCATCGAGTTTGGTTTTATAGAGACATTTTTAGGTGTCTACACAAACATTACGTAAAGTGTTACATAAAACCTTAGGTAACATAGACGGATGTATCACCTACTAAAGTGTTACCTATTATCTATAATAACACTTTTACTGTTTTATTGAATTGAAATATAGATTAAGCACTCTAAAGATTAAATAGTCAACCCGACCAATAATGATAGTGAAAGGTTGGTTATCATCGAGTTTGGTTTTAGAGAGACATTTTTAGGTGTCTACACAAACATTACGTAAAGTGTTACATAAAACCTTAGGTAACATAGACGGATGTATCACCTACTAAAGTGTTACCTATTATTTATAATAACACTTTTACTGTTTTATGTACCACTTTTTGGATGTTACTTAAGGCTAATTATGTACTAGTGATTTTACATCAAATCTAATCCAAACCGAATTGATTCGGTTTTGAATTTTGAAACTAAATCCAACTAAATTTGGATTTAATCCAATCTTATCCAAACCGAACCAAAATTTACGAAAGATCAAACTAAACAAGCAAATTTATGTACTTCATATTAAAGCAAAAAAAAAAAAAAAAAAAAAAAAAAAAAAAAAAAAAAAAAAAACCAAACAAGTTATACACCACCATTCGTAATTCAAAGAAAATCAAAACCTAACAAGTAAATACATACACCACCGTTCAAAATTTAATCAAAACAAAAATGTAACAACAAATTCATACACTAGCCTTCCAAATTCTAAATTAAAAACAAATTAAAGGTTAAGAAAGGGAGCAGATGACGAACAGCGTTGAGGACCGTCAGAGTAGATTAACTAACTGAGAGTGAGAAAGGAAGCGGTGGAAGGAGGATGTGGGAGAATAATGAGGGACCATCGAATCCGAAAAGAGTGAAAGATTGAGCATTGCCAATGGTCGTAAGGCAATGATTTAGTTAAAAAGGAGGGGAAACAATGTTGCCGCAAGGAAAGAGTGAGAAAGGCTAAAAAAAGAGAGGGAAATGATTAGGGATGTCAGTGGGGCGGGTCAAGTAGGAGACCCGCCCAATCCCCGCTTTAATGGGGCGGGGATGGGTCTCGGTTTGGCGGGTGGTGGGGCGGGGATGGGGATAAAAATCATACCCGTCATGGGTGATGGGGCGGGGGTGGATTTTAAGTTGTACCTGCCCCGCCCTGCCTCACCCGCCCCACTTCGTACCCGCCCCATCCCCACATCTTTATATCTTTTAAAGCAAAATT
This sequence comes from Chenopodium quinoa, assembly GCF_001683475.1. Taxonomy (NCBI): domain Eukaryota; kingdom Viridiplantae; phylum Streptophyta; class Magnoliopsida; order Caryophyllales; family Amaranthaceae; genus Chenopodium; species Chenopodium quinoa. Next base: position 683,004 of record NW_018745260.1, read on the forward strand.
ACATATTTTTATTCTATTTATAAAATAATTACATGAAATACAATATTAATTATAATACTTTGTACAACACTTATATTATAACACAAAAATGTGTATAGAATGTTTTATTTTATAATTCGTATTAATTATGTAAGATTGTGTATTTGAGATACGGATATTAGGTGGATCTTGGGTGGGGATTAGGCGGGTCTTTGGTGGGGATTAGGTGGGGATGGATATCCAAGTGGGGGGTGGGGCGGGGATGGTTTTGGAGTTGTAACCGGTGGGGCGGGGATGGGGATGAAAATTGGACCCACCGCGGGGATGGGGATGAAAATATTAGGTGGGGATGGGGATGGGGATGGGAAGGCCAACATCCACCCTGCCCCGCCCCATTGACATCCCTGGAAATGATTAGGGTTTAGCCGTTGGGGTTTATATATAAAGGGAAATTTGGATGGAGTAATTGGGATGTTATTTGAAATTCAATTTTTTGTTTTTTTAAGGCGAAAACAAAATTGATCCACAAGTCATATTTTTTAAAAATCTCAAACCGATATAAATTGAATTTAAAAAAAAAAACTGATCTAAATTGTTAATTCGGTTAAGTTTGGTTGGTTTGCGATTTTGATCCATATCATTGTAACTCCCTAACAGACACCTAACAAAATATGTATTTGTATTGACGAAATTTGAACCAAATACCCCTAAATTAAATTTTTTATTCACAAAATACCCATAATTTTTTTCATATTCACCATACACACTTGAGTTTCATGAATTGTCGCAAAATACCATGATTGACTAACTTCAGTCAATTTTGTTTGTCATTAGGATTAAGTATGCTACGTGTCAACATCATATTGGTTATTTACAATTATTTTAATAATTAATTTTAAAAAATAACATATTAATTTTTTAAATAAGAAAACCACCTCCAGCCAACATTTCAGCTGGCCACCTTCTGTCAGAGCCACCCCACCACCGCCAAATCTATCCTCCGCTGGCGCCGCCCCATTCCTTTTTCCGGCGCCACCCTACCACCACAACTCGTTTTGCAACCCCATCCAGTAGACACCCAATTATGTCTCCCCAAAAAAAAAATTTAGTGATGAATACATTTCACGTCGCGTGATTATCGAATGAGGTGAAATAGTGAAGGGTCTTGTGATGTGTTTGTTTTAATAAAAATCTTTCTTTTTCTTTTTGAAAAGAACTCTATTTTATGAAAATAGCTTGTCGAATTTAGCTTGGTCCATGATAAGGGTCCAATAATAGTGTAGTTGGGTCAGGCTCGCAAAGAGCTTTCCAATGATATATTATAAGCCCAATGCCAATGAATAATGAGGAAGTTATGGTCCAAATACTAATTTGGGTCTGAAATGGTTTAATGGCCCAATGATCTAGTGGAGGGCCTATTAATTATTATTCGTAATATTATTAGGATTGATTATAATCTTCTAGAAAAGTCTAGAAGGTTATTTTGAGTTCTAATGACATTAAGATTGATAATTAATATTTAAGAAAAAATAATGAATTTGGTTTGAAATAATACAAGTGTTTTATTATGATAAATCTGATTTAAAATTGATAAAACGGAGTTTTTATCGCTTAATTATATGAAGAAAAAGGATTCCGTACAAAAGCGTGTTTATCTTTTAAGATGTTGCATAACGACAAGCCTGTCGCAAAAACGACAGGGCTAGTCGCCATGCATGATTCATGTCGCTCGCGACAAGCAGCACTTTCATTCTGATACAAATTCTGATTTGTTTCTATCAATTCCGGGCTATTTTCTTATAAATAGGAGTCGTATCTCCCTGTTTTTATGGATTCACAATCATCTAATTCTATTCTCTCTCTAAAGCTAGAAGCTTATTCTCTCTCTATTATTTTTCTAAACCCTCCCCTTTTACAAAATTCCACATTCATAAGTTCTAGACACACTTAGCTAAGTTCAAAGTTGCCTTCGTCCTAGATGTGAAAGGTTGATAATTTCTAAGGGTTTGGTCCAAAATCTTATTTCAATTCTTTGATTAGATTTATTGTTTATTATTTTCCTTGAAGTTACTAACATCGTTATTTTATTATTAGAAAGAGATTCGAGGCATCCAAGTAAGTAATTTAATTGTTATTATTTTGTTAAAGAAATCATTCTTTGATAATTTTGGTTCCTAGTGTCATGTTAGGATGTCTGTATGATTCCTAGTATCATGTTTAGGGTAATAACTAACCTTTATAATATCATGTATGTTTCTATGGGATGCTTCCTTTGTTTTTCCTTCTATCTTGTTAGTATCATGTTAGGGCTAAAGGTTTGATCTTTAATGTTTAGTGACATGCTAGGATTTGTTATTAATCTTGTTAGCATCATGCCTAGGATCTTGCTAATATTATTATGCTTTATTGAGATTATTATGATGATGATTATTATTATTGTTATTGCTTGATCACGCGTTTTATGCATGATTAAAGGGAATTAGTACTTTTAATCACGCTTAATAAGATAATTAATAATCTTGTTTAGGCTAATATGATTATAATCCAAGTGATTGCCAATAAAAGTCTTGTTTGTGCATTAATGTTCAACCAACATAGATTAAATAAATTTAGGATTAACCTAATGATTGTATGTTAGTCAGAAAGCGCACATGAATAATGAGAAGAATAAAGTAGAGGCCTGTTTTTAGGGCAGGTTCAATCTCTTTTAGGTGGGATTTGTACCTTCATCCCTAAATATCTAGTCATGGTTCAAGACCACAATGGAGTTAGCGATCTCATTGATCGTGAAGGGGTGTAACCTTCATCCTGTGAACGGTTTACAAGTTCCTAAAACTTGTTGGCGACTCTTTTACTCTAGCTTCTTTCCCTTTGCACGCCACCATACTTAGGTGTATGATCACAGTGGGGCTGAAGTGTGGAATGCTTAAAATGTTCCCTATAATTTTTTGGCGACTCCACTGGGGAGGATTTCTATTTTAATTCCTAAAATTTATTTTGGCAATGAATTAGTATAATTGGATGAGACTCGAAAATTTCTAAATATTCATGTGCGTAATTTTTCTTGACATTATTGACATATGCCTAATAAATGTCTACATTGGAAAGACTATCCGTAATGCATAAATAACATAGTATTTTTACACATAGGAAATTTGGAAAATATCTTTCACAACAGGATCGAGAAAATGCTACGAAAAATCGGAAAATTCAAAGAACGGAAAGCTGCTGAGGCATGTAGTAACCGACGGCGAGAAAAACAAAGCCAACGCCTTGCGATGGCTCTATAGCTTCGTGCTAGGAATGTCTTTGGCGACAGAGCTATGTCTTGGCACCAGACTCTATTGTCTTGTGCCATGTTCTTCTAATACCGAGCAAGAAATCTACCTTCTTTGTTTCGACCGATTCTAGTACTGTTTGCTCGATTTTACTTCCTGATTGAGTTTTGTAACTTTAGAACCCATATGTGTTCTAAATATGGAAACGAAGGGTACATCCAAGTTTGTTGAATTCCCCAAACCGTGGAAGTGAGTTTAACTCACAGGGTCCCATCCACTCGCGCCAACCTTTCCAAAGGTAAGGCTTCCACACCGTGCATTTGGACTCATAACCATGGACCCTCTTTGACTAACCTATATCCTGAACTTTAGATAACTAGAGCCATGGTTAGGTTGCAAACTCTTAGCATCATATTGTGCTTACTTGACTACTTGTGCATTCTTACTTCTGCAGAGCCTATGTGTGCTTATACGAACTGTTTGTTTGACTTGTGAATGAGTCTAATAAATTAATTAATGACTAATGGACTTTGCTTTATTAATTAATTAATTATTATTAGTTTAGATAAACTAATTAAATCAGAATTAGTATGACTATAGGTTGTCCCCTTAGAGTAAAATACTGGAAACAGACTTAAACGACTGCTCCAGTAATGGCGCAGGAGTTTGGACTATGGCGCAACACGCCAGTATCCAGCGTTATGCGAAAACACTGTCGCATAGCGCTGGGTCTCAGTGTGTGGAGACAGTTTTGTTGCTTCAGCGACAATCTTGTTTCTTGCTTGAGTCCTCACGCCGAGTCCAATTAATTGATTATTAAAAATAAGAATATCGATTTATTCCTTAATTGAGTCTAAGCACGTTGTTTCATGGTCTTACACAAGTGTCAAAGCATGTCACTTTCAGTCACTATTAAAAGCACACACCTTATTTATGTTTCACATAGACCATGTCTAAAAAGTCTTGTGTGCGAGTGTTATCTGTCATTTTTTATAGGGGGGTAAGTCGGATATTAATCCTCCAATTAAACCATACTTGTTAAACTCTTATGAAAGGAATAGTGTCCTTCGAACAGGTGTATTATTCTGATAGCGGGTTCAGAATTATTAGAAAGCTAATATATTCAGTAAGGTCAAGTGATCGGAATGCCTGGGTGGAGGCCGCTTCCGATCAGTAATATTAATATAATTAATATTACAGCTTAATCTTGACTGAACCCTTCGGGTCACACCCAAGCAAATATATGCGAACCAACTCGACGAATTAATTCGGAAGAATTAATTCGTCGCCCGAGTGTTAAATAATTAGACGTCGGTAATTCGAGCTTAGAGCGTCGAAACCGATCGTCGGAAGTCGAGTCTAAATGATAAAAGACGAGACGCGCAAAATAATAATAAATCAACAATATTCCCGAAAATACCCCTAGCATCGGTGTGCCCCGAGCATCCGAATGCTAGGGTCAAGACGAGCCGGCGCACCGTGCTGGCAGCCACGGCCAGCCGCGGCTAGGCACAGCAGCAGCCGCGCCGCGCCACGGCAGCAGCCGTAGCCGCACCACGCCAACAGCCGTAGCCGCACCACGCCACAGCAGCAGCAGGTGCGGGCTGACTGCGGGCTTGGCTTGGGCTTGGCTCGTGGCTTGGCTCGGGCCATAGGGCCGTGAATAAGGGGAAGGTTGGAATATGGGAGTAAGTGGGATTGCCATGTGGCACAAGGTGAGGGAGAGAGTGGGGAGCAAGTTTGGTCCCCATCTTCAAGTGGTCCTCACCTACTCTCTCATGTATGCTTAACACTTGTTGATTTATTACTAGTTTGCTCAATAATTTTATTTTAGCTTTAAAATAAAATGTGAAAATCTCATTGTCCCACATTGATGGGAGAGATTTTCATACTCCATCATTCCCTATAAATACCCAACTTTGGGCATTGGAAATGATGCTTGAGTGGGAGTTAAAAAGAGCATTCCATACTATTGGAAAAACTCTTAAACTCATATAACACTCGGGTTTTGGTCGGACCTCGCTAACCCCCAGGTAGTAGACCTTAAAGTTGTGTTCGCCCTTTTGTGGGTGGATACCGTCGGAGGTGCGGCGCTTGACGTGCTCGTAGCTTTCAAGTAAGAGCCCCGGTTTTTTGGCGAAGCTCGATTCGAGGGTAAGATTCGTTATCTTTTCTTTATGATTATTTATTTATGCTTTATGATTTTAATTATTGGGAGTGGTTCCTTGGGTCGGGGTTTGTTTCCGCGGTGAGTCGGACTCACCAAACCCCAACAGCGGTATTGGAGCCCCCCTCGTTTATTTTTATAATCATGTTTTTCAAGGTTTATTTTGGCTTAATTTTCTGGTTTAAGTTGCTAATTAGATTAGTAGCTCGGTTTTATTTATTTTAATCCCGTTTTAATGTCGATTTTGGCCCAGAACCCAGATTTTCGCCCAAGACTAGTGAATTTTGGGTGGAAAACGTGTTCTGGAAAGATTTTTATCCCAAAGGGATCTGTGATTTTAGCCAAATTCTGACCAGAAATGCCTTTTTCGAGGGGTTTTTCGTTTTTGACGAAATTTTTTAAGTCTTTTCTAACCTTGAAATTAATGGCATAAATAGTTGTTTATATGGTTGATTATTTGCATTATTTTCTGCATTTTAATGTCCCCTTAAAGCACACTTACTTGGTAGTATTTGATGCTTAAAGGTTGATTTATTTTCACATAATTGCAAACTAATTGCTTTTTAGTGTGAAAGTTTTAATTTTGAGGCTTCCTAAGTGTTAAAGATTCAATCTTTATTTGTGATAAGTGATTGAAACTTTAAAAACCACTAAATTCCATGTTATTTTGTGTTAAACTTTAATGTTTTAATCATTTTGAGTTGATTGGAAACATAAAGTTTCGATTTTTGTGATAGAAATTTGGTTATCTTCATGTTGGAAGATATAATTTTCAAGGATTCACAAAATTTAGATGTTGCAATTTTCATTTGAACATTAAAGTTCATATTTTTCCAACTTCCCTTTACTTTGTCAAATTCTCAAGTTTAATTTAAATTGATTAAATTGAAAGTGAGAAATTGCCTCAATTTTATGTTGCACCAAGCTAAACCAATTTAATTAAGAATGGTTCTTGGAATTATTTTGGTTATTTACACTTTGAAAATTTTATTAAGTTAGACTTGTTTAAAATTTTATTTTGCTCTCTAAATTAGTTCTAAAATTAATTTAGAATTAATTATTGTTGTCTCGCGAAAAGGGATCGAATCCCGAGGTCGTGGCACGCAAAAACGAGGCATTACATCACCTTGGCGAGCCGGGCTGCATAGCAGCCCATATGTGGCTGCCAAGGTGGCAGCACCACCTTACTTGCGGCCACACGCGCGGCAGCAGCCACGCAAGGTAGCAGCACACGCGCGGCAACATACGCGGGCTGCAGCAGCCACGCGCGGCTGTGCCGTGGCAGCAGCTCGCAGCCGTGTGTTCGTGGTCTTGGCGTGTGTGTATGCTTGGTGCGGTGAGGTGGCTAGCCGTAGTAGGCTTGATGTTGCTTATTTTGCCGTTTTATCTATTTTAATTAATTTTATTTATTTTAATTAAAATTTTGGGAGGCTAGGCCTCGGTTTTGAGCGGCATTGGCAAAATTTCATTTTGACAAGTTTGGGTGCTACCGACTTAATTAGTTAGATTAATTAAGGAAATGCGGAATTTAGTGGGAGCTTCAATTATTAATGACGTAATTTATATAATCGGTTAAACAACTTTGACTAGTTTTTTATTAGGCGTGTTAATTGGATTAACCACCTAGATTAGTTACTAGTGCGCGCGTTGTTCAAATGCATTTTATTTTGTTTTAATTTGTAAATTGCATGGGCCATTCACAAATAGTGAATGGATGAATGGAATATATATATATATATTCTCTCTCACAGGTTTTATGAAATGGAAACTAGTGGGACCCGACTAGGATAGAAAATACGGACTACGTGCCGTTATGTATTTTTGTAAATCTAAATACAGTCTACGCACCGTTAAGTATTTTTGTACTTTAATATTTAGATTATTCCTAGTTGTAGACACTAGTTTTTGCATAGTTTGGTGAAGTCTTGAAGACGGCGTATCTTGGAAGACAAAGCCTTGAATTGCAAATGAAGACCTTTTGAAGATATGAAGATCTCAAGGGGTCATGCTAGTTGCCAATATGCATCTATAATTTCACTTTATATTTTATGCTTATATATATATATGTGTGAATTATTCGTTAGATGCATGTTTAGGTTTTCTTGATGTTGCGATGATTAGTTAAGTTCACTTAAATCAACCAACATAGAAATCCCAGGTCCCTAATAATATTGAGTCAAACTTGCCTTTCCAAAACAACACTTACTAACCGGACGATGGTGATGGTAGGCTACGCCAAAGCGAGGTGCCATCACTTCTCCAAGGGGCATAAGGCACACCGGGTGTGCACGTTGGTTTTGGTTTAACTCATCGGTATGGGTGAGGAGTCCTCACATACCGTGGCAAAAGAGATACATCGTCAAAGATGCATTAGATGCGACGATTATCTAACCAAGAGTGGCTTAGAGCCATTATCAAGGCAATGCTTACCCAAGAAGATTGCGTGTTTAAGACAAGCCAAAGCATGCTTAACCACTCTTTGTTTCTTCGGATCTTGGAATCGCCTTATTTTCACAAAATAGGGACAATTTTTACATGTGAATAAGACGTTAAATAAGTATTGAAAATTTGCATGAATAAAATTCAATCTTATTTAAGTATTTTTGAATGGTTTTTCATTAAAATTCTTTCAATTGTAGAATCATGTCTTCAACTAATGACAACAACCTTATGTACCCGGAACTTCCCGAAAAGTTACCATTTTTGCTCAATTTGGTGAACTTCAAGGAATGGGAAGATGAACTCCGAAAGACACTCAGTAATTGCTACCTAGAGCATATCTTGGACACTCCGATCCCGAGTTTCTACTCGAAAGGGATCATGAGTGATGAAGCTCATGAAGAATGGAGTATAGATTGCAAGAGAGTTTCTAAACTCATGGCAAACTCCATCCCGGATCAATGGAGAGGGGTTTTCTCCGGCTATTTTTCGGACATGATGCTCAAAGATCTTGAGGATGTAGTCAATATGAGGGTCACCAAGAGTGCTAAGGGCAATTATGATGGTCATGTGGAGAATGTGACTAGGTCACTCTCCAAAATGAGGATCAAGCCACCGCAAGAAAGATGTCTCTCGAAAGAAAGACAAGAGGTATGGGGAAAAGTCTACAGTGCGAGACTTAGGCCCGGAATGCCACTTCAAGCTCATGTAATTAACATGACAAGGTTATTCAACCATCTGGAGCTAATTGGCAAACCGGTGGAAGACGAACAAGCGGCTCACATGCTTCTTAGCTCTCTTCACTCGGGGTATGTGGGGCTTAAGAAGCGTCTCACCGCCAATAGGGATACTCTGTCCTTAAGGGAAGTCATCCAAGAGCTCCAAAAGACCTATTCTTGCAAGAAGGCTAACTTTGCCCTTAGACCAAGGAAGAAGGAGTTCAAAGACAAGAGGAAGATGCGCTGCTTCTATTGTGGTAATCCCGGACACTACAAAAGAGAAAGCGGCATGTATCTGGATGATGAGGTGAAAGGAAAAGTAACCTCAACCTCAGGTATCATCTTATACACTTGAATATAAGCAATTTTATAAGGTATTAGATACCGGAAAATTGACTCACAACACTCCTTTTTCAGGAACTAAGTGAGCCGTGCTTTTTCAAGAGGAATCGAGTTCACAAGTAGGATGGAAGTGATCTATCCAAGAGAAACTTGTCATCTCATGTTTTGTCTAAAGAAGTAGAACTTATTTAGTTTTATCTACCATACTTTTGATGTATTTCCGACGTTGGACGTCATTTTCATCAAATCAAGACCTTTTGTTTTGATGTCTTGAACATATTTATGGAATGACACTTTCACGTGTTTTTAGACAAATGTTTGATACCAATACAAAGAAAGCTAAGACTACACAGTCTAGTCAAACTTACTTGTGGCATTGTCGCCTTGGCCATATTAACATCAAACGCATCAAGAAACTTCTACAAGAAGGTATTCTTGACTCATTTGATTTAGAATCCTTTGAGAATTGCGAAGGATGTTTATTAGGCAAGATGATAAAGCAACCATTCTCCAAGTTAGGAGAAAGGGCCAGTGACTTATTGGGACTAATACACACCGATGTATGTGGACCAATGAGTACACCCACAAGGAGTGGTTATCGGTATTTCATAACCTTCACGGACGACTTTAGTAGATATGGTTATGTCTATCTAATGTCGCACAAATCTGAATCGTTTGATAAATTCAAAGAATTTCAGAAAGAAGTTGAAAACCAACTCTGCAAGAAAATCAAAGCACTTCGATCGGATCGAGGTGGCGAATATTTGAGCCAAGAGTTCGATGACCATCTGAAAGAACATGGAATACTTTCAGAATTGACACCTCCGGGAACTCTTGAATGGAATGGAGTATCTGAAAGGAGGAATCGAACCCTGTTAGACATGGTCCGATCTACTATGGGTCTTAGTGAACTTCCAATCTCTTTCTGGGGACATGCACTTTTAACTGCGGCACTCACTCTAAATCGTGCTCCGTCAAAAGCAGTGGAAAAGACTCCATATGAATTATGGACAAGCAAACCGCCAAGGTTGTCTTTTCTCAAGATTTGGTGATGCGAAGCATATGTCAAGAAACTCATTTCTGACAAACTTCATCCAAAATCTGACAAGGTTTACTTTGTGGGTTATCCAAAAGAAACCAAAGGGTATTACTTCTACAACAAATCCGAGAACAAAGTGTTTGTTGCTCGTGATGGTGTCTTCTTGGAGAAGGAGCATCTCTCCAAAATGACAAGTGGGAGGAAAATCAAACTCGACGAAGTTCGAGAGGACGAGCAACAAGGACAAGTTGACAATCAAAGTGCTTACCAAGCAGCTGTTGACATTGGTCAAAGTCAAAATATGCAAAGTCAACCCGACAATGCAAATGCTCAGTCCATTACCCTACGTAGGCCGACTCGGCCAAGATCTCAACCTGACAGATATCTCGGTGTTGTATTAACCGAAGATCTGGACATCCTAGTAGTGAATGGAGATGAGCCGGCAACCTACAAGCAAGCTATGACGAGCCCCGACTCTGCAAAATGGCAAGAGGCCATGAAATACGAAATGGACTCCATGTTTGAAAATCAAGTATGGGACTTGGTTGATTTACCCGCAGGTTATACACCTATCGGATGTAAATGGATTTTTAAGATGAAAACCGACAAAGATGGAAATGTATTTATTTACAAAGCAAGGCTGGTAGCAAAAGGTTACAGGCAAATTCACGGCGTTGATTATGATGAAACATTTTCTCCAGTTGCTATGATTAAGTCCGTTCGAATTCTTCTAGCGATTGCTGCATATTACAATTATGAAGTATGGAAGATGGACGTCAAAACCGCCTTCCTCAATGGGATTTTGGAAGAAACTGTGTATATGACACAACCTGAAGGTTTTGTCGACCAGAATAATCCTAAGAAGGTATGCAAGCTTAAGAAGTCCATTTATGGATTAAAGCAAGCAAGCAGAAGTTGGAATCTGCGATTTGATGAAGCCATCAGTGAGTTTGGTTTTATCAAGAATCCAGATGAGTCTTGTGTTTACAAGAAGGTCAGTGGGAGTGACATCGCCTTCCTAGTCTTATATGTCGATGACATTTTGCTCATTGGAAATAGCATTCCATTGCTAGAATCTGTAAAGACTTGGCTCGGGAAATGTTTTTCAATGAAAGACTTGGGAGAGGCTCAGTACATATTAGGCATCAAGATCTATAGGGATAGATCAAAAAGGATGATTGGAATGAGTCAGAGCACTTACATCGATAAGATACTGGCTCGATTCCAAATGGAAGGAGCCAAGAGAGGGCACCTACTCATGTCACAAGGCATAACCTTAAGCAAGAAGCAGTGTCCAAAGACACCTGATGAGCGAGAAAGGATGAGTCGAATTCCATATGCTTCGCTTATTGGATCGATCATGTATGCCATGATATGTACTAGGCCTGATGTATCGTATGCCTTAAGTGCTACGAGCCGATACCAATCAGATCCAGGAGAGGCGCATTGGACTGCGGCCAAGAATATTCTAAAGTACCTGAAAAGGAACAAGGATAAATTCCTGGTTTATGGTGGTAAAGATGAATTGGTTGTTGAGGGATATACCGACGCAAGCTTCCAGACAGACAGAGACGACTTTAAGTCACAATCAGGATACATATTCTGTCTCAATGGAGGAGCGTTTAGTTGGAAGAGTGCAAAGCAAAGCACAACCGCTGATTCTTCAACTGAAGCCGATTACTTGGCAGCATCTGAGGCAGCCAAGGAGGCAGTTTGGATTCGCAAGTTCATTGATGAACTTGGTGTTGTACCCTCCATCAAGGGTCCAATAGACCTCTATTGTGACAACAATGGAGCTATTGCTCAAGCTAGAGAGCCACGAGAACATCAGAAGGTCAAACATGTCCAGAGGCGATTTCACATGATTTGAGAATGGAAGTCAGAAGGTGAAATCAGAATTCGCAAAGTTGGAACGGATGACAATGTAGCCGATCTACTTACTAAACCTTTGCCTCAAGTGAAGCACAACAAACACATTGAGGCAATGGGAATCAAGCATGTCATGAACTGGCTTTGAATTCCATTTTATAGTGTTTTAATCAAATTTTGAACAATGTTGATGTAAAGCACTATGATGAACCATTCAGTTTTGGAGTAATTAAAATTTTTCATGCAATTTAAATCACTCCGTCTCTATTTAATTGTGGTTTAAAATTAAATAATGAGTCCATTCGATTTTAATAAATATTCAAAATAGGGTATCAAGTCAATGGCTTGGATAAAGAAACACCTATTAAGTGAACATTGAATATTTTAATCGAAAATTATCCCTAATCAAGGTCATATTTTGTGGACGATTGATGACCATCAGAGATTAGTGTGTAGTATGATTTATAGCACCGTTTCTTGTGCTATGAGGATATAAATCATTTGCACAGGTATTGGTTTAGAACCATACTGGATCGACCTATGAGGATACTTTAAGAGATTTAAAAATCATCATAAGTATTTTCTCATTATTACTATCGGAACTCTTTTCCTTTGACCATGAGTAGTGGGAGATCTCTTGTTTGAGTACTGGTCCGCTTTGGTATTCGCCAAACGTCCGCCGTAACTGGGGATTATAAAGACAGATATTGGGCGGGTGAGTCCTCTTAGTAAGAGAAGCTACATTACAAGACTGGAAATGTCCCCCTACTAACAATAGGGAACATGTCTTGTTGTTTACAAGGCCTCTCGAAGAGCGAGACTGTGAAAAATGCATGGCCGTGCTCAGATGGATTTTAGAAATCATCTGCTTATTGACAGTCAAACTCGGATTTCGAGAAACATTTCTGGACGTAACAGAGATGACTAGTAATCTTACTCTGTAGTTCATGAAGAGACATAGGATAAGGGCTATACACTAAATGCACACTTGTCCGGAAGGACAAGTGAGAGATTGAAAGGAATAGTGTCCTTCGAACAAGTGTATTATTCTGATAGCGGGTTCAGAATTATTAGAAAGCTAATATATTCAATAAGGTCAAGTGATCGGAATGCCTGGGTGGAGGCCGCTTCCGATCAGTAATATTAATATAATTAATATTACAGCTTAATCTTGACTAAACCCTTCGGGTTACACCCAAGCAAATATATGCGAACCAACTCGACGAATTAATTCGGAAGAAACTAATTCGTCGCCCGAGCGTTAAATAATTAGACGTTGGTAATTCGAGCTTAGAGCATCGAAATCGATCGTCGGAAGTCGAGTCTAAATGATAAAAGACGAGACGCGCAAAATAATAATAAATCAACAATATTCCTCAAAATACCCCTAGCATCGGTGTGCCCCGAGCATCCGAATGCTAGGGGCAAGACGAGCCGGCGCACCGTGCTGGCAGCCACGGCTAGGCACAGCAGCAGCCGCAGCCGCACCACGCCACAGCAGCAGCCGCGCCACTGCAGCAACAAGTGCGGGCTGGGCTCGGGCCAGGTGTGGGCTGGGCTCGGGCCGGGCTCGGGCTTGGCTCGTGGCTTAGCTTGGGCCATAGGGCCGTGAATAAGGGGAAGGTTGGAATATGGGAGTAAGTGGGATTGCCATGTGGCACAAGGTGAGGGAGAGAGTGGGGAGCAAGTTTGGTCCCCATCTCCAAGTAGTCCTCACCTACTCTCTCATGTATGCTTGACACTTGTTGATTTATTACTAGTTTGCTTAATAATTTTATTTTAGCTTTAAAATAAAATGTGAAATCTCATTGTTCCACATTGATGGGAGAGATTTTCATAGTCCATCATTCCCTATAAATACCCAACTTTGGGCATTGGAAATGATGCTTGAGTGGGAGTTAAAAAGAGCATTCCATAATATTGGAAAAACTCTTAAACTCATATAACACTCGGGTTTTGGTCGGACCTCGCTAACCCCCAGGTATTAGACCTTAAAGTTGTGTTCGCCCTTTTGTGGGTGGATACCGTCAGAGGCGCGGCGCTTAACGTGCTCGTAGCTTTCAAGTAAGAGTCTCGGTTTTTCGGCGAAGCTCGCTTCGAGGGTAAGATTCGTTATCTTTTCTTTGTGATTATTTATTTATGCTTTATGATTTTAATTATTGCGAGTGGTTCCTTGGGTCGGGGTTTGTTTCCGCGGTGAGTCGGACTCACCAAACCCCAACATCTTAAACATTATCCCCAAAAATATGCATCCTATTTTTGTTTTTTTTTAAAAAAAATAAAAATAAAATCAAAGTCAATTTGAGTCAGTCATTAAAACCCGAATGGTTTAATTTACAATACTTGGACAAGAAGAGAAGGTCGGCTAATCAAGGACAACACTTTCATCCAAGTTCTACTTTTTGATAAACCGATCCGTCAAAAGAGAAAGGCTAAGAGGAACTCAAGAAGAAGTCGATCAACTTAGGCAAGACTTGGCAAATGTGACTGAGATGATGAAGAGTATGGCTCTTCAAGTCAATGAGCCTGCGAGACAACTACAAATGCAAAGAATGGAGGAATGTTTGAACCAACTCTCCAATGACTATAAGTTCAAGGGCATTAGCTCACAAGAGGTCTCGGTGGACAATAAACTTCTTCCACAGAAGTTCAATTCCAATGACATCCCTAGGTTCAAACCTACAGACAATCCTTACTTCAAATTAAGAGGTTCCAAAACTATAATGAATATTAAGGGGATAGATAGGAAAGTCTTCCATTATGTGTTCTCCCTATCACTTGAAACCGTTTTCCAACAATGGTTCTTTTCTCTTGACAAAGAAAGGAATTCTACTTAGGATGGAATAGTGAACGCTTTCTTCAATTGGTACAAGTGTAACATTCAAGTTGTGACTGAATATAGAGAACTTGAAATGTTAAAGCAAAAGGAGAACGAAGGTTTTACCTCCTTCTTTAATAAGTGGAGGGAAACTTCTGCCGAGATGGCTAGGTGTTCCTTGTGAAAAAGAGTATGTAAGGATGTTCATTAAGAACCTCCAAAAAAATTATTCTAAGCATCTCAAGTAACAAAGCAATTTGAGTACTTTTAAGGTCGTTTATGACGTAGGAATCAAAGTTGAAGACTAACTTGCAAAGCATAAAGCTTCTAACAACTACAATAGTGGCTGGAAAGGAAAGAAGAACGACAATCCTTCTTCTTCCAAAACCACCCACTCGAACAACGTTAGCACATTCAATCTGAATGAAGTCCTTGCTATGAATAATTAAGGACAAAAGAAGCCATTTAGGAAGAACTTTACTCTTATTGGCATGAGTTATGACACCACATTTAATCGCCTTCATGTAAAAGGTCATATAACTCCCATTGGACCATTAAGAGATCCACCGGTTGAAATAAGCACAGTTAGTTGGAACCCCAATGCACATTATAAGTACCACAAAGGTAGGGGTTACCTTATTGAAAATTGAAGGAAGTTAAAGGAAGCTATCCAAGATCTGATCGATAACAACAAGCTTCCACTTCCTCCTGCAAGCAAGAAGCTAAGTATTAATAATGCCCCACTCTCAAATTCCTTGGCTATTTCTGATCAGGAAAATGACATTGACCCATCATCCCTCATCGAACCAATCAAAGAAACTCATGCCCTTGATTACGTAAAAAAAAAAAAAAAAAAAAAAAAAAAAAAAAAAAAAAAAAAAAAAAAAAAAAAAAAAAACTCAAAAGGAGACACCTACAAAGGCCATCAAGAGAAAACCATTTTCTCTACAAGTGGTTGAAGCACCTAAAAGGAGTAACAAGTCATACACTCAAATTGGGACCTCCTACGCCAACATTTTTCAAATGCTCTTAGAGAGTGAGAAGATCAAACCTCTTGAGCCAAGACCATTTGAGTCATTAAAGAGGACAAACAGGTTCTATTGTCCATACCATCAATCGGGAGGACATACTATAGAACACTGCTTTTAATTCAAAGATCTCACCCACAAAAAAATTGACGATAAGAAGTTGGTCCAAATCCTATTAGAAAGGGATGTTAGCATTAACAGAGTCTGGGAAAGTGATGATGAGGAAACTCCACTTTCCACAATGCATAGGGTAGTTCTTGCTGAACTACCTCCCGCTCTCAGCCCCTCTAGGGATGGCGCACCTCGAGTACCATTTTGAGCCCGTTAAGTCGTCTCCAAGCTCCCGGCTCCCGGCTGCCAGCTCGACCAGGGTAAGTCGGCTCCAGGCTCCCAGCTCCCGGCTGCCAGCCCGACCAGGGTGAGCCAGCTAGACTAGGGTTAGTTAGCTCTAGGTTCCCAGCTGCCAGCCCAACCAGAGTGAGTCGGCTCTAGGCTCCCGGCTTCCAGCCCAACCAGGGTAAGTCCGCTCTAGGCTCCCGGCTGCCAGCCCGACTAGAGTAAGTCGGTCACAGGCTCTCGGCTGCCAGCCCAACAGAGTAAGTTGGCCACAAGCTGACCACTGAAATTAGGGTTATTATACACTATAAATACCCCCACATATGCCACATAAAGGGGATTAATCAATCTCTCTCTCTCTCTCTCTAAGCATATTAAGTTTTATAATCTCCCAAAAGGCAAACACTTACTTAGCCATCGGAGGAGGGGTTCCTCGAAACCACCCCCGAGGGCAGTTTACGTTCTCTCTCTTGTAGGTCCTCCAGTGGTGCTGACGGAGTTTCCCGAGGTTCAGTTAGTGGTCCGTCATGAACTCGAGAGGTCCGAGCAGGCAGCCCTAGACTCCAGCAGTGCAGTTAGTGGTTCGGATATTCCCATCGGAGTACACCCGAAACAATTGGCGCTAGAAGGATGGGCAAACCAATCTCACCTTGAAGCACTAGCCGGCTGAGTTTTAAAGGCCAACAAGTGAGAGAGCGAAGGGTAATCTTAAGCCATCGCCAACAAAGGTGGTGATCGAAAGTAGATCACATATTTTCACCACGTGTTCAACCAGATCTAGCTCAAAAACACCAACTCGCAACTGAAAAATCAGATCAACCAATTTGCAAGATCCGGTGGAATAAGAGGAACATCTTCACCAATAAATAAAATAACAAAAAAGAAGAAGACAAGGAGCAAAGTAGCCCGTGAGCCACCATACTCTGAGGTTGAGCGAATGGGGTTTTGCATAGCTCCGTCATGAACTCTGAAGCAAGCAGGAGCACTGCTCCATCTTTGTAGTTTGAACTTTGAGCTGCCACGCATTTCGCAACCAAATTCAATTCTGTTAAAACAGGCAACATTATTCACCCTTACATATATTATCTCTGGTTAATCTCTGTTTGTGCACAAATTTGAGCATTACGCATGTTGCGTTAATCTTATGAGAAGTGTGGGAAATTGGTAGAAATCATGATAGATTTGAAATCTAAAGCTGCATACTTGTGAAATTCCATGATTAGGAAGTTATTATGGAACATGAATGACTTCAATGTTATTTCCTTCCCCTTTGCATTTGGCTGGTTGTATAACACTTTGTCTGTGAATTACAATTAAGTAAATTCAAGCTAGATGTTAAGAAGGGAGAGTTTTATAGAAAATGTACTCAAAACATGAGGAAAAGGAATATGCATAGTAGGTGTTTGACAAAATGCCCAAGAGAAATATCAGCTGGGTATTAATGTTAGCACTGCACACGAGTATTTGAGAAATGAAAGTGATTAATTAGTCTGTATGGGGTAACTCCTGAGGCAAAGCAGACTAGACCATTACATGGTAAATTTGCTTGATACCTTGACTTTCGGATTTTAAAAAATTAGTTGAAAAGTCCATAGCATATCCGAAATATTTTACCATTTTTGTTAATGGTAAAAGCAAGTGCCAAGCAAAGGGATGCTGTTGATATGGTGGTGAGACCACTTACTGAGTGCAGAGCCGATATGTTATGATCGGTACTTCATCAAGTTGCTAATTTAAAGATCTGAGCGTACCACAGTTGAGTTGGTATGGTCCAGTTTTAGAGTTTGTTCTGCTCCCAGTTTAGAATTTATTTGATCATACATACAGTGAGCGACTCCAAACTACGGTGCGATCACATGACAAGAGCTTAAAACAGGAAGATATAGCATTACAATCGAGGAGCGCATGTATATAGATTAATTGCAAATGAAAACTTAGATAATGTCAAAATCTATTGCAGGTGGCAAAACCACTTAGAGAGGATAACCATTTATACAAGACAAAGCCTATGATTAATATCTGCATTGTCCCATCCCTATGAAGTGCCCAGAAGATAGAACAATTAAGTCGGAGATAAGAAGCTCCTGCTAGGGCATGTGGGTTTATTCGGGACCCTATGCCTTCTGCAATTTTGTTCGTAATTCAAAGAGGTTCAGAGCAAAGCTGGCGCCCAATTCAGAATCTAAAACCTGATTGTATCAGAACTCAGGTAAAGCGAAAAGTTCATAACAAAGCAGAACATGGAGAAATGTTTGAGAAGTTGGCTTTCAGCGCACTTCAAATGTGATTATATTTCAGAAGCAGCAAAGAGAATTAATGGACACTATTTGGAAAATAGAGCATTAGACTCCGTGAGATAGCATTTTTAATCTTCAGAAGGGAAATTAGACTGAAGCAAATCACTCAGCTAGCTAAAAGGAAAGGAGAAAAGTCATCGAAGATAAATGGTTGACAGACCTTAGTTGAAGCCAAATTGAGAATATGATTGTGAAGTATAGAAGTTGACTTAGTGTTGCGCTCAGAAACAATAAGGGGGAAGCAATGGCGCCAAAAGCTCAACCACATTAAGCTCAACAACAAGGTCGGCCATATTAGGCTCAGAGCTGGGAAGCAGCAGGACAAAAATAAGTTGCAGCAGCACACCTTTTACTATTCTAATCGACAAATAGCTGGAACATTGAAGCACACATATACAGCTTGCTATTGAAATTTTTTATAGCATGATATTGAAGACCTGATTGAGTCTACAGCAAACATGAATGGAGCCTTTGATGAAGCTGTCTAGCCACCATATAGATTGTCAGGCGTGCAGCATTTTCGAGGATTAAAAGTTCAATCTAGCAGAAACTCAATGGCGATCTTGGCATCTTCTTCTGCCTCCATTATCTTTCAAAATAAATATTCTGTAGCTTTTTTGAGGGGGAATGGACAGATTTACGGCCTATTATCTGAGCATCAGCATCAGCTTAATTTTGGAAGGAGGAATGCATTCTTAGTGTGTGCAATTATTTAGCAGCTAAAGACTTGTGATGTTGTGCACAGCATCTCTGGGAGTAAAAGAGTTCAATTTAGCGGAAGCTGATAAGCAACTAACAGTCTTCTTGTTCTGTCTATAATCTCACTTAAAATAAATAATTCATAACATTTTTGAGGTAGAATGGACGGAAGTACAACTTATCGTTTGAGCGTCACCATCAGCTTACTTTTGAAAGAATAACCTCATTCCTTGTGAAGCTGTAATTGTATAGCAGCAAATTAATGGTAACGTTGTGCTCAGAGCTTAGAGTTGGAGGAGGATTATTAATTATAAAGTTGTATTCTCTTACCTCAAGCTACTCATGAGTTTCTAGAGGATCCTCATAAGCGTAAGATTATATGATACAAGTTCTATAACGAGTCATTATGAACACAATGAGATCCCATTGCTAAGAGTCAAAAACTCTGAAGAGAATCTGCTAGAAGACTTTCAAGCGGTCTAGTAATTCAAGCTACTTAATCATCTAGTCAGCATCGTGAAGGTAGAAAAGCAAGATCAGTTTCAGATTATAAGGTTTGAAAAATGCTGCTAGACCTTCAAAAAGTACCTTAGGGAGTTGCTTTATGGTGTGTATCAGCAAGCAAGCAAGAACACAACAAGCACACTACAGCTCGTGGATAGACTAGGAACGAAGAGAAGCATACACGAGCAGCTGCAGTAGCAAAGAGTGACTAATAAAACTCGCACACCCTGAAGCTTGCAGCTACAACTCTTTGATATTTTTGCAGAAGAAAGAATATACTTGTGTTTGATAAAATATCAAAGCAATACTTGACCTCTTAGGACGTCATAATCGTGAAGACTGAGAAAGCAAAGGCACCTGCTCTATTCTGATCGAATTAATGGAGAGGATGAAAAGCACAGAGGAAGTTACACAATTCAAGAATTGGAGCAGTGACAGTAAGTTCGAAGTCAAATTCTTCAATGCAACAAGTTTTGTTAGTTCGATGAAGATTTCAGATCAGCTAAGAACCGCAGCAGCAAGCTCAGGTAATAATAGCATTGATGAATGACACTTGTAAATTCGAAAGCTTGGCAGCCAGGATTTTTGTAGTGCCATTACTAGGTTTAGAGTAGTGCCTGGTATGTGTCCTGGCCTTGACCAACAATGGTTTCCGCTGGAAAAAAACCGAAAGCTCAAGATATGTCATTTACTAATGAAAGCTCCACGCATGAAGTAATAGTCTAGCTGAAGTATCGGCTCAGGAATTCTCTGAAGAAAAGCACAGCCAGACTATTCTTCAACTGCAATGTGATCCTAAATGTGGCCTAAACAAGCTAAACCTAAATCAGCAAGTTTATATATGGCACATTATTTCAAAGTTAGTGGATCTTATAGCGCAAGCAAGGAGGCCAAATGACCAGAAATACGAAAGAAAAGTTGATCTACATGCTGTTACAAGGAAATTTGACAGTTATTTCAAACTTTGTACAGTTCAGATAAGAATGAAAAAATAAAAGTAAATTTTTTGATGATGAAGTTGGGCAGAATGAACAGTACAAGAAATTATTGTCACTTCGCTAGCTTGAGAAGCTCTGAGTTCAGTGCAAGGTGCTTAATAACAGTCGTCGCAGCAACACGGTGTGTGGATGAAGGCAGAATGACATAGAGCAATGCACTAATAACTTGGTACATTCAAACATGTCTGGTTTGAGGAGCATCATCTCTAAAGATCTAGAGCAGCAGAGCACCTTAGGCACAGCAAATTCCCAAATGTATGAGCCTATCAAGCAAGATGACAGGTGAGCTTTTTAAAGTTCGCAAAATAAAAATGTGCAGATTGCTCGCAGTGGCTCTTACACCCAGATTACATAAATTATTGAGCGTGGAGAGGACGGATGAAAGCGCGCAGAGCTGTCTGATAATATTCTGTAAAAAAGTTCAAACCTGAACTCCTCTGTGCAGCAGATACTCGCCAATTGGAGAAGCGTCGCATTCAGCACAGAGCATCTAACAGCAGTCACTGCAGCAGCTCAGGTAAGAGGCAAGATTACAATCACATCAAGGAATTACCTATTAAACCTGCAGCATATGGAATAGTCAATAAAAAGCTCAGTATAATAAGCGTATCAGCCTAAACAAGTTCTATCCGGGTAATCAAGAGCCGAATGCACAGCAGCAGCAGCAAATGAAGTCGCACAACAACTGTTATAGCAGCATGATAGCTGTGCATAAAATCATTTTTCAATTTGAAAATCCATTTGCCACAATAGTTAAGATTTTCACCGGGGGAGTCAGAACTTTCAGCGAGGCAATTGAAACTTCTAGTGGGAAAAACAAAGATTTTTTCATCATGGCAGCCTGATTCCCGCACAGAAAAAGTACATTTTTGAATAGTGCAGCCAGATTTTTCATTCGAAATATTGGAATTTCAGAGGGTACTCAGATGTTTTGGTAAGAACATAAAATCTTCATCGGAGCAATCAAGATTATTTCAGTAGATAAATCAAAATTCCGAATGGGATAAACCAGATTTTAAGCGAGAAAATCAGAATTTTTAGTAGAAAATTCAATATTCTCATTGGGGTTTGGTAAGTCCCATTCACCGCGGAAAAAACCCGAGCCAATGATCACGCTCGCAATAAATAATATCACTAATGCATAAATAAACACAAAAGCGCAAAATAGGAAATTTACCTTTGTCGCGTGCTTCACCTCACAAATTGGGCTTTTACTTGAGAAGCTTAGCCTCGAAAATACGAGAGCCGCCGACGAAGATCCACCCGCAAAAACAACTACTAACTTTTAGGTCCGTTACTTCGAGGTTAGCGAGGTTCGACCAAAACCCGAGTATTATATGAGTTTAAGAGTTTTTGCTAATGCAATACTCTATTGAACTCCTACTCAAGCACTCTCCCCAAAAACCCAAGGTGGGTATTTATAGGGAGGAGTGAGAGTGGGAATTTCTATCCCATTAATGTAGGAGCATGAAATTCCACAATTTATTTTAAAGAAAAATTATAATAAATAAGCAAACTAATAATAAATCTACAAAAGTCATTAATACATGTAAAGGGAAGTGAGGACCACTTGGAAAGTAGGGGACCGTACTTGCTCCCCACTCCATACTCTCCTTGTGCCACATGTCCCTCATACTTTAACCAAGGTGATGCGGGCTGCTGCTGCAGCAAGCCACACACATCTTGTGCGGGTTGCTGCTGCTTGCGGCCAGCAAGCCACGCACACCTTGTGCGGGCTGCTGCTGTTGCTTGCGGCCGTGGCTGCCCTTGGCTGCTAGCGTTGGTGTGCTAGCAAACAAGCTAGCCTAGGCTCGGCTTGTTGCGCATGCTAGCACATTATGTCCCTAGCACTCGGATGCTCGAGACATTCCGATGCTAGGGGTATTTTGGGAAATATTGTCGATTTATTATAATTTGCGCGTCTCGTCTTTTTACTATTTTTGACTCGACTTCCGACGCTCGATTTTAACGCTCTAAGATCGAATTTTCGACGTATAAATATTTAATACTCAGGCGACTCATTAATTTCTTCTGAATTAATTCATCGAGTTGGTTAGTTAATTGCTTGGGTGTGACCCGAAGGGTTTAGTCAAAATTAAGCTGTAATATTAATTATGCATTAATATTACTGATCGGAAGCGGCCTCTACCTAGGCATTCCGATCACTTGGCCTTACTGAATATATTAGCTTTCTAATAATTTTGAACCCACTATTAGAATAATACACTTGTTCGAAGGACACCATTCCTTTCAATCTCCCACCCTTCCGGACAAGTGCGCATTCAGTGTATAGCCCCTTTCCTATGTCTCTTCATGAACTACAGGGTAAGATTATTCGTCATCCTTGTTATGTCCAGAAGTGTTTCTTGAAATCCGAGTTTGAATGTCAATAAGCAGATGATTTCTCAAATTTATCTAAGCACGGCCATGCATTTTCACAGTCTCGCTCTTCAAGAGGCCATGTAAACAACAAGACATGTTCCCTATTATTAGCAAGGGGACATTCCTGGTCTTGTAATGTAGCTTCTATTACTAAGAGGACCTAGCCGCCTGATAGCCATCGTTATAATCCCAAATTACTGCAGACCTTAAACCTATAAAAAATGGACTAGTACTCAAACAAGAGACCTCACAATACTCATGGTCAAGGAAAAGAGTTCCGATAGCCATAATGAGAAATATACTTATGACGATTTTGAATCTCTTAAAGTATTCTCAAAGGTTGATCTAGTATAGTTCTAAACCAATACATGTGCAAATAATTTATGTCCTTATAGCACAAGAAACGGTGCCATAAATCATACTACACACTAATCTCTATTGGTCATTAATCGTCCACCATATAAATGACCTTAATTAGGGATAATTTTCGATTAAAATATTTAATGTTCACTTAATAGGTGTTTCTTTATCCAAGACATTGTCTTGATACCCTATTTTGAATATTCTTTAAAATCGAATGGACTCATTATTTAATTCTAAACCACAATTAAATAGTTTTGTGAAATATTTAGAAAAATTTTATTCCACTATGAAACTTCACAATGTTTCATCTCATAATAATTTGTTTTCCCAAATGTTTTAAGAGTAGTACTCTTCATAAAACATTTATAGAAATCACACCCATATCTAATATGCTTGATTTCTTTCACGTAATTTGTGAATGTTGTCCTTCACTTATTGCATAGGTTTAGGATTTATTGTCCAAGCAATGGCTCCCACTTATTTTCTTAATGATTTGTTACCTTCAGCTTGACAACTTACAATCATCAACGTTCAACAACGAACTTTCATTTAACATCTTCATTATTATTACCTTTTAAGGCAACAATATTCTCATCATATAATTTAGTAGACTTCTTGATGATGCCTTGCTTGGGTTTCACTCCCAACGGCTCACAATGATTTGGAATACCCTAATCACTTGTGATCATGGAAATTTACCTTAAATTTCCGCACGTTATACTTGGATGCACATCCATGTTACCATTTCTCAACCCGCGACACTTCTTACCTCGTGCTTAAAAAAAAGGCTTCCTTATTAAGGATTTCATCCTTATTTTAGGTTTGTGCTTGCATCATCAATGCTCAAATTATATTTGTTTCCATGCGTCAAGAACTCATCCTCTAACTCATCCAAGTGTTTTGGATGTTCTTGACGATAATCTAATACTTAGATTCAAGTTAATTGGTACTATATACATACTTCACATGCTCTAAGCAAGTAAGTCGTGTGACGATTTCGTACCATACATTTACATGATGGATTCAATTATAGAATGATTCTAAATCTTTATCCCATCAATTTGACATTTTAGCTCATTCAGTTTCACTAAGACTTTGCTATATTGTTCGCTATGTGATATGGTTAAAAGTCTCTTACTAGAGTCTTTCTATTTTGACTTAGTATTTAGCCTAACTTATACTTAGTTTAAACATTTACTTAGTTTTATACATATGGGTCGAAAGCCTTTCAAAGTCCTTCATGTTTAATTTGGTAAATTTCTTTACTCATTTAAACATTTAATTAAGTCTATATCATAGAACTTAATTCCCAATATGTATACTAAGTATCGCCTTTAGCTTGGTCCATTGTAAAAATACTTCCAAATCTAAACATTTAGCATTTCATAGTTGTTTCACAATAGAGTTCGTAAACTTCTTGTTGGACCTTTACTTTTGCTCCCACTAAACTTCTTATTCATCAGAATTTCTATGTTTCTCCATAAGCCAATCCTCTTATGAGAAAACACGTTCCAATTCCTATATGCAATGCTCCCTTTAATTCCATGACGGATTCCTTGAGATTGCTTTCAAATCTAACATTATTTAGATTTCCAAAACCCTTATACTATTCCATAGTCACTTCCAAAATCGTATTTTGGTAAGGCGGTTTTGGTATCTATTTTTCCATATGTCATATGTTCAATTTTGCTAGATCAATCACGAAAAGACTTAAGCATTCTGATTGGTGAATGAGTTTGTGTTAAAATCAACTCTGTGAATTTAATTATATCCTTTTCAACCAATCTAGCTATGTATGCATATACATTTTCAAATTTGTTATTTTTTTACTTGAAAACTTTTTCACCTTTCATGCAAATTAATCAAGTTTCAAACATGATTTTCAAACATGGGGTCTGTTTCAGATTTTCATGGCCTCTAACCATTATTCGGAATTTGGATTTGTCGTAACTATCTTACAATACATTATTCCTTTACTATCTAATAGTAAATAGTATGCTTGTAAGTTTTAGGTTTATTTCTAACTTAACAGAAATTTATAGGATTCAATCCAAGCCTTTGGTGAATTCTATACCTATACGGGGCAATTGCATTAAACACTGAGTTTCAAGGCGCTTCCAAAGCCCTTTTATTATGTTGATCTTACTCCAACATTTCTGATGTTTTATGAGTAATGAATTCTCTTTTAAGTCACTTGTAAAGTCCTTTTGAGTATTCTTGATAAAGCATCTCACGAAGTCCTTTTAAGGTCTTTCAAGATTCTAAGTTCTAGTTTGTTGCTAAGCTCGATGGTCATTGAGTTCATTTTCCTCCCACTTGTCGTTTTGGAAACGTGTTACTTTCCAGAAAAACACCACTTAGAGCACAAACATAATGTTCTCAATTAGGTTGTGGAGGTAATACCCGTAGTCTCACTTGAATGCTTTCAAAGAGACATGTATATTGTCTTTGGGTAAAAGTTCGTTGTGAAACAAACAATTACCTCCCACTTGAGCTATCTTAGCCTCTAATGAGCCACTAAGCTCCCACTGAGCCACCTAGCTTCACTTAGCCAGTGAACTCCCATTGAGTTACTTAGCTCCCACTGAGCCAGTGAGCTCCCACTGAGACTAAGAGCCTTAGACATATACCTGAAAAGACGTTTAAAAGTTTTTTCTATCCATAACTGAATATGGCGTCCTTTCTTAGCTTCGATATTTCGTTTAGTGTAACATTAGTCATTTGTGCAAATCTTTAAGCACTTTATAGGAAGGGTTGTGAACCATCTTTGTTCGAGTCATTTTCAAATGACATCGAGATCTCCGTGAAGACAAGCTATGTTCTTTGTGGAGTTGATTATGAAAATTTCCATTCATAACTTTGAGATGGTTACGCTTGGTTAAAACAAATATCACTCGATCTAATCTAGACGTTTTGGTATCTTGCCAAGTCAATTCTATACTTCACTGGACTATTGAGCTACTTAAGTCAAGTTTGTTCACATTTGATGAATATAACCACATCCTTTCAAATTCTTCGTGAAACGTTGAAGTAATTGAATTCTCTTTAGCCATCGGAGTCAATTGTCTCTACCAAGAACAATAGCTCTTTGCTTTGTCGGTTTCAACTGCGAAGACTAATGGTAAGAGCAATCAAAAGAGCTCGACAAGCTATCTCCTAGAGGTCTAACTAGCGCCAACTACGAGAGAAACTAACTAGGAACGTCAGAAATCAAACTCAATCGACAATTGCAATTCTTAAATCAATGGTTCGTATCATAAGCAATTACCACTAGTAGAAAAATGGTAAATGGCACCGGTTCAAAAACCCCCCATGACACTAGTTTTGAACCGCCGACTTTGTCAGGGATGCCAAAAAGTAGGATTTTTGGCACCGGTTCAGAACCAGTGGCAAATAGAGTGTTTTTGGCACCGTTTCAGTTCAACACCGGTGCTAAAAATGGCCTAAAAAAATTTATAAATAAAAAAAAAAATTTTTTGCATTATTTTCACTTAAATTGATATATAAACACTAACATGTATATAACCTTACATATTTTCATTTAAAAAGGTTTTAATATTACAATTTTGTTCCAAAAAAATAAAATAAAATACAAGTCACTGTTAAATACAAAGTCACACCAGTGTAACACAACACGGCGAGGCAGCAGCAGTAGAAGGGAGCCATGCGAGGCAGCAGCAGCCTTGGCGAGGCAGCAAAAATGGGAGAATTAAGTACACTAATGCACCCAATATTACAAATGTGAAGGTGCACTTCAATGCAACTCTGTTGTTGCTTGAATGCTGAATGACCACACCAAGAAAGAGAAATACAATGAAGCAGCTAACACATGAAGTCCAAAATAGAAACTTCTGTTACTGAATATCTGCAAAGCAATTTAAAAAAATGTTGTGAACAGTTCTTAAAAAGAGCCAAGTCTGAACAAAATCGATCAAGCTAAGAAACAACCATGATAAATTCTTCAAAAGAACTCGGTTCTATTGTGAACAGTTCAAGGATATTCATTACAGAAAAAAAAAATGTTGAAAACATGGAATACTTCATTTATGTGACCTTGCATTTTAATGGCTTTGTACACCAATGTGTAAACTGAAATAATCTTATCAGCTCAATAACTTTACCAATAATTTAAGATCAGCCAAAAATCAGTAACACATTATGTTGTGGTCAGAATTCCAGTCTAATATACATTACCATTAGTTAAATTTGAATGAACTAATGCAGATCCTCTAGAGATTAATACACTTGCAATGTTCTATTTCAGATAATGTGGTACAATCAAAATGCAGAAGTATTTGCCTTCAAAATTCTTTATCAACTTCAATACATCCTAAAATCATCACTAGCATTCACATGAAGAGCCAAATTTTTTCATAGACAATGAGATCATAGCAATAGAGATTTCTAATTATAGCAATAGAGATTTCTATAATACATCCTAAAATAATCACTAGCATTCACTTGGATGGGGGTAAAGAGAAAGCAAAAAGTACCTCCCGGGGTGGGGGTTGTGAGAAGCTGAAATTCACTTTTGATTGGATAGTAAGCTTAACATCATCGCAGTCAATTGAGGTTTTGCCGGCATGTTCATAGTAAACCTGTGCATCCGTTAAGACATCAACAACATACCCGTACCACAAATCCAGAAACTGGTGCACAACACGGGGCTCATGCTCCTCAACACCCATAAATTTTAACAATGACTTAATAATTTTCGCATCCCTAGGCAAGTCTTCTTCTCCCTCATCCATGAATCTCCAAACCGGCAACACCGCCCAATGTGCATTGTGAATTGAGATACATCATTATTCATTACTTATGAAATCTTAGACGGAAGAAAGTAAGACAACTTAAAATATAAAAAGTGTACTCATAATTTTTTAAATCACCAGTAAATCCCCAATATCATACTTGTATATAAACAAGACACAACAACCAAAGCTTTGAGCCATAAGGTCAAGTTGTTCACATAATTTCTACAATCAAACATGTAAGATTCCATTATTAGGATAACAATTCAGCACTACAAGTCTATAATATAGTACTATCAAGAAGATGCAGTAGAGCATTTAGGACAAATCCATGATTGTTTAACAGATTATAGAACCCATGCTAATCCCAAACTTATTCGTCAGTCAGTAATTCTGTAAAAAAGATTGTCCAGCCAAGTAAACTGTAACCTATAAATTTACCTACTGATTTAGAATATATAGACATTTTTTGCTTCCGTTTCCCACCTATTCTTGCACTTCAGAATTCAGACTACATGCCTTTATAATGGTGCTATGAGTCGTCCCACAGCCCACTAGGAAAGTTTAAGAAGGCCAAGCTGGTTTAGGAGATGGACTGTGGTGGGCAAGGCAGGGTGTAGAGAGGAACCATGTTTGTTTGATCCATTGACTAGTCCGCATGAGTCACTTTTAGTCAATTTTCGATTAGGATTCAACCCACAGCGCCACAAACAATCCAACGACTAGCTAATTTTGTTTCCAACTATTGTCTTAATCTTTGTTTTATAGGATGTACTCCGTCAGGCATACAGTGTGATTCTCATACAAAGAACACTGAGTAGACAATATTGACTACACTACCAAGCAAGATCAATCTGCTTTTGTAACAAATTCTACTCGGTGCACTACCTGTCTCTCATTATTTCCAAATGAAACATTCTTTAAATTCTTTAAATTCAACAGGTAACCAATTTAACTTTTAAAAGAGCTTAGAAAGAAGATTTGAACATTTTCAAATTAAATTAATTAAATGCATGAGCCGAACCTGTGTGCATAATCAATTTCAAAATTAAAAATCTGCAACATATCCAATCCAAACAAACAAACAAAATTGAAATTAACATAAACACAAATAGGTAAATAAAATTCAAAAACCCTTTCATCTCACCATTAAATTCAATCAAACTTTCAATTAATAAAAAAAAGTAAATAAAAATTAAAAACCCTAGATTCAAACCTACGAGCACATACCTCGTGAAGAGATTCACCACAATTGCAAAGATTCGGCGCCACTGAAGAAATAGACCCTCAATTACGATGGTGCGAGAACCGTCACCACCGACAGCATTCGCAAAGAAAGATAGTGAAAGAAAGAAAGGTCTGGGAATTAGGAGAGATAAGAATAAAAGAGAGAGTGGCGCGGCAACGGCGCGGTGGCGTGACGGCAGTGGAGTAGCAAAGAGAGAGTAGTGGTCTGAAGATCTAAACAGAGAGGGGAGAGGAGAGAGAGAGGACGACAAGGAAAGAGAAAGAAAGAAATAAGACGGGAAAGAGAAAAAAAATAAGACGGGCGGTTTTTTTTTTTTTTTTTTTTATTTTATTCCTACCGGTTCAAACCGATGCCATTTCACTAATTTGGCACCGGTTTGGTTTGAAATGGTGCCATTTCTATTACGTAGTATACTACATTCCGTCTAATTTTTTTCCCACCAGTTTTTAAGAACCGGTGCCAATAACTCGATGCGCATTTCTATTTTTCTACTAGTGTACAATGCAATCTAGCATAATACTTAAGGCCTATTGAATTACACATATGCACAATTTCCATTAATCACTTTAATCTCAACAATCAATCAACATAATCCTCAAATTAAGCACAATCAACCATACAAGTTTTACCCGCCCTAGCAAAATAACTACTCTAACATCATCATCTGTTCAATTAACAACTAAAAAAATCGAGAATCAACAATATATGAAGAACAACTACACTAATCAAGCATCAAACATCAAACATAAATATCAATCCAAACAAACAAGAATATTAAACAAATCAAGAAAATGAGATAGAGTTAGAAATGCTCATTGATAATAGAGAAGATCTTCAATACAATTGTCACTATTGAATCTTCAATCATTCAATCACCATTGAAATTCCTCACTTTCTCTCTCTAAAATCTACTCCTAAACTAATCCTAAATCTAGAGAGAGAAGCTCTCAACTAAGCTAAAATTATGATCTAATTCAATCTCTAATTACTTACAAAAATCGTGTTGCAAATAGGTATTTATAAGAGGCACGAATTGAAGACGAGTGAAACAGGGGCCCGGAGGTGCGCACTAGCAACACTATGCTGCGCATATGCACCACACTGCTGCATGCCCGCGCGAGGTGGTCGTGCGCCCACACCACTGTGCTGCGCGTCCGCGCTCCTCTAGATTTCTACGGTTCTTCTTGAGGGTTCGTGCGTTAGCTAATGGCTTCGAATGAGCGCACTAAATGATGATGATGGATACTAAGAGTGGCAGTACCAAAAAGCACTTGACTGTGGGTTCAACACCTCATCTTCATGAGAGCACGACTTGAGAGCGCAAGAGCTAGAACTTGGAGGACCCACTTCCTTGCATCTTAAGCTTTCCTATTGCCATGAGCTTGCTCCAAAAGCATCTTCCACTTTAGTAACCATCCATATCAAGAACCGAACCTCTTTTAATACCTACAACCACGAAAAGAGAACAAATAAAGGAGAAAACACTAGAAAAACCATTAAAATGCACAAAACCACAAAATAAGAGAGAAAAGGTAAAATAAAGAGCAAAAGCATAAACTATGCATTTATTAAGAAGGAAACTATAAACATGAAAAGATTCGGAGTGTGGTCTATCAAAATAAAAGCGTGCAAATTCTTTCATATTAACATTATTTCCATGCACAATATTTTCGAATCCTTATCCTTAAGGTTAAGGAAACGCTCAAAATCTTTCTAATAATACTCGCTTAATTTTGTAATTAACCCAAGATTTAGGAAAGGGAAGCCTAGTACGGCCCCAAATTCTTCCGGTAACGAACATATTTCATCATAACCAAGTCTAAAGCAATGAATGTCTGAATCTCAATACTCCAAGGTGGTATGAATAAACTCTATGTCAAGATTTACCCCCTTTATACCATAGATCCCCCCATATTGAAAAAGTCAAGTTCTTTTCTCTCTTTAGAAATCAGAGACCAGCACCACTCACGAGTGAAATTGCTAAAACTCTTACACATGATTATAAAAAAAACCTACGACTATTTTTTAATCTACTCGAATATGCAGAAATCGTCAGATTTGAGGGATATTTATGCACAAACATTGGCGCAATCCAAATCCCGCTCGGATTAGGAAAAATCACTCCAGCGCCACGCGATAGAAATCACGCATGGCAACAGCCCTGTCACATCGCGCCATACAGTATTCTGTCGCGCCAAGCCTTGTTCGCTACACTAACCAAGTTTTCTTGACTCCGACTCGAGTTTGTAATGACATTTTACGGCTTTAGCCCTTCTTTTTTAGAAAAACAGCCAAATCCATTCTCTTTGCAAAATTAATTCTTAAAAATTTTTTTGCAATAAATTTTAAGGTAAAGCTCGATTTTTTTTCATTTTTTCTTTACGGGGATAAAGTCGGATACTCTCCATAGAAAATAAAAATGACAGAAATTTTTGCGCAAGATTAGTCATAATTTTTCACATTTGCATGCATAATAAAAAGAAAAATAAAAATGCAAAGTTGAAAATAAACATAAAATCATATATACATATATACAAGTGTCTGAGTAACATAAGCAAAGTCCTACAAGTTAAAATAAAGACATGTAAAGGTACACCTATGATGGCAAACCTCGCAAATGTGGACGAACATTAAACATATCAAAAAATTGTATAGTCCGATGAGTCAAACCCTCACCGCAGCCTGATCAGAAGGAGCCGGAATCGAGAGAGTATTGCCAGCCCATCTAGGCTCACCCTACTGCTACACTCCTAAATGTTGAGGCTGCTAAGGCTGCTGCGACGACAACCCAACCTCGTACGTCCCACCAACCACCAAAAGAGCTGACGTTGTGCCTCCCTGGCCAATCGATCCCCCTGACACACCCTCAGACGAGGAACCAGAACCCTCTAATCTGACATTACGGTCTGAATCTACACGACCGCCCTGGCTCCCAGCCGAGGTAAGGCGACACCTCGAGTCCGACCTCGACCTCTCCCTCCTAGCCCCAAGTTTTGCGCGAGCGCGCGTCGGAGAAACGGGGTGAAACAAAAAAAAAGTAAGTCAAGCCAAGTACAGAAAGGCAAATATAAACATAAAAGGAATCAAGAGAAATACCTCTATGTTGTCGTCACTGCGACAACATATGGCTTGCTGGCTCAGCCTCACGAGCTGGTAGCAGAAGGCGTCCATACCCCTAGCCATCCTCAACATCACTTTGCGAGAAAACTATCAAGATGCAAAGTTAGAAATAATCAAGGCATACACATAAATAAGATAACAAATAAAGTGACTCACGAGGTCTAGTGTCGAGGTATCAACTCCCTTTATAAAGTGCCACGACTCAGGAGCCAGAGGAACCATCTCCTTGACATGACAAAAAGTGCCCCTGTTGACGATGGACACCGGCAGAGGCACGAATCTGTGGTTGAAGCCTGTCAATTCAAACCCCAATAGTTAGATTTGGCTTAGGGGCTATCAAATGAACAAGTGACAATACAAATGATACCTCTCTCGGCTCTAGCAAGCAAAGCAGAGGAGCCAGATGTGGCAAAAGCCTCTCCTTAAAGTTATGATTCGGATGGATATGGCTCCTCCAATACAATCCAACCCCCAGGCGTCCTAGCTGCCTGAGCTCTCAGCCTCGTCTGATCGAACATGTGACTAGGAGATCGAGAAGGAACAACAGGAAAATCTGAGGAGTGTTGAACCGCAACTCTCTCGTCCAAATAGACCACACAGTCGTACGTCCTCTAAAAATACCGACACTGGGCAGTGTACTGCACGGCAGTGCAAGGAAGATGAAGCCATCCCACGACCGAAAATGAACCTCGGGTTCCTACAAAATGAACATTTATCAGTTTAAATCCTGCTAAGGGTAATATAAACACAAAATGTTAAGAATCATACCGAGAAAAGAGACTCTCAAACACGAATAGTAACAGTCTGGTCGTTTATACGACCTCTCCAACTAGCAGCAACAAGGAGCCCACGAGTCAAAGGCCTTGCTGGTGAAATAGAAGGGAAATACTTGAAGAACCAAACCTATGAGACAGGATTAATTGACATCAAAAGCTAAACACAAAATCTAAAACAAGCTTTTCCTAAAAGGAATATACCTCTACAATCCCCTAGAAACTGGAAAGAGTGATCTCCCCCTCATAACTACGATTGCGACAGGCGAGTCGCAATCCAAGCAAGAAGTCAGCATAGGCCAAGCTGGCCTAATCATATGATCAGACCATACGAAAGTCACGGAGAGCAGGCAAGTAGTAGAGTAGCACACGACTACCCTTGTTAGGGTAGAACGCCCCTGACAAAACGATTAAACAAAGATGCGTACCCGGTGCTGCAGGGTAGTCGCACCGTCTTGGAAGGACTCAATCAGCATGGTCCAGCGAATTGATCGATTGTTGATCTAAGTCAGTCGAGCCTCAACACGAGCTGAAATAGCTATGGGGCCGACAAACTCCTATATCTCCGGAGAGTAGACCGTGATGTCGCTGCCGAAAGGGGCCGCCGTCGCCCGAAACTCTAAGCCGGTGATGAGAGAAAAGTCGAGTGGAGTTCGAGTCATCTCGCCCCTCGGAAAGTGAAAAGTATTGGTGATGTCCCAAAAGAACTCCACCAGAGCTCGAATTAAACAGCAGCCCGACGTGAAAGAATGTACGGATCATGTACCAAGAAAAAGTGGATGCAGACCACAAGAATCCCAAAGCTCGCCCAACTTAATGTGGCCGCGGAAGTATATGTCATATATCTGACCGAGAGATGCGTTGCCTAAATCGTGGCACCGAATGCGGTCGCTTGTCATCCCGAGCCGTACACGCTCCAAGTTGTGAAAGTGAGGAGAAAATTAGAGAGTGTGCTCGTCCCACACAGGGAAATCTCCCAAACTTGTGAAAGCTCCCTCGCTTGTGTAAACAGGCTCGTCCTCCCGATGAGCGTCGCAGGAGTGAGAACCAGAGCCATGATGTCTAACCATGTTAAATTATGCAAAACAATATTAAATCAAAAGTTGAATGGTATCTAATGTTCGCCTAGTCGCGTTATACTATGTTTGAAAAGAGAAAAAAAAAACAAAGTACGTAGTACTAAAAAAAAGTACGATTTGGATTCAAACAGAAATAACATTTTCAATTAAATCAAACAATTTCTTACAATAATACAGCAAAAATTGTGACTTATTGAGCATGAATAGCTAGCAAGAACATCAAGAATGACCCACTTTGTTCTCACGAACTCAAAAGGGTCAATAATGGCAAAATGTTAATTTCTTCACCAAATTGAGTCAAACAAGTCTCAAAACACTCCCAAGGCAATATACAAGCATAAATAAAAGGATACATGTCATAACATTCAACAAACAAAGCAAAACAAGCAAAATTGGGATTTGAATTTTCGAAAACCCACAAACAAACATGCACAAAATTGAGAAAAACCGGAGTGAGTTTGGAGAAAACTTACATTGATCGGGAAACTAGAAATTGAAAGCATCGATTTGCAAAAAAACTTGAGCGAATTCGGTTGAGAAACAAGACAGAACAAGCGAGGAGAAGTTTTTGTGAAAACTCAAATGAAAACAAGCAGCCACGGCGAAATGGAGAAGAAAGAATTTTATTTTGGAAACCGGACTCTATCGCCATGCAACAGAAATCACGCGTGGCGTGATTCTTATCGCGTCGTGACAAGGGAAATGCATTGCGACATCTAGTTCCTGCGCGTGCTGGCTCAGCGATAGGACATATGGCCCCCATATATACTCGTCTATGCGGACCTCATGCAGCAGTTTGGGTTTTTTGGTACGTCAATTATCCCATATAAGCAAATTGACATGATTAGTAGTCGGCTTGATAATAGTCACAAAAAGTGATCGACCTGACAACGATCGTCTCACTTAGCTTAAAGCGCCTAGGTATTGGCTCATCACAAGCACCTAGGTAATCGTTCACAAAGGAAATATAAGAACCGAGGTAATGGTTCACAAGCAAGCATGAGCGCCGAAGTACCAGTTCATTATAAATGCGCCGAGGTACTGGCATAACAAGGAATTATAACGAAATAAGAACAAATAGCAAAGCGAAGAAACCACTAAGGATCAACAAGCGGTGGTCTTTGATAATTTTCCTAGAAAAGTTATCATCATAAAAACTAAAGATAGCTACAAGCAGTGGTCTTCAACGATGTCCCGAAGCAGAGAGGAGATTGTCTACAACGGTGAGGCATAACTATGGCGAGGTACGACCACAACTCTGAAGATAGCTACAAGAAGCGGTCTTTGACGATGTCTCGAGGCAGAGAGGAAATTGTCTGTAGCGGCGAGGCACTGCTACAACCCTAAAGATGGCGAGGCACGGTCACCTTCGACGATGTTCCTGAGGTATTGTGGAGGATTGTCACAAAACAAAGGAAGATAGCGAGGCACTGTTACCTTCAAATGGCGTTCACGAGGAACTGTGGAGGTTGTCACCAACAAATGCAGCAACAAAATTTGGTTACCCTAGAGACGTGTGCTCGACGGTGCAAAATACGCGTTTCTGATCTCTTTTATCTATTTAACTAACACTAGTTTTCAGGTATCGGCGTTATAAGGTGATTTAGGATCACCAAACATTCCGAATTATATTCCGTCCCTATCGCTACTTTGACTTTTGTTTTAAAAACATGCGTTTCTCCAAACTCAGTCAAAGTGGGGGCTTTTGTAGACACCCAATTGTGTCTCCCCAAAAACCAAACCCAGTAAAGAATACTTTTCACGTCGCTTGATTATTGAATGAGGTGAAAGAATGAAGGGTCTTGTGATGTGTTTGTTTTGATAAAAATCTTTCTTTCTATGTTTAAAAAGAACTCTATTTTATGAAAATAGCCAGTCTAATTTAGCTTGGTCCATGATAGGGGTCCAATAATAGTGTAGTTGGGTCGGGCTCGCAAAGAACTTTCCAATGATATATTATAAGCCCAATGCCGATGAATAATGAGGAAGTTATGGTCCAAATACTAATTTGGCTCTAAAATGGTTTTATGGCCCAATGTTCTAATGGAAGGCCTATTAATTATTATTCTTAAAATTATAAGGATTGATTATAATCTTCTTGAAAAGTCTAGAAGGTTATTTTGAGTTCTAATGGCATTAGGATTGATAATTAATATTTTAGAAAAATAATGAATTTGGTTTGAAATAAACCAAGTGTTTTATTATGATAAATCTGATTTAAAATTGATAAAATGGAGTTTTTATCGCTTAATTATATTAAGAAAAGGATTTTGTACAAAAGCGCGTTTATCTTTTAAGCTGTCGCGTAACGACAAGCTTGTCGCCAAACGACAGGGCTTGTAACCATGCGTGATTTCTGTCGCATTGCGACAGGCTTTGTCTCTTGCGACAGGCAGCAGTTTTATTCCGATTCAAATTCTGATTTGTTTCTATCCATTCCGGACTATTTTCTTATAAATAGGGGTTGTATCTCCCTAATTTAATGGATTCACAATCATCTGATTCTTATCTCTCTGGAAGTCTAGAAGCTAATTCTCTCTCTATTCTTTTTCTAAACCCTCCCTTTTTACAAAATTCCACATTCACAAGTTCTAGACACACGTAGTTCGAAATTGCCTTCGCCCTTGACGTGAAAGGTTTAATTTCTGAGGGTTTGGTCCGAAATCTTATTTCAATTCTTTGATTAGATTTACTGTTTATTATTTTCATTGAAGTTACTAACGTGGGTATTTTGTTATTCGAAAGAGATACGAGGCATCCAAGTAAGTAATTTAATTGTTATTATTTTGTTATAGAAATCATGCTTTGATAATTTTGGTTCCTAGTGTCATGTTAGGATGTCTTTATGATTCCTAGTATCATGTTTAGGGTAATAACTAAGATTTCTAATATCATTTATGTTTCCATGGGATTCTTCCTATATTTTCTTTCTATCATGTTAGTATCATGTTAGGGCTAAAGATTTTATCTTTAATGTTTAGTGACGTGCTAGGATTTGTTATTAATCTTGTTAGTATCATGCCTAGAATCTTGCTAATATTATTATGCTTTATTGAGATTATTATGATGATGATTGTTATTATTGTTCCTTGATTATTATTATTGTTATTTCTTGATCACGCCTTTTATGCATGTTTAAATGGAATTGGTACTTGTAATCATGCTTAATAAGATAATTAATAATCTAGTTTAGGCTAATATGATTATAATCCAAGTGATTGCCAATAATAGTCTAGTTTGTGCATTAATATTCAACCAACATAGATTAAACAGGTTTAGGGTTAACCTAATGATTGTATGTTAGTTAGAAAGCGCACATGAATATTAGAAGAATAAAGTAGAGGCCTAATTTTAGGGCAGGTTCAATCTCTTTTAGGTTGGATTTGTACCTTCATCCCCGAATATCCAGTCATGGTTCAAGACCACTATGGAGTTAGCGATCCCGTGGATCGTGAAAGGGTGTAACCTTCACCCTTTGAACGGTTACAAGTTCCTAAAACTTGTTGGCCACACTTTTACTCTAGCTTCCTTCCCTTTGCACGCCACCATGCTTAGGTGTATGATCACAGTGGGGCTGAAGTGTTGGATGCTTGAAATATTCCCTACACATCCCTTCCCCATCACCCTCAAAACCCCTTAATCATAAAAAGCTCTTGCCGCATTCCACCATCACTGAAAATCATCCACCACCCCCAAAACCTGTTTTCCGACAATCCACAACCCTTCCACTACGTCTTCGTCGCCCACTTAGCCATAAACCCACCACGCCAAAACCCTAAAATCCCAAATTCAAAACCCAAGATTTTGATTTTTAGGGATTTTAATTTAGGGTTCTGGCGTGGTGGTTAAAGGGTACGTGGTGGAGGTTGGAGGAAATGAGCCAATTTGGGTTCTCCGACACAAAGAGGGGGGCTTTGGTCACCGGTGGTGTGGAGGAGAGGGATTTTCGAGGGAGAAAAAGAGTTTGCATATCGGGGGAAGGGTGGTGTAGGCGTCGTTTGAAGTGCGCCTATGTTAAAGCATGAGGTGAATATGCTTGGCACTCATAGGAAGTGGGAATTGACATAATACAATTAGGGACAAAGCAAAGTAGGGAGCCGCCAATAAGTTTTTAAGGAACATGTAAACCGTTCACGGATCATAAAAGGCAACCACAAATAAAGGAACAACAATAGGCAACAACGATTGACCCGTGAAGGTTACACCCCATTCATAATAAATGAGATTACTAAATTCATATGGTTTGGAACCATGAAAGGAGGATTGGGGATGATAATACAAAGTGAGTCATGGAGTCACATTAACTCGTATTGACCTCTACTCGATTCTTATTGTGAAAAGTATTCCTGCGATCTCAAAGGCATGCAAACAAAGATTCAATTAACTCCAAACTATTATTATGCTAAATTTGTTGAATATTAACGCAACATATAATTCTATAATATTAGTGATCACTTTAATTAATAACAAAATTAAAAAGGAACCTAAACCATTTGTCCAATTTATCTTATTAGTCGTGATTTTCTGTTACATATTCTCTTTAAACATGCAATATGATGATCATAATAATAATAGAATTAACAATAATATTGGAAGCAATTTAACAATAAATTTTTCGTCAAATCAAATAAATTAATCCTAATCATGATACTAGAACAAGAATTAAAATAAGTAATTGAGTGAATTAATTACTCACTTTCCGCGTTTCCTTGAATTGCTACATCATGAATAAATTGTTACTAACTTCAATAAAAAATATTAATCAAATGGAAATTAAATTAAAGTAGAGTGAATTTGGTCAAAACCCTCAATTAATTATACCTTTCATGCCTTGGTTTAATGAAGGAACTTCCGATTAAGTATAGACTCCTTGGAGTGCTTAGGGAAAGAATGGAGTAATTAAGAATATAGGTTTAAGGCTTAGAATATGAGAGAGAGAGAGAAGAGAATGATTTTTTGTGTAAAAGAGAGGAAGAGAGAATTATTTCGTGACCAAACTTGTTAATGATTGAAAAAGGGGAGATATGACCTCTATTTATATGGAAAAAGAAGGGTCAAAGAATTAAGAAAAGATAAGAATTCGAATTAGAATAATACTCTTGCGATAGACAACAGTTTTTGCGGTTTTTATTTTTATCATATCATTTGATCTAAAAATTAAAATAAGATAAATATTATTTCGTTTGAAATCTGTTGAAGTCTACTTTATAACCCAATTAAAATCAGATTAAAATATTATGTATAGTAAAAGATATGGCCGAAATAGTGAGACGATGTCAGTTTTGGATAGAGTATGGTATTTCATTCATATGTTTTTCGTTATAGCTCGGAATTAATATTATAATATATCATTGGAAAGATAATTTCAACATCTTTCCAACCATCTATGATTTGGATAAAAACTATGTGGCACAAAAATAATAGCTTAATATCTTCAAACGTCTTTAAATTTGAATAGAATTAGGACTTTCAAAAGAAAAGTTTTATTCAATTTCAAACGTTTTAATCTTATCTTTTCATAAAGGATTATTAAGACATTTTAGAAACTTAAAGAAACTTCTAATTAATCCTAATTTGGTTAGGAATGGGATTAAAGCTTTTGGAACCTCAACATTATCATTGGGTCATAGGTAAGGTGGGCTTAGCTTCGGTTTGGACTTAATTTAGTATTTTGGCCATAACTTATTCGTTATAACTCGGATTTGGGCTTATAATTTATCGTTGGAAAGCTCTTACCCGGATTATGGACCAATATAAACTGGACTAAACGTTTTTATAAAAAGGACACGAAATGAATTATTTTGGGTTTAAAGGCACGAAAAGAGGAAAATAAGTTATGGTTTGGGGAAATGGGATAGGAATTGGGTTGTTTTATGAAATGGAAATATGGATTTAAGCACTCCAAAGAATAAATACTCAATCCGACCAATAATGGCAATGAATTTTGTTCATCATCGGTTTTTGTTTTAAGGAGACATTTTTAGGTGTCTACAGAAGCCCCCACTTTGACTGAGTTTGTAGAAACTTCAGTTTTGAAAACGATATTTAAAGTATTCGATAGGGAAAGATAATGATTAAGGCGTTCTGCAATCCTATATAACTCTTTATACGCCGATACCTGCATAAAAATGTTAGTTCCACAGATAAAAGAGTAAAGGGATAGAATGCATATCTAACACTAGTGTATCGGTGGCGAATGAGTTTGGTAGATTCCTATGCTTGAAGGAATCCACTGGATGACGTATCGTTGAGATACCCCATGCCTGAGGAAATTCAACTATTGAGTTTGGTATCTTTCTATGCTTGAAGAAATTTACCGGATGATACTTTCAATGCTTGAGGAAAGTCGACATATGAATTTGGCAGCTTCCTTTGCTTGAAGAAATCCACTGAATAATACTTTCCATGCTTGAGGAAAGTCGACAGATGAATTTGGCGGTTTTCTATGCTGGAAGAAATCCACTGATTGAGATACTTTCCATGCTTGAGGAAAGTCGATAGATGATATACTCACTGACTTCTTCGCTTTAAGAAGTGACAACGACCGAAAATTTTCCCTGCTTGAGGAAAAACTTGTCTAATGAGATTGCAAGTTTCTATGTATCGAGAACCTTGCGCCATAAAATGATGGTGGTTTGATTGTCCCCGAACGTTGGTTGTATATGGTTCGCTTGTCCCCGAACGTAGGCTGTAGATGGTCTGCTTGTCCCTGGACGTGGGTTGTAGTTGGTTTGCTTGTCCCCGAACGTGGGCTATAAAAGGTTTGCTTGTCCCCGAACGTGGGATGTAATTGGTTCGCTTGTTCCCGAACATGGGTTGTAGATTAGTCGCTTGTCCCCGAACGTGGGTTGTAAAAGGTTTGCTTGTCCCCAAACGTGGGCTGTAGATGGTTCACTTATCCTCAGACGTGGGTTGTAATTGAGCTACAAAAAAAAATTTGCCAAGGGACTCGACTAGACTATGATTAACTTGATTAAGTGACTTGACCAAGCTTGACTTCACATGACATGTGTATGAATTGTGATTGTGTGTATTGGGTGAGTGTGTGCACAAACACGAAAATGCAAAAGCAAAAAATTTTCGTGATTTTTGTCATGAGACGAGTGGAGGGTACTGACTTTCTCCCAAATAAGAAAGACATGAAAACTGAAATTTTATTTTCAAACTTCCCTCGATGAGAAAATTTTGAATTTTTTTTAATTTCCTCAGAAGAAAAAAATATGAAAACGGGAAGAAGTTTTGAACTTCCTCTCTAAACAAGACGAAATCGTATGGATTGAATTGCTTGTCTTGAAAATAATGTATGCATGATGCATTTCCTTAGGCCAGGAGGCTAAGGATAATTACATCATGTGACACGATAGATGAATGAACTTAGGTCATGGAGCTAAGCATCATATATGGTGTAAAGAAATAATCCTGAACGTCACTTAGGTCTGGGGGCTAAGCACACATGTAGATGAATTGGTTATTGCATAATGAACGTTTCTTAGGTCAAGGAGCTAAGTACGATATGCTTTGTATGATTACAAATCATTGATATATAAATGTTGTTCAACACATTATGCGATGCGTGAAACAATGAACATTGCTCAGGTCAAGAAGCTAAGCAAGTGTGCACTATTTCTTTTAATGAATGTTGTCTTAAAAGATGATGAAACATGCACAGTGTTGAAACAAGATTTTATTATAAATGGTTCTTAAAGGGAAGGATGAAATGGATATGGATGTGTGAGTGAAGTGTGTGAAAGCGATACTAAGGTGAGGTTATAAAAGCTATGGAGAAGGAAATAAATGTGAGAAGAGCCGAGATGGTGACCCTTTAGGCTAGGTAGGCTAAATTATGTGGATTCAAGCCCCCAAGTATATCTCTAGATGGATAGGGTCATAGGGATAAGCATTGGATATTCTTTGACTCGGTCATGCATATGAATGTGGCCGCACCTCAATGTGAGGTTGCCAACGTATCCGTTAGGAATCAGGGCGAATGTAGCTCTAAACAAACTTTGAACAATTGTATATACACCTCAAAGAGGTCTTTCAAGGGTGGTAATGTGGTTAAGTTGATGGTTTAAGGAAGAAAGGGGTAAAAGGCTCAAGACCCGTGAGAAGCCCCCAAGATATGCAACTATGTATTAGACTTTGCAAGTTTTATTTTTCATATATTTTTTTTGTTTTGAATTTCTTATTTTTTTATTCTATTGAATCAATGTAGACAATCTCATATCATGTGGTCCATCACTCACTTAGCATTCATGTTTCTCAGGCACGATAACAAGCACTCGATGAGAGACGCAATTTTGAGACATGTTCATATCGGAGACATTGGAACACTTACCTTTAGACATTTTTTTTAGTTTAACTTGCTTTCAGAATGTTACATAATTTGCACACCTTCCTATCCTAGGGTTAGGTGAATGTGGGTTGAATAAATGAGGCCAACCGTTAGACGAGGCTCAAAGTGGTTGATTAAATGAACATGTGATTGAAAATGGTTTAAGGGGAATGACAGGGTTGCAAAGGTGCCTCAAATCATTGGTGTACCATGTTTTTAGTTTGGAAATTGATTTGTTTTTTGGTGAATGACATGATCGAGTGCAAAGGAAAGAACTGCTCATTGATGGAACATGGCATATAGACATAAGGATAACGAGAACCTATGCTAGACTTCTTAGGGGAAAAGGGTTTAAACAAAAGAAAAAAAAAGCATGAAATCTTGGTGATAAGCCTGCATCGTACTTTGTCTTCATGGACGTTTATGAATTACTTCTTGCCGCCTGGTGAGGAAAGAAGTTTGTTGTTGTTGATGCTTTGATTGGAAGGAAAGAAGGAAGGAGTGATGTTTCCCTTATTCTTCCAACTATTTCCTAGTGATTTTAGAGTCAAGTACTATGTAATGATGAACTCACTTAATGCATCACTCAATACTTGAATTGGTAAGGAAGAGTGTACGAAAAAATTTTGAAAACTGATGGGAAATACTGCACTAGTTCCTATTCCGACGGAAAACGACGCATGCATGGTCCTAGTATATGATCATAAACAATATAGTGCATTACTCGAAGACAAAGTGTGTGCAATGACTCAACATGTGTGATTAGGCGAGTTTATTAATACTCGTGGTATAATCACATGGCTAGACATGAGGACGTTGTGAAAAACAAAGGACTTAATGACTAAATAGCACAGAAGACTAAAAGACAAACTAACTTGATTAATTTTGTCCAATTCTAATTTTTATGCTATTTACTAGGTGAAAACGGTCCATTGGCAATCGTTAGTCATAAATAAGACCAACCACAATCAAAGACAAAGAACACATGTCAAGGTTAGCACAAAAATCGATCACAAGAAACTAGGAAGAGGACTAGAATTCTAGAAGAGTTAGGACTCATGGGTTTAAAAAAATAAATAAATAAAAAATCTATAATCCTATGTTATATGAGTTGACACGGATTAAAGGAATTGGCTAAGACTAGCTTGACACGAAAAAATATAAAAGAAAAATTAAAAAAAAGAAAGTTGATGCTTACAAGATACCTAATCCGGACAGGCTGTAGTATATCGGATATAACTTTTGATCTGTGACTTTGATTGGGACGAAACTAACGCCAAATAAAATATAAAACTTGGGGCTACAGATCCGTAGTGGTACAACACATAATTCTTTCTAGAACTCCGGTTATGACCAAAAAAATTTGACGCTTCTGCAGGATACAAGAATAAAAATCCAGGTTGACTCAAAAATTAAAAAAAATCTACGCCTCGACTCTGATAAAAAAAAAAGTTTGATAAGAAAAAAAATTAAATGAAATAAATAAAAAGTAAAAAAAAATGCACATATAAGCACATTGTCATGCATGATGCAATGAAGTTCGCAACCTAAAGTCAAGTTCTATGTTCGACTATGATCAAGATTATTTGGGTGTCAAAGGGTACCATGGTTAAGAGTTTGGACGCGTTAGCAAGGCAGCCTCCCTTGAGGGTGTATGCCAACGGGCGGCTCTGCGAGTTCGTGATGAAATCGAACTCAACTCCATGGTTTGGGTGGATTTAATAACTCAGATGAACCCTTAATGCGTGAGCGTTTTTGGGTTGATAGAGATTAAATCCCCCGAGCTAGCCACATACGTAGAACACGTACTATTGTGGAA
Source organism: Chenopodium quinoa (assembly GCF_001683475.1). NCBI lineage: Eukaryota > Viridiplantae > Streptophyta > Magnoliopsida > Caryophyllales > Amaranthaceae > Chenopodium > Chenopodium quinoa. The sequence continues at coordinate 727,387 of NW_018745260.1, forward strand.
AAATAGGTGACCTAAAATTGCATATGCATATGTGACAATTCAAACTAAATCGCAGGAATAAAATCAAGAATCTTTCAAGTCTCATCCACTCATCTCAATTAAACACAGATCACTCAAATCGATAAACAACAAAGAATCAACCCCATTGGAGTCGCCAAATTGTAGGCGTTGTTTGAAGTGCGCCTACGTTAAAGCATGTGGTGAATATGCTTGGCACTCATAGGAAGTGGGAATTGACATAATACGATTAAGTACATAGCAAAGTAGGGAGCCGCCAACAAGTTTTTAAGGAACTTGTTAACCGTTTACGGATCATAAAAGGAAACCACTAAAAAAGGGACAACGATAGGCAACAACGATTGACCCGTGAAGGTTACACCCCATTTATAATCCATGAGATTACTAACTCCAAATGGTTCGGAACAACGACACGAGAATCGGGGATGATGGTACGAAGTGATTCATGGAGTCACATTCGCTCGTATTGGCCTCTACTCGATTCTTATTGTGAAAAGTATTATTGTGATCTCAAAGGCATGCAAACAAAGATTCAATTCGCTCTAAACTATAATTATGCTAAATTTGTTGAATGTTAATGCAACATATAATTCTATAATATCAGTGATCACTTTTATTAACAAGATTAAAAAGGAACCTAAACTAGTTGTCCAAATTATCTTATTAGTCGTGATTTTCAATTACGTATTCCCTTTATACATACAATATGGTGATCATAATAATAATAGAATTAACATTAATATTGGAAGCAATTTAACAATAAATTTTTAGTCAAATCAAATATAATAATCCTAATTATGATACTAGCAACAAGAATAAAAATAAGAGTAATTAAGTGAATTAATTACTCACTTTTCGTGTTTCCTTGAATTCCTACATCATGAATAAACTATTAGTAACTTCAATAAAAAATATAAATCAAATGGAAATTAAATTAAAAGTAGAGTTGATTTGGTTCAAACCCACAATTAATTATACCTTTCACGCCTTGGTTTAAAGAAAGAACCTCGGGTTAAGTATGGACTCGTTGGAGTGCTTAGGGGAAGAATGGTGTAATTAAGAATATAGGTTTAAGGCTTAGAATATGAGAGAGAGAGAGAGAAGAAAATGATTTTTGGTGTAAAAGAGAAGAAGAGAGAATGATTACGTGATCAAGCTTGTTGATGATTAAAAAAGGGGAGATATGACCTTTATTTATAAGGAAAAAGAAGGGTCGAATAATTAAGAAAAGATAAGAATTCGAATTGGAATAATACTCTTGCGATAGACATCAGTTTTTGCGGTTTTTATTTTTTTCATATCTTTTGATCCAGAAATTGAAATAAGATAAATAATATGTCATTCGAAATCTGTTGAAGTCTACTTTCTAATTCAATTGAAATAAGATTAAAATATTATGTATAATAAAAGATATGGCCGAAATAGTGAGACGATGTCAGTTTTGGATAGAGTTTGGTATTTCATTCATATCTTTTTTCGTTATAGCTCGAAATTAATATTATAATATATCATTGGAAAGATAATTTCAATATCTATCCAACCATCTAATACTTGGATAAAAAATATGAGGCACAAAAATAATATCTGACTATCTTTGAACGTCTTTCAATTTGTATAGAATTAGGACTTTAAAAAAGAAATGCTTTATTCAATTTCAAAATCTTTAATCTTAATTGGTTTAGTAATGGGATTAAATATTTTAACATATTAAGATATTTTAGAAACTTATTTTAGAAAATTAAGATATTAAGATATTTTAGAAACTTATTTTAGAAACTTATTTTAATGGGAATAGAATTAGGACTTTCAAAAGAAAATTAAGATATTTTAGAAACATATAGAAACGTCTAATTAATCCTAATTGGTTTAGTAATGGGATTAAATATTTTGCACCCTCCACATGATCATTAGGTCGTAGGAAAGGTGGGCTTATGTTCGGTTTGGACTCAATTTAGTATTTTGGCCATAACTTAATTGTGGATTTGGGCTGATAAGATACTGGTGGAAAGCTCTTTTCAAGCCCCATCAAACTATTCAATCATTGGACCTAGATTATAGAACAAAATAAACAAAATTAAATGATTTTTAAAAAGGACACAAAATGAATGATTTTAATGGACACGAAATGAATTATTTTAGGGTTTAAAGGCACAAAAAGAGGAAAATAAGTTATGGTTTGGAGAAATGGGATAGGAATTGGGTTGTTTTTTGAAATGGAAATATGGATTTAAGCACTACAAAGATTAAGATTTCATGACAAAGGGTTCCTAAAGGAAGTACTATTTGGTCATGTATCTGTGCAGTGTGTGAAAGTGACACTAAAGCTAGGCTTCAAAGGCTAAGTGTATGGGAAAGTATTATAAGAAGAGCAGAATAACAACGACTCTTAAGGCTAGGTAAGCTAATGATGTGGGGAACAAGCCCCCAAGTCTAGCTCTAAATGGATAAGGATGAGCATAGGAGATCCCCTTGTTATAATCAATTATGCATTTTTTTATTACAGTTGCACCCCAATGTGAGGTTGCCTACGTATCCGTTAGGAATCAGGCCGAAAGTAGCTCTAGCCGAACCACGCACAAGTATGTGTATATCTCAAAGAGGTCTTTTAAGGATCGTAACGTGGTTAGGCTAAATGTTGAAGAAGAAAGGGACAAAGGCTCAAGACCCTAGATAAGCCCCCAAGGTGTACAACCTTGCTTTTGAATACTTGTATAATTATGCTTAAGGTTTCTCACTTTTAAGCACTTTCCTAATTTATTTTTGCTCTCTCTCTCTCTCTCTCTCTCTCTCTCTCTCTTTCTTTTTTTGAACCTTTTTTGATAAGTGTGGGCAATCCCGATCATGTGATCTATCACTCACTTGGCATTCATGTTTTGCAGGCACGGTACTGAGCACTCGATAAGAGACTCAATCTGAGACATGTTCATATCAAAGACATGTTCATATCAATGACATTGGAACACTTGCCCTTTTTCATACTTTTATTGTTTTTTTATTATTTTTGAAATTTTTATAAAATCACCATTAGTAGAAAAAATCAAAAAGGCACCCCCTAATTGCCACCGGTTCAGTCCAAATCGGAGGCAAAAAAGGCCTTTAAAAATTGGCAGCCTAATGAATAGGGATTATGGCACCGGTTCACTTCAAACCAGTGGCAAAAACATCAAGCCCAGCGGTTTGAACCGGTGCCTTTGTGAACCGGCAAAGATGGGCATCGTGCCGTGCCGTGTCGTCACGGGTCGTGCTTGGTCGTGCCGGGGTGGGGCTCGTGCCGTGCCGCCTTGGTGGCGGACCGTGTCGTGTCGTGCCGTACCAAGTTTTGGCACACCCTAGCCCACGGCACGACACGACCCTCGTGCTTGGCGTGCCGTGCCGCGGGCCACCACGGTTTTTTAATTTTTTTTATTTTTTAACAATAAATATATATTATACAAAATCGATATATATATTATAAAATTAATGTGCCGGCAGGTCGTGCTGGCGTGCCGACGATCGTGCCCGTGCCATGCCAAATTTCAAGATTAGTGTTCACGGCACGGCCCACGGCCCTCAAGTGGGCTGCCGTACCGTGCTGGAATCGTGCCGGGCTCGTGCCGCCCGCGTGCCGGCACAACCCATGCCCACTTTTATGAACCGGTGCCATTAATTATTTTTAAAAAAGCCCCTTTAAAACCCCCCAACCCTAACTCTCCTCTCAGCCGCACTCTTTCTCTCTTCTCTCCTCCTCTTTCCTTCTCCTGCTCCCCGTCTCCTTCTCTTTCTCCTCGATATCGATCTCGTCCTTCTCTTTTTGATCTCGATCATCTTCTCCCTCGTCTCCTTCTCCCTCGTGTCTTCCTCCTTTCTTTCATTCGAAGACCACCACTTTCACATGCAACACCGACTTTTCCACCACCACCAAGAGCACCACGAAAACATGGATGAGCAAGGTTAGGGTTTAATCTAAAATTATTCGAGGTTAGGGTATAATTTCTTGATTTTTCTGGGTTTAATTTCTTGATTTTTCAAGGTTTAATAAATTGATTTTTCTGGTTTTAATTAATCGATTTTGGTATTTTATGAGTTTTTAAATTGATTTTAATTCGATTTTTTAATCGAATTTTTTTTTTATTTTAATCGATTTTAATTTGTTTTTTTTTATTTCCTGGGTTTTTGACTAATTTTCGATTTTCTGGTTTGTTTTAATCGATTTTTTTAACTTATTTTAATTTTTTTATTCATTTTAATCGATTTTTTTAGTTTAATCCATTTTAATTTGATTTTTTTTTTGTTTTCTGGGTTTTTAATTGATTTTTAATTTTTGTTTTTATTTTAATCGATTTTTTTTATTTTAATCGATTTTACTTCGAATTTTTTTTATTTTCTGGGTTTTTAACTGATATTTTTTTATTTTTTGGGTTTTTTTATTTTTTCGCAGCTATTTTATTTTAATTGAATTATTTTTTATTTTAATTGGTGCTGATATATTGATGCAAGAATATTGATTTAGATGTTGTATGGGGTTTTTCTTTTTGTGATGTTGTAATTTTTTTTGATTTATATTGTAATTCTTTTTATTTATATGTTGTAATTGATCTTTTGTAAATTTTTTTTGATTATATATTGTAAATTTTCGATTATATTGATTGATATTCGATTTATATTTTGATTTTCTTATTTATTTTAGTTAATTTAATTTTTAAGTGAAAAAGACAAAAAAATAAAACAAAATAAAATAAAATAAAATAAATTGATTTTTTGGCGCTTTTGGCACTGGTTAACCAGTTCCAAAAACATTGAATTAATTTTTTTAGGCTTTTTTGGCATCGGTTAACCGGTGCCAATTCCGAGTTTTGCCACTGGTTCAAACTGGTGGCTTTTTCATGCACTTATTGGCACCCCCTAAATTGACACCGGTTCATAACTGGTGGCATTGAGCGGTTTTGAACTGGTGACAATTTTGATTTTTCACTTAGTACACTCAAGCTTTTATTCTTTAAAAATTGCATAAATTGCTCACTATCCCATCCCAAGGTTGAAAATACAAAGGCCTATCGTTAGGTGAGGCTCAAAGTGGTTTACCAAAAAAATATTGTATATTTGAAAGGGTAAAGATGATATGATAGGCTACAAAGGGTGCCTTAAATCATTGGTATACCTTGTGCTTAGTTCGATATGGATTTTTTATTTTTTTTATTTTTTTTGTGCAATGCAATGATCATATACAAGGGAATAAATGCTCACTTTATTAAAAGGTTAAAAGGAAAAAAAACCTACAAAATAAGATCTAAGGAAAATAAAATGTGCCTAGCTAGACTTATTGGGGAAAGGAATAAAAAGAGATAGAAAAAGAGGTCACGAAATATAGTCGTTGAAGCTCGCCTCGTGTCTTGCGCTCTTATTATCACTCAGTCTTCTTGCTAGCTGGAGGTATAGGAAGCTTGTTATTATGGATCAAGTATTTGATGGCCTCCTTTAGCTTCCAACAACTCTCAGTAGTATGACCCCTACCTTGATGGTACTTGCAATGTGCATCTAGGTTCCAACTAGGCAATCTCTTCTCAAGTGAGGAGAAATGAGTCCCTTGGCATGGAGTCGATCGAAGGCAGTATAATTGTTCATCCCAATAGGAGTGAAATATTTCTTAAGTTGCTTTTTAGACCCTTGGTTTTCCATGGCTAAGACTTCATTGAGATTAAAGGTACTAAAATTGTTACTTGAGTTGGTGGTTTCGGAAGAAGAAGGACTGTCGTTCTTCTTTCTCTTCCAGCCACTGTTGTTTCTATTGTTAGTAGCTTTTTGTTTCACAAGATCATCTTCAATTTTGATACCTTTGTCATAGAAATTTTTGAAAGTATTCAAGTTGTGTTGATATTTAAAATGCTTTGAATACTAGTCTTGAAGGTCCTTGATGAACATCCTTACAGATTCTTTTTGGGCAAGCACCTCAATCATCTTAGCGGAAGTTTCCCTCCACTTATTAAAGAAAGAAGTAAAGCCTTCATTCTCTATTTGTCATAGCATCTCAAGTTGTCTATAGTCGGTTTCGACTTGAATATTACATTTATATCTATCAATGAAAGCATTTACAATAGCATCCGAAGTAGAGGTTTTCTCTTTATCAAGAGAAAAGAAACATTGCTGACAAACGGTTTCAAGTGATAAAGAAAACAATGTATGACAAATTTTCTTATCTATCCCCTTAATATACATTATTGTCTCGAATGCCATTAAGTGGAAGTAAGGATTATATGTTGCCTTGAACTTAGGGATGTCAGTGGCGTTGAACTTTTGCGGAAGAAATTCCTTATCCACTAAGACACCTTGTGAGCTAATGCCCTTGAACAAGTAATCGTTGGATATTTTGCTCAAGCTTTCTTGCAAGAGCTCCATTTGTTGTTGCCTTAAAGGGTCATTGACTTGAAGAGCTATATTATTCATCAATTTAGTTAGGCTGGCTACATCCTTCATAAGTTCATTAACTTCTTTCTGAGACACCATTATCTTCTTAGCCTTTCTATTTCGACTAATTGGTGTGTCAAAAAGTAGCACCTGAATAAAGGTGTTGTCCTTGATTAATCGCCCTTCCCTCCTTAACCAAGTGTTGTGGAAAGGAAATTGGGGATATTTACTGGTAATTATTTGACTCAAACTCTATTCAACATGCAATCGATGGAAGGAGGTTGGAAGAATAAATATTGTTATATGGAGAAAGCATGTAGAGAATGAAAAGATGATGTAGATGGTGATTTATAGAAGAATTCGGAATATAATGTACCACCAACTCAAATGATGGAAAGGACGACTCATGCATGAACCTAAGACATGGTCATGGTGACATATTCACAAAGTGTGTGCTAAACTAGTGAGTGTAGGAGACATGTTAAGACTTATGTCATGACCATGTGACTAGACTATGTGATTAGACATGAACAAAAACTAAGTAAAGACCTCATGTATGTGCACTAAATTGCACAAGTTGTAGTATTTTAGTCATAACTTTTTATTTGTGCCTTTGATTGGGATGAAACCAACGCCAAATTAAAGATAAAACTAGGTATTATAGATCCATAGTTTTTACGACTCATAACTCTTTCTAGAACTCCGGCGATGACCAACACAAGTTGACATTTGTGCAGTATACGGGAATAAAAATCCGGGTTGAGTCAAAGGAACTATGACTCGATTTTAGACATATTAATTAGTTTAAATTAATTAATTAATAAAGAAAAGTCCTTTAGTCATTAATTAATTTATTTAATTTATTCACAAGTCAAACAAACGGTTTGGGGAAACACATATAAGATATGCACAACAAAAATAATGCACAAGTAGTCATATAGTCACAATATGATGCAATGAGTTTGCAACCTAACCATGGCTCTAGTTCTCTAAAGTTTAGGATATGGGTTAGTCAAAGAGGTTCCATGGTTATGAGTCCGGATGCTCCGCGCAGAAGCCTTACCTTTGGGATGGTTGGCGTGTGTGGACGAGACCCCGCGAGTTAAACTCGCTTCCATGGTTTGGTGAATTCAACAAACTCGGATGTACCCTTCGTTGCCAAGAGTGTTCAATTGGGTAGATGGAGCGTGAATTCCTAGAGGGTTATGGCCATATGTAGAACACATATGGGTTTCAGAAAAAAAAGAAAAAACTCAATCAGGAAGTAAAACTGAGCAAACAGTACTAGAAAACTAGTCGAAACAAGAAGGTAGATTTCTGGCTCGATAGTGGAAGAATTTGACACGATAAAATGGTGTCGTCGCCAGACGTTGGCACTGTCGCCAGAAGACAAGCTTGTCGCCAGGCGACAGCGCCATCGTTTGGTGCTGACGCTGTTTTCTCTGCGTTAATATATATCTACATGCCTCGGCTGCTTTCTGTTCTTGAATTTTCCAGATTTTTCGTAGCATTATTTCGACTTTAGTTGTGAAAGATATTTCCCTAGATTCCTACGTGTAAAAATCCTATGTTTTTTAATCATTACGGATGGTCTTTCCAATGAGAAAATTTTTATGCTTATGCCAATAATGTCAATCAAAATTACGCACATGAAATACTTAGAGCTTTTCGAGTCTCATCCACTCATTCTAAATCATTGCCAAAATAAATTTTAGGAATTAAAAAAGATATCCTCCCTAGTGGAGTCGCCAAAAAACTATAGGGAATATTTCATGCCATCCCACACTTCAGCCCCACTATGATCATACATTTAAGCATGGTGGCATCCAAAGGGAAGGAAGCTAGAGAAAAAGACTCGCCAACAAGTTTTAGGAACTTGTAAACCGTTCACAGGGTGAAGGTTACACCCCTTAACAATCTAGGAGATTGTCAACTCCAATAGGTCTAGAACCATGACTATAAGTTCGGGGATGAAGGTACAAATTATCCTAAAAGAGATTGAAGCTGCCCTAAATATAGGCCTTTACTTTATTTTTCTCGTATTCATGTGCGCTTTCTGACTAACGTGCAATCATTAGACTTACCCTAAACCTGTTTAATCTATGTTGGTTGAATATTAATGCACAAATAAATCTATTATTGGCGATCACTTGAATTATAATCATATTAGCGTAAACAAGATAATTAATTATCTTATTAACATTATCTTATTAAGCGTGATTACAAGTACAAATTTCCTTTAAACATGAATAAAAGGTATTATCAAGCAATAACAATAATAATATAATATAAAGCAACATAATAATAACAATAATAATAAATTATAATCATGTTAAAGCATAATATTAATATCAATATCCTAGGAATGATACTAACAAGATTAATAACAAACCCTATCATGTCACTAAACAATAAAGATTAAAGCTGTAGCCCTAACATGATACTAACATGATATTAGGAAATAAATTGGAAGCATCATAATAATCATACTTGATATTAGAAATTACCCTAAACAGCATACTAGGAAGATAAAAACACCCTAACATGATACTAGGGATCAATAAAATAATCTAAGCATGATTTCTATAACAAAAGATCAAATAAAACAATTAAGGTACTTACTTTGATGTCTCGTACCTCTTTCTAATAACAAAATACACGCGTTAGTAACTTCAAGACAAATAACAAATCAAAATAATTAAATTTAATAATTGAAATAGAGATTTGGGACCAAACCCTCAGAAATATCAAACCTTTCACGTCTAGGGTGAAGGCAACTTCACGTCTAGGTGTGTCTAGAACTAATGAGTGAGGAATTTTATAAGAGGGAAGGTTTAGAAAAAGAATAGAGAGATAAGGAAAGCTTATAGCTTTTTAGAGAGAGAAAGAGATGATGATTTTGAGTGACTAAAAACGGGGACATACGACCCATATTTATAGAAAAAATAAGCACGTAATCAAATCAAGTCTTATTCAGAATAAAATACCTCATGTCCCCAACGACAGGAGTCAGCGCCAGACGACAAGCTCGTCGCCAGACGACAGGTAGAAGAGCCAGGCGATAGACTTGTCGTTTGGCGCTAGGACAACTTTTTTTTTTTGGATTTTGTTTTTATCATATCTTTTGATCCAGAAGTCCAAATAAGTCATGTAATATGTCGTTGGAAAGCTCTTGAAGTTTACTTTCTAGCCCAATTAGAATAATAATTTAATCTTTTTAGATAAAAATCTATGGCCGAAATAGTGGAAGGGTGTTAGTTTTGGATAGAGTTTCGTATTCCATTCATACCTTTTTCGTTATAGCTCGGAATTAATATTATAATATATCATTGGAAAGATAATTTCAAGATGTATCCAACCATATAAGATTTGGATAAATATTATAGGCACTAAAATAATATTTGACTATCTTTGAACATCTTTAAATTCCAATAGAATTAGGATTTTAAAAAAGGAAAGTTTTATTCAATTTCAAACTCTTTGATTTTATCTTTTCAAAAATCTTAATTAAGATCTTTTAGAAAATCATAAAAGCTTTTACTGAATCCTAATTAGTTTAGGAATAGGATTAAACTTTTGGATCCTCCACATGATCATTGGGCCGTAGGTAAAATCCGGTTTGAGCCTAGTGTAGGGAATATTTCAAGCATTACCCCAAACTTGAACCCCACTGTGATCATACACTTAAGCATGGTGGCATCCAAAGGGAAGGAAGCTAGAGCAAAAGAGTCGCAAACAAGTTTTAGGAACTTGTAAACCGTTCACAAGGTGAAGGTTACACCACTTAACGATAAAGGAGATCGTCAACTCCAATAGGTCTGGAACCAATACTGGAAGTTCGGGGATGAATGTACAAATTCAATCTAAAAGAGAAAGAACCAGCCCTGATAATAGGCCTCTACTTTATTCTAATCGTATTCATGTGCGCTTTCTGACTAACATGCAATCAATTGGTTTACCCTAAACCTGTTTAATCTTTGTTGGTTGAATATTAACACACAAATAAATCTATTATTGGCGATTACTTGAATTATTATCATATTAACCATAAACAAGATTATTAATTATCTTATAAAGCGTAATTACAAGTATGAATTCCCTTTAAACATGCATAAAAGGCGTGATCAAGCAATAACAATATATCAAGAAACATAATAATCATAGTAAAAATAATCATCATAACAACAATTATAATCGTAAATCATAATCATGTTAAAGCATAATATTAATAGCAAGATCCTAGGCATGATACTAACAAGAATAATAACAAACCCTAGCATGTCACTAATAAATAAAAATCAAAGCTTTAGCACTAACATGATACTAACATGATATTAGGAAAGAAAATAGGAAGCATCACAGAAACCATAATTGGTATAAGGAACTTATTGTTGTAACCCTAAACATCATACTAAGAAAAGCATCCTGACATAATACTAGGAAAAACATCCTAAACATGATACTAGGAATCAAAATAACAGCCTAAACATGATTTCTATATCATAATATCAATTGAAAAATTAAAGAACTTAATTGGATGCCTCGTAGCTCTTTCTAATAAAAAATACACACATTAGTAACTTCAAGGGAAATAACAATCAAACAATTAAATTAAATAATTGAAATAAAGATTTGGGACCAAACCCTTAGAAATATTAAAACTTTCACTTCTAGGGCGAAGGAAAATTTGAACTTGGCTAGGTGTGTCTGATGCTAATGTATGGGGAATTGTATTTGTAAAAGGCTAGGCTAGAAAGAGGGAAAGAGGATCAAGAAATTCTTGATGAGAGTTGATGATAATTGATGAGAATTAATGTTTAAAATGGAGGTCTAAGGACGCTATTTATAATGATAATAATCCGGATTAGATAAAAAAGAATCGGAGTTCGAAAAGGTATAAAATACGACGTTGTCGCCACAATACCCTCTGTCGCCGCGCGCCAGAGTCCATTGCCGCGTAAAAAGCATGTCGTCCGGCTCTGCAAGAATGTTTTTGCGGATTTTGTTTTTACCATATCTTTTGATCAATAAGTCCAAATAAGGCATATAATATGTCGTTGGAAATCTCTTGAAATCTACTTTCCAAACCAATTTAATCAGATTAAAATCTTTTTTAGATAAAAGGATATGGCTGAAATAGAGGAATGGTGTCAGTTTTGGATAGAGTTTTGTATCTCATTCATATCTTTTTTGTTATTGCTTGGATTTAATATTATAATATATAATTGGAAGATAATTTCAAGATCTATCCAACCATATAGACTTGGATAAATATTATGAGGCACGAAAATAATATCTGAACATATTCAATCTCGTACAAAACAAGGATTCTCAAAAGGAGTAGTTTTATTCAATTTCAAACTCTTTGAAACATAATTAAAAATCCTAACTCCATTAGGACATAAGAGAACATTCTAGAGTATTCTAGAAGACTATAATCAATCCTAATAGCTTTAGGATTGATAATTAATAATAGGCCCTCCTCTAAATCATTAGGCCGCATATAAAAACCAAACCGAGTCCAGTTTAGTATTTTGGCCATAACTTCCTCATTATTAATCGTAATTGGGCTTATAATATATCGTTGGAAAGGTATTTTCAAGCCCTCCAACTAAACTATTATTATTCCCATATCATGGACCAAACTAAACTTGATTGTACGTTTTTCATAAATAGGGTAAGAAAATAAATATTTTCTAAAACAAAAAGAAGAGATATTTTATTAAAAACATCCTCATCACTAGACTTTTCACACTTTCACCTCATTCGATAATCAAATGACATGAAAGGTATTTATCACTAGGTTTGGTTTTTGAGAGACACATTTGGGTGTCTACAGAAGCCCCCACTTTGAATAAGTTTGGAGAAACGCAAGTTTCGAAAACTAAAGTCAAAGTAGCGATAGGGACGAAAAATGATTCAGAACGTTCTGCGATCCTAAATAATTCATTTAACGTCGATACCTGCAAACTTGCGTTAGTTAAACAGACAAAAGAGCTAAGAAATGCATATCTTGCACCGTCGATCACACGTCTCTGAAGTAACCGTTTTATTGCATTTGATGTTGTGACAACCTTCCACAAGATAGGAACGCCATCTTTCTAGTTTTATGTTCACTCATCTCTAAAAATAGTGCTTTTTTTGTATGTCCACGCGTCTCTGAACAAAGAGCTTTTTTTTTTGTTTGACAATCTTCCTCAAGCTAGGAGATACCGCCTGAAGACTGCTACGCTTGTAACTGCCTCCAATTTCCGCTGTGATAGTCTTCTGCAAGCCAGAGAATACTATCGAAGATTGCTTTGCCTGAAACGATCTTCTACCACCTTGTGACCATCTTCCGTAAGCCAGGGAACATGATCGAAGATTGTTCCGCTTGAAGCCATCCTCAGTTGCTGCGATACTTTGGGTGATGACAATCCTCTTTTCTTTGGGAATAGTTGCCAACACAACTCTTGTATGATGTATGACAATCCGATTTAGGGAAAGTTGTCAATGCAGCGTAACAATCCGTCCTTGGAAATGTTGCCATGATAAAGCGACAATCCGTATCTTGGAAAATTTGCCAAAATAAAATTTTAGGGAAAGTTGACAATGCTTCGTAAAAATCAGTCATAAGAACTTTGCTACGATCGACAATCCAAATCTTGGAATATAACTCTTGAAAGCAATCCACCTTGGAAATTTGCCAATGATATGCGACAATCCTTTTAGGAAAATATTGCCACAATTGACAATCCGCATCTTGAAGCATTTGCCAAAAAGGAGTCGATCGACAATCCACTTAGGGAAAATTTACCACTTACTGAAATGAATGACAATCCACGTTGAGGAACTTTTGTCGAATTTTATGATGAATAGAGATCTACGACAATCCTTTGGGTAATTTTTCCATAGGGAATTAGGTGTATGACAATCCAATATCGGAAAACTTGCCAGCGATGACAATTCGAACTTGGAAAAAATTGCCAAACAGAGAAGGAGCACAACAATCCACAATTGGAAACTTTTCCAGAGAAGACAATCCAATCTTGAAAAAATTGTCGTTTAAGAAGAATGCGCGACAATCCATATTTGGAAATATTTTCGGTTGGGGATGACAATCCAATCTTGAAAAAAATTGTCATATGAGTGCTTGCTTTTGAACCGATGCCTTGGTGTTTGTAATGATCCAATGCTTAGGTGCTTAAGCTAAGTGAGACGATCGTTGTCAGGCTAATCACTTACTGCGATTATAATCGAGCCGACTACTAATCATGTCAATTCGCTTATAGGGGCTAACTGGCGTGCCAAGGAACCCGAAATTATTGTAAGAGGTCCGCATAATCTAATATGGGGCCATGTATCTCATCATCGCACCGGCGCTTGCTGGAAGACTCTATCGCCGTGTTCTCACTCTGTCGCCAGGCGGCTGATTTTGTCGCCATGCAACAGCCTTGTCGTCTGACGCTGGAGTCAGGTTTTCGTTCGCGGCTTTTTGAAAAAATCCGGGAATGTTCTTGCTCACTGGAATGTACTTGCATTTATATTTTGGACTATAGGACTTTTCTTATGTAATTAGGGTTGACCTAAGACTTAGTGTTGCTTGACTCATTGACTTAACACGACTCAAAGTTGACTCGACTCGATGTGACTCATGTGTGCGTAGTGTTGACTCATGAAACTTGATACGTACATGACTCGAAATGCAGAAAAAAAAAGTATTCCGTTTTTTTTGTGAAGGGTACCGACTTTCTCCCGGAAAAGAAAGACGCGAAAAAAGAAAGAAGAGAAGTTTTTGAAGGTGCATGTTGAATGAGTTTAATCCGTTAACATTGTCTCTCACAGTACAAGGATTGTAACATCTTAGAGTATCCTAGTTGACTCGATAATGAAAGTATTTAGGTAACTTAGGCGTGGAGGCTAAGTACTTCATACTTTGTGTTGTAATATTGATTCATCTTGATATGACAAGGCATGCTTCAGCGTTGTGTTAAGATTTCATGACAAAATGTTCCTAAAGGAAGTATATTTGGTCATGTATCTGTGATGTGTGTGATAGTGACACTAAAGTTAGGCCGCAATGGCTAAGTGTATGGAAAGATATTATTTTGAGAAGAGCCAAAGGATGGTGACTATTAGACTAGGTAGGCTAACAATGTAGGGATCAACCCCCCAAGTCTAGCTCTAAGTAGATAGGGATGAGCATAGGGAATCCCTTGATATGATCATTTATGAACGTAAATATGAATGCATTTTTATTACTGTCGCACCTCAATGTGAGGTTGCCTACGTATACATTAGGAATTAGGCCGAACGTAGCTCTAGCCGAACCTCGCACAAGTGTGTGTATACCTCAAAGAGGTCTTTTAAGGGTTGTATCGTGGTTAGGCTAAGGGTTGAAGAAGAAAGGAATAAAGGCTCAATACCTTAGATAAACCTCCAAGGTGTGCAACCTTGCTTTTGAATCTTTATATTTATATGCTTGAGGCTTTCTATTCTTTTTTAGCTCTCTCTTTTTCTTTAGCATTTATTTTATTTTTATATGTGTGGGCAATCTCGATCATTCAGTCTATCACTCACTTGGCATTCATGTTTCTCAGGAACGGTACTGAGCACTCAATAAGAGACGCAATCTGAGACGTGTTCATATCAAAGACATGTTCATATCAATGACATTGGAAAACTTGCCCTTTTTTACACTTTTACTTATTTTTATTTTTGCTATTTTAATATTTTTTGAAATCATCAAGCTTTTGTTCTTTGAAAATTGCATAAGTTACACACCATCCCATCCCAAGGCCAGGTAGATGTGGGTCGAAGAAATAAAAGTCTATCGTTAGACGAGGCTCAATGTGGTTTGTCAAAAAGTATTGTATATTTGAAAGGTGAAAGGTAATATGATGTGGCTACAAGGGTGCCTCAAATCATTGGTATACCTTGTGCTTAGCTCGGCGTTTTTTTTTTTTGGGAAATGTACTGATCGTATGCAAGGAAATAAATGCTCATTTTATTTAAGAAGTGAAGGGTAAAAATCAAACTCTAAGAAATAAATTCAAGGAGGATGAAGGGTGCCTATGCTAGACTTATTGGGGAAAGGGTAAGAAAAAAAAAGAAGAAATCATGAAATCTTGGTGAGAAGCTTGCCTTGTGCATTTGTTTCATCATCACCCTCATTTTTTTGTTTGTCAATCACATGACTCAAACTCGATTCAACATGCATGGATGGAAGAAGGTAGGAAGAATGAAGGTTGTGATATGGAGAAATCATGTAGAGAATGGAAAGATGATGTAAATGGAGAGAGATGAAAAAATTAGGAATAGAATGTACCCCCAACTCAAATGACGGAAAAAACCGACTCATGCATGAACCTAAGACATGGTCATGGTGACATATACACAAAGTGTGTGCTACGACTAGTGAGTGTAGGTGACATGTTAAGACTTGTGTCATGAACATGTGGCTAGACTATGTGACTAAGTTAAGACGTCATGTATATGCATTAAACTGGACATGCTGTGGTATTTTAATCATAACATTTAATCTGTGACTCTGATTGGGACGAAACCAACACTAAATTAAAGGTAAAACTCGGTGCTATAGATCCATAGGTTGTACAACTTGTAACTAAATCTTCCTAAAACTCAAGATATGACCAAAACAAGTTGACGCTTGTGCAATATACGGGAATAAAAATCCGGGTTGACTTAAAGGAACTATGACTCGATTTAAGGTATATTTTTTTAGTTCAAATTAATTAATCAATTAATTAAGCAAAGCCCTTTAGTCATTGGTTATTTTATTGAGACTTATTTACAAACACAAGTCAAACCTAAGAGTTAGTTTAGTCATATAATAAGTATGCACAAGTAGTCAAGTAGTCACAACATGATGCAATGAGTTTGCAACCTAACCATGGCTCTAGTTCTCTAAAGTTCAATGATATGGTTTAGTTAAAGAGGGTCCATGGTTATGAGTCCAGATGCACTGCGCGGAAGCCATACCTTTGGAAGGGTTGGCGCGTGTGGATTGGACCCCGCGAGTTAAACTCGCTTCCATGGTTTGGTGAATTCAACATTCTCGGATGTACCCTTTGTTGCTCAAAGCGTTCAATCAGGTAGATGGAGCATGAATTCCTAGAGGGTTATGTCCATATGTAGAACACATATGAGTTTTAGAAAAGTGACAAAAAACTAAATCAAGAAGGAGAATCGAGCCAACAGTGCTAGAACTAGTCGAAACAAGAACGCATATTTCTGGCTCGGTATTGGAAGAACGCAGCGCCAACCAATAGGGACTGTCGTCGGGATACGAGCCATGTCGCTTGGCGACAGAGCCATATCTTCGACGACAGGATCTGGTTTCTAGAAGCCAGTTCCTACATGCCTCAGCAGCTGTCTGTGTTCTTAGAATTTTCCAGTTTTTTGCAGCATTTTTTCGATTCTAGTGGTGAAAGATATTCCTCAAATTTTCTACGTGTAAAAATCTAATGTTTTTGACTCATTACGGATGGTATTTCCAATGAGAACCTTTTTTAATGCATATGACAATAATTTTAATCAAAATTACGCACATGAAATACTTAGAACTTTTCGAGTCTCATCCACTCATTCTAAATCATTGCCGAAATAAATTTCAGGAATTAAAATAGAAATCCTCCCCAGTGGAGTCACTAAAAAACTGTAGGGAATAGTACAAGCATTACCCCAAACTTGAACCCCACTGTGATCATACACTTAAGCATGGTGGCGTCCAAAGGGAAGGAAGCTAGAGCAAATGAGTCGCCAACAAGTTTTAGGAACTTGTAAACCGTTCACAGAGTGAAGGTTGCACCCATTAATGATCAAGGAGATCGTCAACTCCAATAGGTCTGGAACCAAGACTGGATGTTCGGGGATGAATGTACAAATTCAATCTAACAGAGAAAGAACTTGCCCTAATAATAGGCCTCTACTTTATTCTTCTCGTATTCATGTGCGCATTCTGACTAACATGCAATCAATAGGTTTACCCTAAACTTTTTAATCTATGTGGTTGAATATTAACGCACAAATAAATCTATTATTGGCGATTACTTGAATTATAATCATATTAACCCTAAACAAGATTATTAATTATCTTATAAAGCGTAATTACAAGTATGAATTCCCTTTAAACATGCATAAAAGGCGTGATCAAGCAATAACAATATATCAAGAAACATAATAATCATAGTAAAAATAATCATCATAACAACAATTATAATCGTAAATCATAATCATGTTAAAGCATAATATTAATAGCAAGATCCTAGGCATGATACTAACAAGAATAATAACAAACCCTAGCATGTCACTAAGCAAATCAAAGCTTTAGCCCTAACATGATACTAACATGATATTAGGATAGAAAATAAGAAGCATCACAGAAATCATAATTGATATAAGGAACTTATTGTTGTCACCCTAAACATCATACTAAGAAAAGCATCCTAACATGATACTAGGAGAAATATCCTAAACATGATACTAGGAATCAAAATAACAACCTAAACATGATTTCTATATCATAATATCAATTAAAAAATTAATGCACTTACTTGGATGCCTCGTACCTCTTTTTAATATCAAAATACATACATTAATAACTTCAAGGAAAATAATAAAACAAACAATTAAATTAAATAATTGAAATAAAGATTTGGGACCAAACCCTCAGAAATATTAAAACTTTCACTTCTAGGGCGAAGGAAAATTTGAACTTGGCTAGGTGTGTCTAATGCTAATGTATGGGGAATTGTATTTGTAAAAGGCTAGGCTAGAAAGAGGGAAAGAGGATCAGAAAATTCTTGATGGGAATTGATTTTTAAAAACGGAGGTCTAAGGACGCTATTTATAATGAAAATAATCCGGATTAGATAAAAAAAAGAATCGGAGTTCAAAAAGAAATAAAACACAACGCTGTCACCGCAATAGCCTTCGTCGCCGCGTGACAAGCCTGTCGTCCGGCGCTGCAAGATGGTTTTTACGGATTTTGTTTTTATCATATCTTTTGATCCAGAAGTCCAAATAAGGCATTTAATATGTCGTTGGAAATCTCTTGAAGTCTACTTTTTAAACCAATTAAAATCAGATTAAAATCGTTTTTAGATAAAAAGATATGGTCGAAATAGTGGAAGGGTGTCAGTTTTGGATAGAGTTTTGTATCTCATTCATATCTTTTTCATTATAGCTCGGATTTAATGTTATAATATATCATTGGAAAGATAATTTCAAGATCTATCCAAACATATAAAACTTTTATAAATATTATGAGGTACGAAAATAAAATCTGAACATATTCCATCTCGTACAAAACAAGGATTCTCAAAAGGAGTAGTTTTATTCAATTTAAAACTCTTTGAAACATAATTATCAATCCTAATTCCATTAGGATTTAAGAGAACTTTCTAGAGTATTATAGAAGAATATAATCAATCCTAATAGCTTTAGGATTGATAATTAATAATAGGCCCTGCTCTATATCAATGGGCCGTATATAAAAACCAAATCAGACCTAGTTTAGTATTTTGGCCATAATTTCCTCGTTATTCATCGGAATTGGGCTTATATTATATCGGTGGAAAGGTATTTTGAGCCCTATCCAACTACACTATTATTGGATCCATATCATGGACAAAACTAAACTAGAATGCACGTTTTTCATAAATAGGGTAAGAAAATAAATATTTTCAAAACAGAAAGAAGAGATATTTTAATAAAAACATCCTCATCACTAGACTTTTCACACTTTCACATCGTTCGATAATCAAATGACATTAAAGGTATTCATCACTGGGTTGGGTTTTTGGGAGACACATTTGGGTGTCTACATCCAGTTTAGTGTTTTGGCCATAACTTCCTCATTATTCATCGGAATTGGGCTGATAATATATAGGTTTTTTCAAGCCCCATACAACTAAACTATTATTGGTCCTATATCATGGACCAAACTAAACTGGATAGCAAGTTTTTTTATAAATAGGGTAAGAAAAGAAATATTTTCAAAAACAGAAAGAAGAGATATTTTAATAAAAACATCTTCATCACTTGACTTTTCAAACTTTCGCTTAGTTCGATAATCAAATGACATGAAAGGTATTCATCACTGGGTTTGGCTTTGGGGAGACACATTTGGGTGTCTATAATTATATACGTAGGTACACTTATATATAGGTACATTAGTGAGTCATAATCAACAATAGACTATAAATTTCCCTAAAAGCAAAACATTTTGTTTATAACGGTTTTTTTTATTGCAATATATATAACTGACACACATGACCATTCTTATAAATACATATATTCATCATTTTTTAAATTAATGCTGGTAACTTATAAGTTGTTGCCAAATTATTAAACTGAGCCCAAACCGAACCTAACCCAACCTTATCTACGACCAAATGATATGTGGAGGGTCCAAAGGATTTATTTCCATTCCTAAAAAAAATAAGAATTAATTGAAAACTTCTATAAGTTTCTAAAAGATCTTAATTATCCTTTATAAAAAGGTAAGATTACAGAGTTTGAAATTGAATGAAACTTTTCTTTTTTAAAGTCCTATTTCTATTCGAATTGAAAGACATTAAAAGATAGTCAAATATTATTTTTTTGCCTCATAGTTTTTATCCAAATCTTAAACGGTTGGATAGCCCTTAGAATTATATTTTAAATGATATATTATAATATCAATTTCGAGTTATAACGAAAAAGATATAAATAAAATATCAAACTCTATCCAAAACTAAAACCGTTTCACTATTTCAGCCATATTTTTTATTCTATAAAATACTTTAATCTGATTTTAATTAGGTTAGAAATGAGATTTCAAGATGTTTCTAACGACATATTAATTATCTTATTACAATTTTTGGATAAAAAGATATGATAAAAACAAAAACGAACTGTAAAAGTTGCTGTCTATCGCAAGATTTTATTCCGATTTGAATTCTTATCTTAATTCTTCGACCCTTCTTTTTCCATTATAAATAGAAGTTATATCACCCCTTTTTCCATCATCAACAAGCTTGATCACAAAAAAATTATCTTCTCCCTCTTTAGCCTAAACACTAGCCTCCCCATTCTTTCACTATTCTTCCTATAAGCACTCCTAGGAGTCCATACTTGATCCGAGGTTACATCTTTAAACCAAGGCGTGAAAGGTATAATAGACTGAGGGTTTGGACCAAATCCACTCTATTTTTCATTTAATTTAATTATTTTTATTTGATTTATATTTTTATTGAAGTTATTAACAATTTACTCATGATGTAGCAACTCATGGAAACGCGGAAAGTAACTAATTAATCACTTAATTACTCTTATTATTATTCCCATTGCTAGAATCATGATTAGGATTATGATTTGATTTGACTAATGCTATTATTATTGAATTGCTTTCAATATTAATGTTTATTCTATTATATTTATTGATCACCATATTTGATGTTTAAAGGGAATATGTAATTGAAAATCACGCCTAATAAGATAATTTGGACAACCGATTTAGGTTCCTTTTTAATCTTGTTGTTTAATCAAGTGATCGTGATATTTTAGAATTATGTGTTGCATTAATATTCAACCAATTTAGCGTAATTTTAGTTTGAGCAAATTGATATTTTGTTTGTATGCCTTTGAGATCGCATGAATCACTTTTCACTATAAGAATCGAGTATAGGCCAATATGGGAGAATCTGACTCCATGACTCACTTCGTACCATCATCCCTAATCCTCCTTTTTTGGTTCAGAAATATAAGCAGTTAGTAATCTCATGGATTATGAATGGGGGTGTATCCTTCACGGGTCAATCGTTGTTGCCCATCGTTGTCTCTTTGTCGTGGTTGCCTTTTATGATCCGTGAACGGTTTACAAGTTCCTTTAAAACTTGTTGGCGGCTCCATACTTTCCTTGTCCCTAATTGTTGTTTCTAATCGTATATGTCAATTTCCAATTCCTAAGAGTGCCAAGCATATTCACCACATGCTTAACGTAGGCGCGCTTCAAACGACGCCTACAATAGTATTAGATTTTTTTAAAGGAAAATAATAGTATTAGATTAAGTAAGGGAATATATGGTTAATTAACATATTTAGTAGCAATTGAAAAAAAGGCACAGTCACTAAATTTTGGTCCAATCAGCATTAGAAGTCCCTAAACTATGGTCCAGTCAGCAATAAAATAAGGGAAGTTCCCTAAACTTTGCTGACTCATTGCACTAGACACCACAATTGATGAGTCATTGGTGGTTGAGGAACCAAAATCAGACTTTTGAAAATTTAGGGAACAATATCAAACTTTTGGCTAAGTTTAGGGATCGTATCTTATGTTTACTCCACTTTCCACTCTTACTCTCTCGTATTCTATCCAATTACTTTTTCATGTTTTACCCACTTATTTCTTAAATCCATCCACTTTTTCGTTCTCTCTTTAGTGACATTTTCTCGCCCACCCACCCGATAACCTGTTGGAAGTTCTTGATATAAAACAAAAGAGTTGGGAAAAATAAAGAGAGAGAAAAAAAACAATTGAAAGGAAAAAGTCCCACATTGGTTAGGGAAGAGTGTTTTGCCTTGTTTTTATATTGTAGTGCTTTAGCACTTCTTATTTGAGTGAGTGGGAGGTGGGTGTTATACCACACGCGCGAGTGCGTGCACCAAGCCGGGCCTCGAGCCTCAGGCCTCATGACTCGTGGACTTGGGGAATGTGATGCGCGGGCGTGGGTCTCTTTTACTTTTTTAGAGAAATTTTACTTCCAATCTTTATTGACTGAATATTCCTTTTTACTATTGGGATTTTTTGACATTATGGAATTTAATCAGCCATTAATCCCTTGATTATAGTTGACTATTTCTTGACTGACCGAGTTCATCGAGACATTTTTTTGGCTCTATTCTTTCCTCGTTTAATGCTAGCCGTTTTTTATTTGCTAGCTATATATATACTCGGTTTTTCTTCAGCCTAAATACACAACAATTCCAATCTTCTCTCTTCTCTAAAATTCATCTAAACACGATTTCTTTTCTTTTGCATTCCGGGCAATGTTTGAATTCAGTCTGCTGCACTAGGAGGTAGCGCAAAATCGTCTTTTATATAAGTGGTTGTCCATGACAAGGCTACTGTCAGTTTGGTTCACGCATCAAAAGATAAGTAATTTATGTTTTATTGCTTAATTAGAATAAAAATCTAAAAGATGATTATGGCTTCCAAATATCTGATTCTTGATATGTCTAAGTTAGAACCTCTTGATGGAAAGAATTATAAACGTTTGGCTTTTAGGATGCGTTTTTATTTGGAACAAATTAATGTTGCGTATGTGTTAATGATATTATTGAACCTAGTTATAGGGATGATTTGTCTGATGTATGTTAAGATTGCTAAGGATGATAAAACCTTTAAGGGCATGTTGTTGCATTATATGTCGAATAATATGTTGGATATATGACAAGGGAATAAACGCGTCGTCAATTGTCTATCCCTAGATCAAATACAATTTATACAACCAAAAGAAACCTAATACGAGTATAAGGCAAGCATAGGGGTCGAACCATAGGAAACGAATAAACACCACCAAATGTTATCGACAATTAAGCTAGTCCGGAAAAAGAGATAAATAAACTAAAGTCTAAAGATGCTAAAACAAGAAATAAAACACTAAGAGAAATGGTTTAGGTATAACATTCACTTGAACATAAACAAAGGCATAGAAATTGAATTAATTATGAACTAAACATGCTCGAATATCGAAGTAAAGGATCCAATCTAGCCGCCTTCCGGGATTAATTGGCTTCTCCTAACATGGCCTCTATGTTTCCACATTAGAACCATATACTAGGAGGTACTATTAAATAACAATCGACAATAATGAACCTTAACTAGGTCAACTTCCGTTCCTTGTTAGCAAAGATTCACCTTTTCTCAACCAACAATGTGCACTTGCAAGAAGATTAAAGAATATCAAGCATATAAAGACTTTAATCACAAATAAATCAATTCTAAAACCTAGAACATGCTCATGGTCCAACTACACCACAACCATCCCCTTAATGGGGAAATTACTCACTAATCATGCTAACAACAAGATTAATTGACAAATAATCAAGAATCAACATGATTAACAATCAATACCAACAACTAAAATACACTACTAGAAATAGGCCTATTTCCGAAGGATTGTTTCTGACGGACATCAAATTCCGTCGGAAATATAGGAAATTCCGACGGATTTTTATTCCGTCGGAAATCCGTCGGAGATTTTCGACGGAATATAAATCCATCGGAATATATAAGCTTTCCGACGGAATATTCCGTCGGAATATATTTTTTTAAAAATAATTCTACAAACCCTAATATTCAACCCTCCTTTTACTTCACCCCTCAGCCGTTTTTTGTCACTTCCCCCTGTTCATTCTCTCTCCTTTCTTCTGTTGTTTCTCTCTCATCTATGGCTTCCTCTCCTTCTCCCTCCTCTTTCTTCGTCATCTCACCCACGACCCAACGTTCTCTCCTTCGTACTTCCTCTCCGCCGTCGTCTCACGCCGCTGCCACCCCTATAAATCTCCTTGTCGCGCCAATTGTCTTACGTTTTTGATTTTATACGGTTTTAAGGTTAAATTCGACAGTCAAAACTCTAGATCTAGAGTTTTTATTGTCGAATTAAGCCTTATTAACCTAAATTTGGTGAAATTCGAAGCTAATTTCATAATTAAAGGTATGCTTTGATGTTTTTAATGTTCTTTCTTTTGTTTTAAAGTTTTTTTTTTAAATTTGGGTTCTGATGGCTCATTGGTGGTTTTAGGGTCAGTTTAAGGGTGGGTCGAGGGAGGTGATGGTGGGTGCCGCCAGGGATAAGGTTTAGGGTTAGGGTGGTGAGAGGTCTGGGTTAGGGGTTTAGGTGTTTTAGGTCAGGTCTGGGTTTGGTGGGTTTGGGTCTGAGTTAGGTCGGGTCTGGGTTAGAGGTTTGGGTTTGGGTTAGGTTTGGTTTTGTGGTGTGGGTTAATTTAGTGGGTGGCGGCGGTGGTGGTCTGATGTGGTTGGTGGTGGCAGTGGGTTAGGGTTTGAGAAGGTTGGTTTGGTTGGGGTTGACAAGGCCTTTTTGGGTGGTTGGAGGTGGTGATACGCCGTGCCGGTGGTGGCACGGCGTATTTTTTTTTAATTTCCCAAAAATAGTTTTCGTTGGACGGAATTCGTAGGTACCAGAAATTGTCTTACGACGGAAAATTCCGTCGGAATAGTGTTTCCGACGGAATTTTCGTCGGAAAAGGTGGTTTTTCCTACCAAGGCATTTCCGACAACCTCTTCCGACGGAATTCCGTCGGAAACACCTTTTTCCGACGGATTTTAAGGTGTTTTCGACGGAATTTTTCCGTCGGAAATGGGCCTTTTTCTAATAGTGATAATAATCAAAAGAAAGCAATAAAAATAGAGGAGAGAGAGTTACAGATTCTCATTGATTGAATGTGAAAATCTACAAGCAAGATGATCAATCTTCCTCTTCAATATCCAAGCTCAACAATTGTGAAACCCTCACTTTCTCTCTCTAAACTACTCTAATCCTAACTTAAACCTATAGAGAGAAGCTCTCCTAAAAACTAATTAGAGAATAGAATAATTGGTAATTGTTCCTCTTATACTAATTACCCCAAAAATGGGTATATATACAAAGCTAATAAAACTAAGCAAATAATAGAAAAGCAAATAAAATAAAAAGGAAAATTAAAAGAAAGAAACTAATTATAAAAAATAAAAGAAATAAATTAAAAGAAAAAGGGAAAATAAAAGAAATAAATTAAAAGAAAAAGAAAAATAAACCCCTAAAATAATTCCCAAAAACATCAGACCCTTTTCCCCTTCTAATTCGATGTTGGCTGCTCAAAAATGGGATTCATTCCCCTACTTCACACCCTATCAAAATCCATCATCAAGCTTTATCAAGAAATCGCCACCGTTCATCCTCAACAACACTCATCAAGCACCAATTCAAGCCGTTGATCTTCGCTAATAACCACGCGCAGAGCTCGTGAAATGGTTCGATCGAACCATGGGTTGGTGTGGCCGAATTACGGGGTTGGTTCGGTCGAACCATGGGTGTGTTCGACCACACCTCTTCAAATTACAAAACTTCAAAAGTTTCTGACTCTCACTTCGACCAAACTCCTATGCGGTTTGCTTGAACCCAAATGAACTTGAATTGCTCTGAATTTGGGTGATGCTTGTGCGAATTGATGGGGTTGATTTGGGCGCAATTGCTGCTGCTGGGAAAGGTGGGTTTGCGCGGGAAGGAGAGCTGCTCTATGCGCCGATTTGAATGGCTAAAGGTGGTTGATTGGTGTGGGTTTTGGTGGACGATGGTGCAGGGGCTGCTGTTTTGGGTGGCTGAAAGTTGTTGATTGCGGTGGTCTGGGTTGCAGCTTGTATTGGTGAGGTGAATTGTGATTGGAGGCCGGTGGTGGCTGTAAATTGGTGTGGTGATAGTTTGCGTGAAGGTTGCGATAGGTGGGAGATGCTGCAGGTTTGTGGCTGGTATGAGGGATGTTGCGGGAGGGCTGCAAGGAGGAGGTGTGAGTTGGGTGGCTAATATTGAGTGGCTACTGTGGTCGTTGGTGGTCAGGTGCGTGGACGTTTTGTAGCTGTTGTGTTGCGTGAGGGAGGTACAGGGCCTGTTGCGAGGTGAATTGGATCAGGGGATAATTGGGGTGTTGTGGTGATGGTTAAGGGATAGTGTGGTGGTGGATAATAGGAGATGGGAAGCAGCAAGCAAAGTAATGTGCACACTTGAACTCGTCCCCGAGCTCCGAACTCACTTGACATGAAACCCGAACCCCTACACACAAAACCGAGAATAGAATTGGGACAAAGAATAAAATAAAATAAATAAAATAGGAATAAATAAAGTAAAATAGAAAAAAGAGAAATAACACTAAAATAATAAAAAATTAAATAAAACTATACAAGCAAATAAAGTAAAATTAAATAGACTCAAAACTAATTAAAATAAATAAAAGTAAATTAGAATACTTTCAAGGAAAAATAAAGAACGAAATATAATAAATCAAAAGCAAATAAAATACGAAAATAAACTAATTCTAATAAAAACTACGAAAAGAACTAAAACACGAAGAAATTACCAAATAAACAAGAAATGTTATTAAAGAGAAAACAAGAGAAAGAAAGGAAAAATAAGATAAAATAGACACGAAAATGACTCTAAAAATACTTCCTAAGAGTGACATAAATGTCACTCTTCAATATATATATATGGGTTTTTTTTATCACGCTAAGGATATTTGGGATGCTTTACAGAATAAATATTGAATTGATCATGTTGGTACTAAACATTATTGTGTTAGTAAGTGGTTGAGTTTTCTAGTTGTTACTGATAAGCCTATAATTGATCAGATTCAGGCTTATGAGAATGTGTGTATTGATATGGATGCTGAAAGGCTATCTATTTATGATATTACCCTCGCTATTTTTTTTTATTGAGAAACTCCCTCCTTCTTAGAAGGATTTTCGTAACCAATTGATGCACAAAAAGAAACACCTAACCTTAGAGGAGCTTGTTGGACACCTCAAAATTGAGGAGGAAAACCGTATCAAAGACAAAGGCCAATCTGTTTTTCCTTCCTCTTCATCTTCCGAAGCCAATCTTGTTGAACCTAAACCGAACATTCAATTCAAAGCAAAAAAAAGGTTCTATTAAGTCAAAAGGGAAGGTTTCAAAAGAACAAGTTTAAGGGTACCTGTTTTGAGTGTGGTTTGACTGGTTACAAGACTAAGGATTGTAGGGTCAAGAAGAAGAATGGGAAAAGTCAAGAAAATCTTATTGAAGATTTTGATGTTATTGTTGTTGTTGTTTTAAAAGAAAACTTTACAGGTATGTTGCTGAGTGGATTGTTGACACTAGAGCTACCAGGCACATTTGCGCCAACAAGGACATGTTCACTACCTATGACAAGGTTGAAGGTGAAAATGTCTTCATGGGAACTCATCCTTTGCTTCTATCCAAGCAAAGGGAAGATCGTTCTCACTCTCAATTCTGGAAAATTGCTTAATCTCACTAATGTTTTGCATGTTCCAGAAATGCGCAGGAATTTTATTTCTAGCAGTTTGCTCATGAAAGCTGGATTGAAGCTCTCTTTTGATTCTGATAGAATAGTTCTTACTTGGAATGGGGAATTTGTAGGGAAAGGGCTTTTGTAATGGGGAGCTTTTGTAATGGGGGGCTTTTTACTCTTGATGTTAAAGTTGACATTATGAATGAGAATGCTAGTACTTTTTCTGGTTATACTGCTGAGTTTATTGATTTATGGCATGCTAAATTAGGTCACGTTAATGTTAATTCAATTAAAAGGCTTAAACACTTAAATTTGATTCCAAGTTTTTCTAACACTAATTTTTCAAAATGTCAAATTTGTGTTAAAGCCAAATTTACAAAGAAGCCATTCAAATCAGTAGATAAACAGACTGAAGTACTAAAACTCGTTCATAGTGACTGGGTGATTTTAATAATCACGAAAGTTGAGGGGGTAAAAAGTATTATGTTACTTTTGTTGATGATTGTTCACGTTTTTGCATGGTTTATCTTCTCAGGTCTAAGGATGAAGCTGAGGAAATGTTCCTCAAATATAAAGCTGAGGTAGAAAACCAATTGGATAAAAAGACTAAGAGTGTTAGGAGTGACAAGGGTGGTGAGTACATCCCTTACACTCTTAAGGCATTTTGTGAGCAACTTAACATTGTACATGAGGCAACGACTCCCTATTCACTCGAACAAAACAATGTAGCTGAAAGGAAAAATAGAACTTTAAGAATATGATGAATTTTATGCTTATTAGTTCTAGGCTTCCTAATAACATATGGGGGAGGCTATTCTTTCTACTTGTCATGTTTTGAACAGGGTTCCTCACAAGAACCTTGACAAGACTCCATACGAAATATGGAAGGGTCGAGTGTCAAACCTGAAGTACTTGAAAGCGTGAGGGTGCCTAGAAAAAGTAGGCATACCTATTTTCAAGAGGGATAAAATTGGTCCTAAAACTGTTGATGCTATTTTTATTGACTATTCTTATCAAAGTGCAACTTATCGTTTCTTTGTTAAAGGTACTAACAAATCTTATGCAGGTGGTCATATCATTGAGGCTAGAGATGTTGCGTTCTTTGAGACCATGTTTCCTTGGAAAATGTATCTTTCTAATGATAGTGAATTACCTACTAGTAGTTCTGTTAGTTTACCTATTGTTAATTCTCCTATTACTAACGATGATTCTATTTTGGAGCTAAGGAGAAGCAAAAGGACAACAGTTTTGGTCTTGATTTTAATACTTCCTATATTTATCTGAATCTTCCTTAGTTGATGATGATTTTGTGCATACCTTTTTTTTGGAAGATGATCCAAGAACCTATGATGAGGCAATGAGGTTAGTTGATGCTTTTTTTTTTGGAAAGAAGCAATTAATAGTGAGTTGCAATCAATTCTCAATAATAACATTTGGGAGTGGGTTGATGATGTGTCTATTTTATATAGTATTTTACCCCCGTCCCTTGGTCATAATTAGTAGTGTTTTTGGCTCTTTAGAGCCACTTTTATTACTAATTGGTGTATTCTAGTGTTTTCGTAGATTTAGTTGACTTTTGCAGGGAATTACACTTTTGGAGTATTTTCCCGAGATATTTTGGAGCAATCACGAGCATTGGAGAAGCACGACCAGTATTATAGCCCAGGACCGGTTAGAGCCATTGAACTGGTGATTAAGGGCTCGGTATTGGTGATACCGGGGCATTTGGACCGAGTATTCAAGACCGGAAGAGGAAACCCAGATTGGCCCGAAGAATTGGGGCCCAATCGTAGTACAAATAGTGGCCCAAGTGAGCCGCCCGTCCAAAGAGGTTGGCGCCCGGTGGCGCGCTTGGCCGGGCGGGAGAAGCTAAGGCTGGCGCCCGGTGATGCGCCCGGCCGGCGCGAGATTAGTATTGATGAGTAAAAAGGCGCGCCCGATCGGGTGGTGCCTCGCCCGATCGAGCGCGTGTATTTATTAGGAGACGATTAGCGTCGTTTTAGTTTGTTTTAATTTAGAATTTGTACGGAGTATAAATACTCCTCCGTAATACGATTTTACTACCTCTCCTCTCTCTCTCTCTCTCTCACTTTTCTCTCTTAATTGTTTTCTTAGATTCTCTCCCTCTTAAACTTTTGTTCTTAATTCCAGATTTGTTTGGTAACTATTTCTCTTCTCTTAATCTTAGTTGTTTATTTATTTCTTTAATCATGTATTAATTTATTGCTTTGATTAGTTTATTTTCTATTATGTGTTAGTAGTTTAATTCTAGGGTTTATAGGGATCCATAAATAATATGAAGGGGTAATTTATTGTTGTTAATTATCAATGCTAGATTAATTTTCTATTGATTGATTTAATGCTCTGTGACTAGATTAGGCCTGATCTTTTATGCATGAGTTTGACAATATTGATTCGAGATTCGACAGATGAGAATTGATGTTTAGGTCTAGTTTCAACAGGCAGATTAATTTATAAATGGTTAAGTAAAGATTCGAGAGATGAGATTTAATACCGGTAGATTAATTCTGTGATTGTAATACATAGCGAGAGCCCTTTACAATCTGGTTAATTGATGCATTGATGATTGACTATTATTGGTTCTTAATATTGCATGATAATTTCTTATTGAATTGTTTTAACGCTTTACAATTACGGCTTGTAAAAGTATATCAATATTGAATTGATGAATCGAGCAGATGTTAATTTGATATTAAAGGCTATTTTCAATAGGAACTTAGATCTAGTAAATTGCGAGAGCCTGTTAGATCTATGTTAATTAATAAATTGCGAGAGCTTGTTAATCATGTTATTTATGCAATGTCAATGATTCATTACTATGTTTTACCCTGAAGTATTATTTACTGGTGAACCTATGCCCTAGATCCTTTAATATATTGTTTTCCCCCTATTCTCAATCTTAGTAGTTTAGTTTCTTATTCAAATATAAATACTGGTTACTTCATAATCTAGATTATTTTAGTTAATTAGGAATATAAAGACTTGTTTCCCTGTGGAGATCGACCCTACTTCCCTATCTGCTTTAGTTAGAGGACTTAGGAATTATTTTTGATTAGGGGATACGACTTTACCCTGTTAGTTGAACTACTATACCTAGAGATTGTAAGCCCATTACTTGTAAATGGATCTTTCAGAAGAAGGCCGATAAATCCATGGAAAATTATAAGGCAAGGATAGTGGTAAAGGGTTATACTCAAAAGTTTGGCATTGTTTATTTTGATACTTACTCCCATTTCACTAAAATTGCAACCATTAGGACTTTAATTGCTCTTGCTTGCATATTTGATCTTGTTGTTCACCAAATGGATGTCAAAATTGCATATTTGAATGGTGACTTGGATGAGGATATTTATATGGTATAATCTGAAGGGTTTGTTGTTTTGGCCAAGATAACAAGGTTTGTAAATTGGTCAAGTCATTATATGGGCTTAAGCAAGCTGTAAAACAATGGCATGATAGATTCGATAAGACTATGTCTGGTAATGGTTTTCATATTAATAAAGGCGACTCTTGTTGTTATTTTAAACATGATAGTTTTGGTTGTGTGATTATTTTTCTTTATGTGACTGATATGTTAATTTTTGGGACTCAATTGGATCGATAATGAAAAAAAATAGTTTTGAGTTCGAATTTTGAAATAAAAGAAATGGGTGAGGCAGATGTGATATTGGGAGTAAAAATCAAAAGGAATCCAAAAGGCATTTGTCTTAATCAGTCACACTATGTTGAAAAACTTCTTAAAAGATTGACTTATTTAATATCGATCTAGTTAAGATTCCATATGACCCAAGTTTCCACCTAAAGAAATATAATGATGAAGTTGGGGTTTGCACTAATCCAAATTTCCTGGAGTTTTGGGGGGTTTTTGTGATGCCAACTGTATATCTGATAATGATGAAGTTAACTCCACCAGTGGCTATATCTTAAATCTTGGGGGTGGAGCCATATCATGGAAATCTTGTAAGCAATCTTGTATTGCTATGCCTACTATATAATCTGAGTTTATTGCTCTGGAATTAGCAGGTCATGAAGCAGAATGGTTGAGGAACATGCTTGCAGATATTCCACTATAAGGGAAGCCAACTCCTTCAGTTGCACTTCATTGTGATTCGCAAAGCTGCAATTTCTGTTGCACACAACCATGCCTATAATTGGAAGAAGAGACACATTCGTCTGAGGCATAAAGCCGTCATAAATTTATTGTCTTAAAGGGGTGATATCATTAGATTATATTAAGTCCGAAAAGAACATTGTGGATCCGTTAAATAAAGGCCTATGTAGAAAACTTGTTTTGGAAACATCGGAAGAGATGGAGCTAAAGCACGTTGTATGAATTGTAAAGTAGTAAACTCCTACTCACCATGAGTTCAAAGGGGAACATTATGTAATAATTCGGAAGCACTGTTTTTACTTTTTTGTCCATCTATAGATGTATTTGTGCTTAGCTACAAATGAGAAAGAGTTTGAGCATATGGCTCTTAATGAACCCATATCCATATTTTTGGAGGTGTTTTGTAGCTCATACTTGATGGGATTCACCTACTTAGGTGTGGAAGTGTGGTGGCTTCCTATGAGTATTTCGTAGGCTTATACTCTAGAGCACCTATGAGCATCCAGGTTCTACGTATGGCTAGTATAATACATCACCTTTATTCGCGGAATTTCAGAATATTATACATGTTCAATTGTGTGGCTCAAAAAGTTCAAGATGAAGGTCACTTGGTAAGTGTTTTAGGTGTTTTTGTCCCTTGGGAGAGTTACAGCTCATAGACTTGTTGCGCGCGGCCTGTACCTGCAAAACAATGGAGACTCCAGTTGTTGGAGCTCTGCCTCCGACGATGAAGTTAGTACTTGAGTATTAACTAGAGAAAATACGGAAATAAGATATGAGATCTTCTCGGATTACGAGATCAGGTGCTTTTTTGATGTAAGAGAGTGTAAGGTATGCTATGATAAATTGTAGATGTCCCAAAAATGGGGGGAATCTCCCTATTTATAGGGTCATTGAAAAACGTGCCCCTAATTAGGTCACTCTGGCCTAATTCTACTTGGCTGCGCCGAATTACAACTTTCTCGGGATTTGGGCCCTTGAAAGCCGCCTTTTTCTCCCAAGTTCTAGGAAGGACACGTGTTAAATAGAGATTGGTCCAATTTGGACCAACCAGAATATGATATGTGTGAGAACATGATTGACCCACGTGGAATGGGTAAAATTACCCAAAACATTTGCCCCTCACAGATGTGACGTGGCGCGCCATGTGGCATCTGTTGTTGGGGTTTGGCGAGTCCGAATCACCTCAGAAACAAACCCAAAAACAAGACCGCACTCGCAATAAATAAAACCATAAACATAATTAAATTAACAACAAGATTAAGATAAAACAATTACCTTTTGGAGCATGCATTTCCCGACCACTTGGGCTCTTACTTTAAAGCTAGCTTCGAAATGCGAAGCCTCCAACGATGATCAACCCCTAACAACGATCACCGACTAGGTCCAATGTCTTGGAGTTAGCAAGACCCGACCGATAAATCCGAGTAATTGAGTTCAAAGGCTTTTACAAAATGTGATACCTTTTCCAACTCTTGAGTTCAAAGGTTTTCACTACTAGTGATCCTTTTTCCAACTCTTACTCAAGCAAGTAATCCCAAGCCATGACTTGGCTATTTATAAGGAAAGCTTCCTTGTTAATTCAGCTCATCTTTCAATGTGGGACCTTTGCACAAAATATCCCACATGGAAAGATTGATGAATTCAACCCTTAGTTAAATAAACAAAGGAACAAGTAACAAGTGTCACATGGTTAGGTGAGGACCACTTTCTCAATTGGTCCCCAAGGCAACTCACATGCATTGTGAGCTAACCATGCGTCTCCCAACCTTGAGCCACAAGTTGGGTTCGGTTGGGCCACTTTCTTTTGGGCCTTGTCCATGACCCGTCACCCGGGTCCACGGCCCCCTTGCCACATGCGCTGCCACCATGGCGCGCTACCACATGGCGCGCTACAGTTGGTGGCTGCCAACGTGGCTGCCAACGTGTGCTGCCATGTGGTACGCTCTTATTTGGCGCGCTTCCCTTGTTTTTGCGTGGCTAGGATTTTTACTTGTTACTTGAAGAATTTTCCTGTCTCGCCAATTCCTAAATTTTGTCTCGACATTTGAGATTCTCTGATGCTCGGTTTTGACATCTAAATATAAATTACTCGGTCGACTCATTAATTCTTTCCAAATTAATTCGTCGCTTCGGCTTGTTAGTTGCTTGGGTGTGACTCGAAGGGTTCGGTCAAGATTAAGCTGTAATGTTAATTATACATTAATATTACTGATCGGAAGCGGTCTCCACCTAAGCATTCCGATCACTTGACCTTACTTAATATATTAGCTTTCTAACAATTGTAATCCCACTATCAAAATAATACAATTGTTCGAAGGAAACCATTCCTTTCAATCTCCCACTTGTCCTTCCGGACAAGTGTGCTTTTATTGTATTGCCCTTTTCCTATGTCTCTTAATGCCTCTTCATGAACTATAAGGTAAGATTTATTTGTCATCCTTATTACGTCCAGAAGTGATTCTGGATTACGAGTCTGACTTCCAATAAACAAATGATTTCTAAAATCCATCCGAGCACGGATATGTATTTTACAGTCTCGCTCTACGAGAGGCCTTGTAAACAGCAAAGACATCATCCCTATTTTAGTAGGAGGACAATTTCCAGTCTTGTAATGTAGCTTCTCTTACTAAGAGGACCTAAACGCCCGAGTGATGCCATTATAATACCCTATTACGGCAGATGTTTGACAATCATCAAAGCGGACTAGTACTCAAACAAGAAAGCTCACAATACTCATGGTTGAGGAAAAAGGATCTGATAGCAATAATGAGAAGTATACTTATGACGAATTTTGATCTCTTAAAGTATTCTCATAGGTCTATCCAGTACGGTTCTAAACCAATACATGTGTAAATGATTTATAATAATCATGTCCTTGTAGCACAAGAAACGGTGCTATAAATAAAACTACACACTAATCTCAATTGGTCATTAACTGTCCATCATTTAAATAAGCTCGATTAGGGATAATTTTTAATTATTATATTCAACGTTTACTTAATAGGTGTTTCCTTACAAAGACTGGTCTTGATACCCCATTTTGAATATTCCAAAAATCGAATGGACTCATTATTTAATTCTAAACCACAATTAAATAGTAAACGAGTGATTTAAATTGCATGAAATTTTAAATTACTCTAAAACCTGAATGGTTAATCATATGATAAATGGTATTTCCGAATGTTTTAAGAGTAACACTCTTTATAAAACATTTATAGAAATCACACCCATATATAATATGCTTGATTTCTTTCATGCATTTGTGAATGTTTTTGTTCACTTATTGCATAGGTTTAGTTATAACTACTTTGCTAATCTTGGCATCTTCATTATTTTCATAACAAGATGATTAAATTTGAGAGTGCCATGGATCATATGTGATTTAGGATTTATTGTCCACCTGATAGCTCCCACTCATTTTCATAATTAATATCTTCAACTTGACAACCTACAATCTTTAAGGTTCAACAACAAACTTTCCATATAACATCTTCTTTATTATCGCCTTTAAGGCAACAATATTTTCAAAATATATTTTAGTAGACTTCCTGATGATACTTTTCTTGGGTTTCACTCCAAATGGTTCACAATGATTTGGGATACCCTAATCACTTGTGATCATGGAAATTTTCCTTAAATTGTCGCACATTACACATGGATGCACATCCATGGTACCATTCTCAAGCCACAACTCATTATTAGGTCGTGCTTATAAATGACTTCCTTGTTAAGGATCTAATCCTTGTTAAGGTTTTTGCTTGCAACATCAATTCTCAAATTTTATTTGTTTCCACAAGTCAAGAACTCATCCTATTACTTATCCAAGTACTTGGATGTTCTAGGCCATAATCTAATGATATATTACATAGATTCAGGTTGATTGATACTACATACATACTTCATGTGTTCTAAGCAAGTAAGTCTGCGACGATTCCATATCATAGCGTACATGATGGATTGAAAGTCTAAGTGTTGATTGGTACTACATACATACTTCATGTGTTCTAAGCAAGTAAGTCGTTGCAGAATAGTTCTCAATCTTATTCCATCCATGTGACATTTTGGCTCATTCAGTTTCACTAAGTGTTGCTTAAATTGTTTCCATGTGATATAGTTGAAAGTCTCTTACTAGAGTCTTTCTTGTTTGACTTGGTATTTAGCCTAGCTTATACCTAGTTCAAACTTTTACTTAGTCTTATACATATGGGTTGAAAGCCTTTCAAAGTCCTTCATGTTCCACATGGTAAATTTCTTTACTCATTTAAACATTTAAATTAAGTCTATATCATAGAACTTAATTCCCAATATGTACTAAGTATCGTCTTTTTCTTGGTCCATTGTCGAAAATACTTTCAAATCTAAGCATTTAGCATTTGATAGTAATTTCACAATAGAGTTCGTAAATTGTTCGTTGGACCTTTATATAATTTACTTTTTCTCCCACTAAACTTCTTATTCATACGAGTTTCTATGTTTCTCCATAAGCCAATCCTCTTATTAACGTCATGAAAAAACACGTTCCAATTCCTATATGCAGTGCTTCCTTTAATCCCATAATGGATTCTTTGAGCTTGCTTTCAAATCTAGTGTTTATTTAGATTTTCAAAACCCTTAGACTAGTTTATAGTCACTTCCAAAATCCTATTTTAGGAAGGAGGTTTTGGTATCTATTTTTGCCATATTTCATGTGTGCAATTTTGCTAGAACAATCACGAAAAGACTTTAGCATTCCGATTGGTGAATAGGTTTTTAATAACATCAACTCCCTGAATTTAATTGTATCCTTTTCAACCAATCTAGTTATGTATACATATACATTTCCACATTTGTTAGTTTTCTCCTTGAAAACTTATTTGCAATCGATGAGTCTTTCACCCTTTATATAAATTAATCTTGATTTTCAAACATGGAGTCTATTTCGGATTTTTATGGCCTCTAACCATTATTCGAAATTTGGATTTGTCGAAGCTATTTTACAAGACATTATTCCCTTACTATCTAATAGTACTTAGTATGCTTGTAAGTCTTAGATTTATTTCTAACTTAATAGAAATTTTATAGGATTCAACCCAAGCCTTTGGTGAATTCTATACCTATACGGGGTTATTGCATCAAACACTGAGTTTTAAGGCACTTTTAAAGCCCTTTCATTTAAAGGATTGTAGGCG
The DNA here is from genome assembly GCF_001683475.1 of Chenopodium quinoa. NCBI lineage: Eukaryota > Viridiplantae > Streptophyta > Magnoliopsida > Caryophyllales > Amaranthaceae > Chenopodium > Chenopodium quinoa. The sequence goes on from NW_018745260.1 coordinate 764,137, forward strand.
TCGCTCGAAGTGCGCCTACGTTAAAAGCATGTTGTGAATATGCTTGGCACTCATAGGAAGTGGAAATTGACATAATACGATTAGGGAAAAGGAAAGTAGGGAGCCGCCAACAAGTTTTTAAGGAACTTGTAAACCGTTCACGTATCATAAAAGGCAACCACGATTAAGGGACAACGATAGGCAACAACGATTGACCCGTGAAGGTTACACCCCCATTCATAATCCATGAGATTACTAACTCCATATGGTTCGGAACCACAAAAGGAGGATCGGGGATGATGGTACGAAGTGAGTCATGGAGTCACATTTTCCCGTATTGGCCTCTACTCGATTCTTATAGTGAAAAGTGATTCCTGCGATCTCAAAGGCATGCAAATAAAATATTTAATTTGCTCCAAACTATTATTAGGCTAAATTGGTTGAATATTAATGCAACATATAACTCTAAAATATTAGTGATCACTTTAATTAGTAACAAGATTAAAAAGGAACCTAAACCGGCCGTCCAAATTATCTTATTAGGCGTGATTTTCAATTACATATTCCCTTTAACATGCAATGTTGTGATCAATAAATATAATAAAATAAACATTAATATTGGAAGCAATTTAACCATAATATCATTATTCAAATCAAATAATAAATTAACCTAATCATGATACTAGCAATATAAAAATAAAATAAGTAATTAAATTAATTAATTAGTCACATTCCGCGCGTTCCTTTAAATTGCTACATCATGAATAAATTGTTAGTAACTTCAATTAAAAAATATAAATTAAATAGAAATTAAATTAAATTAAATTAAATTAAATAGAAAGTAGAGTTGATTTGGTCCAAACCCTCAGTTATGTGTACCTTTCACGCCTTGGTTTAAGGACGGAACCTCGGATTAAGTATGGACTCCTTGGAGCGCTTAGGGGAATTATTATGGAAGAATAAGGAGGCTAGAAATTAGGTTAAAGAGGGAGAAGAGAATGATTTTTGGTGTAAGGTGAGAGAGAATGATTATTGGTGCCCCAAACTGCAGAAAGGGGGGTCCTATTTATAGGGAAAATGAGCAGAGGGAACACGCGGAACCCTAAAAAGATAAAAACCCTAAAAAATAATATTGTGTCACGGCAAAGAGCACCGCGACACGGTGACAGGCACCGTCAGACGAGGGAAGATCCCGTGACACGGGGAAAAACAGAGTGACGCGGGAAATAATTAGGTTACGGGAAATGAAAACGCGTTTAGGGATTACACGGAGAAAACACGGAGCAATCTCGTGTCACGGGATGTGCACCGTGACACAGGAAGAAATGTCGTGACACGGCATTGTCCACCGTGGCACAGTGCACTATGCCGTGTCACGGTGTAAAAAGTACGCGAAAATTACACAGAATGGGCACCGTGACACAGGAAATTGCACCGTGACACGATGCAAAATCCCGTGACACGGGAGAAAATTGTGCAGAATTACAAAAATGGGCACCGTGTCACGGGAACAAGCCCCGTGACATGTCAGCATTTGCCGCGTCGCGGCATTTTAGCTGTCGCGCGGTAATTTAAGTTTTTTACCGGTTTTTAAAATAATCATAACTTTTGATCCGTAACTTGGAATAATGCACATAATATATAATTGGAAAGCTTATCAAGTCTACTTTTTAACCCAATTTAAATCAGGTCAAAATTATTTTTATATTTTAATATATGGCCGTTTTAGTGAAGGGTGTTGGTTTTAGGCCGAGTTTAGTGTTTTGCTCATATCTTTTTCGTTATAGCTCGGAATTAGGCTTATGATATTTGGTTGGAAAGCTTATTTAAAGCCTATCCAATAAAATAATAATTAGATCAAAATTATATATCCTTAAAATTAGTTTCTCTCGGTTTTGCGATGTGAACACAAAAAGTGGAAAATAGGTTATGGTTTAGGGAAATGAGCTAGAAATTGGATTTGTTCATGAAATATATTTAATAGAACATGGATTTAAGCACTCCAAATATTAAATGCTCAACTCGACCAATAATGGCGGTGAAAGGCGTTCATCAACGGGTTTGGTTTTGGGGAGACATTTTTAGGTGTCTACAGAAGCCTCCACTTTGATTGAGTTTGTAGAAACATCAGTTTCGAAAATGATAGTCAAAGTAGCCGATAGGGACGGAGAATGATTTAAGATGTTCTGCAATCCTAAATTATTTTGTATACGCCGATACCAACAGAAAAATGTTAGTTCTACAGATAAAAGAGTAAAGGGATAGAATGCTTATCTAACACCAGTGTATCGGTGGCAAATGAGCTTGGTAGATTCCTATGCTTGAAGGAATCCACCGAATGACTTTCTGTTGAAATACTTTCCATGTTGGAGGAAAGTCGACTGACGAGTTTGGTAGCTTTCTATGCTTGAAGAAATCTACCAGATGATACTTTCCATGCTTGAGGAAAGTGACAGGGTAAAGTCGTATCCCCTAATAAAAAATAATTACCTAAATCACTAACTAAGGTAGATAGGGAAGTAGGGTCGATCTCCACAAGGAAACTAGTATTTTTACTCCTAATTTATTATTATAGTCCAAACTATTTAAGTAACCAATATTTATAGTTGAATATGAAACTAAACTAAAAAGAGTAGGAATAAGGAGAAAATAATATATAAAGGATCTTGGGCATAGGTTCACCAATAAATAATACTCCGGGGTAAAATAGGGTAATCAATCATTGACATTGCATAAATAACATGATTAACAGGCTCTCGTAATTTATTAACTAACATAAATCTAACAGGCTCTCGCAATTTACTAGATCTAAGTTCTTATTGAAAATAGCCTTTAATATCAAATTAACATCTGCTCGATTCATTAATTTAATATTGCTATACTTTTACAAGCCGCAATTGTATAACATTAAAACAATCCAATAAGAAATTATCATGTAATACCAATAATCATAATAGCCAATCATCAATGCATCAACTAACCAGATTGTAAAGGGCTCTCGCTACAATCACACAATTAATTTATTGGTATTAAATCTCATCTCTCGAATCTTGACTTAACCATTTATAAATTAACTTGCCTATTGAAACTAGACCTAAACATTAATTCTCATCTCTCGATTCTTGAATCAATATTGTCAAACTCATGCATAAAAGATAGGCCTAATCTAGTCACAGAGCATTAATCCAATCAATAGGAAATTAATCTAGCATTGATAATCAACAACAATAATTTACCCCTTCATATTATTTATTAGATCCCCATAAACCTTAGAAATTAAACTACTCACACATATTAAAAACTAAACCAATCAAAGCAATAAAATAAGTCATGGTGAAAGGAATAAAATAAATACTAAGATTAAGGGAAGAGAAATCGTTACCAAAATAATCTGGAATTAATCAAAGAAATAAAAACAAAGGTTTTTAGAGAGAGTTTAGAGAGAGAAGTCTAAGTAGAGAGAGAAAGACTAAGGAAGAAGAAGTAGAAGTAGTATATTAATTAATCCGTACAAAAACGTATTTAAACAAAACTAAAAACAACTCCTAATTAGAAACTAATTGCTCGTTAAAAACATTTCTCCAGAAACACGCGCCCGATCGGGCTAGAGGCCGCCCGATCGGGCGCGCCTTTTTGTCGCATAGGTCTTCTTAGATGCCGCGCCCGATCGAGCTAGCAGCTCACCCGATCGGGCGCGCCTTCCCTTGATGGCACTCCCACGCGCATCCGCCCGATTGGGCGATCGCTTGCCCGATCGGGCCCGGTCTTTATCTTCAAGGCTTTGGACTTCGATTGGGCTAGATTTCTCGGCCCAATCCATATTTCCTCTCGGGTCTCGAATACATGGTCCAATTGCCTCGTGATCCAAATAACCGAGCCCTTAATCACCGGCTCGATGGCTCTAACCGGCCTTGGGCTCCATAAGTGGTCGTGTTCTTCCAATGCTCATAGTTGCTTCATAAAAATCCCGGGAAAATGCTTCAAAGGTGAAATTCCCTGCAAAACTCAACCAAAACTACGAAAACACTAGAAAACACATATTAGTAATAAAAGTGGCCTGAAAGAGCCAAAAACACTACTAATAATGACCACGGAACGGGGGTAAAACACTATATAAGACATATCAAACTCCCCCAAGCCAAACCTTTGCTTGTCCCTAAGCAAAGAGCTCATCAATGAACATATAAAACATGCCTCACCCCAATAATCAAATCAACAACCAACGATTCAAGGTAAAATTAAATGAACATGCTTCAACATCAATCAATCTTATTCATCTAATCACCCTTCCTCCCCAACAATTGTCAAGTAGAGCAAACCACAAGAGCATATAGAATTCAAGACTAGTTCTCACACACTCGACTCTCATTTATGTGGCGAGTAAAGAATGTACTCGATCGCTCTCCACCCAACCCTCTTAATGTGAACAATGCCCTCCCAACTCACACTCTCGTGTGTATAAAAACATTGAACGCTCATCCTACTAGTCGACTCAAAATATGTCAAGTCATAACTTGCATTGAAAAACAACACTTTCACATTTACATAACTTCTATGCACAAGGTCGGAAGGTCTTTTAAGCTTGTAATGTAAGGCTAGGGTAAAGGTAGGATAAATTTGGGATTATGTGAGAGAAAAGCTATGCATTAAGGGAGCCAAATCCTAATAAAACTCATGATCAAAAATAATTATCATACACACCTCCAACATAACCAACTCCAAACAACGATCCCCCAAAATTACTCCAAACACTATAAACAATCCCAACACTTACAATTTCACTCATAAGAAATATGATAATGTAGAACAAGAGTGAATAACAAACTTTGAACTAATAACTCGAAATATTTACATTGAAACTCAACTTTTTTTTTTTCTTTTCTTTTGATTAACCTTCACTTAGAACATTTGAACATCAAGCATTTTTTCTCTTTTTTTTTTCTTAGAAGTTCACTTTCTTTTTTTTTCATATTTCTCACCTTTTTTTTCTTGAACTTCTTTTTTTCATCACACTTTTATTTTTCTCAAATATATAAAACTTTCAAACTCATAAAAACAAAAATATGATCAAGAACAAATTACTTCTCAAAACCCACCCAAATTGTGCAAATAAAGTGCACACTACAAACTCCCTCACCTCACTCACTAATAGCTCCCCCAAGCCAAGCTTGGGACTAGTAACCAATGGGGCAATTAAGGCTTGTAATGTGGCTATAAACAATAAAAGGGCACAAGCAACAACATGGGTGACAAGAAGGGAACAAATGTATCTAAATACTCTGAAGGCTACCTGAAGAATGAACGCCTTCGTCCTCCTCATGTGCATAATAAAAAGTCATGAAACACTACTCATAGTTGTAAATCAATACTCAAATTCAATGACATACCAGAAATTATGGAACTATCACACATTTCCTAACCAAATCAACTAGTCAAGCACTATATTCACAAGTAGTTAGGCAAAATTGACGCAAGTTAAGGAATCCAAACAATTAGACTTCAAATCATGACCAACAAATCCACAATATTCATCATCAAATACCAAGAATCAAAACAAATTTTCTCAAGTAGGGGGCACAGGGAAGCATGATTTACAATTCATTGGAACGTATTTTTGAAATTTTTTTATTTTTCAATTTTTTTTTTATATATAAAAAACGCAATAAAAACTACACTAGGAAAGCAAGAAATCTAACCTAGAAAGCATATAGAAATAGAGAAGGAAGAGAATTTCCAAGTGAAAGAACACCCCCCCAAGCCAAATCAAGCAATGCCCTCATTGACTTGGGAGAGTAGCCTACTCCTCATCCTCATCCATCCTAGAGTACCCCCCACCGTGGCTAGAGCCGGCTTCTCCATGGCTAGAGCCACCACTATACCCGGAACCACCGGCATAGTGGTTAAGGTCTACATTCCCCCCAAACCCACCAATAGGAGCGTCGGTCCCATATCCATGGACCGATGAATAGTCCACATAAGAACCGAAGGCACTTGGGTCCGTGTAACCCCCTTGGGGGTATTGGAACCAATAAGGGGCAAGTGAATAGGGGGGAATAGCCCCCCCGACGGGCATAATCATCATACATGGGGTATAAACCCCGCCCTAGGTTCCTCTACACAACCCCAACCCTAGCATCTAGGGCTCCTACCCTAGAGTCCAAATTCCTAACCATACCCTCCATCCTCCCTTGCCCACTCTCTATCCGATCCAATTTGCTTCTAAAAGCCGAAAAGTCATATGGAGTGTTAGGGTCGATGTTGAAGTTGGTTGAGGAAGTGGGAATGTTATGTGTGTAGTGTTGGGGTGATGGTTGGTGGAAATGCTGTTGTGGTGAAGGAAGTGCTTGGTGGTGTGCTTGGGCCTCCCCTTGGTCTCCTAAATCAAAGGTATAGGAGGGAAGACCCTTCTCGAATTTGGTCAAGGCCGGGTTAGGCAAGGTGAAGGCGTTATCTTTCCTACCCGACTCCCTATGAATTACCCACCAAGTCTCACCCCCTATCACCATTTATCCAGTTAAGGCTTCCTAAGTAGGGTGCGTCCATTAGGGTTGGTCCGGCTACCTTACCATCATCATTAGGGGTCTAACTAAGGTATTTGACCGCAATGTGGGTTACTAACCCGCCAAAGTAAATTGGGACCCTAGACCTACCCGATTCGGCCGCATTGGCCACCCTCTGAAAGTGTTGGGCCATCCTATGAACTATGTTAAGCTTGTCACTCTTAGGAATCATGTATGATCCTAATAATTCTAGTTCATCTCTCCACACATTAGCCGGTTCATGCCTCCCAAAGATGGTGAGGCCAACAAACCGTTGCCAAAGTTTTGGCACGGGATGTTGAATCCAAGTGCCCTTGGCATGTTGGAGGTTTAAGTTAGGATTCCCTGTTAAAGCACGGTAGACAAAAGTAATGTTGTCTTGGGGTGGTTCAATTGGTCTATCGGCTTTCAATTCAAACAATTTACCAAAATCCTTCAAAGACAATCTAATATCTTTATTAAACAAACGAAATTGAACATGAGAGATTAGAGCATTTGATTTTATGACGTTAAAACTAGAAATGAATTATAAAGTCAAATAATCATAGGTATCATAATGTAATTGGAACAAATCACTCATGCCAATTCCCTTGAACAGTTTTTCAACATATTTATCAATTCCTAGTCTAGAAAGCGTGGGGTGATGAATAAAACGGGTAGGAATTACCTGCCGTGTGACGAGGTTGAGCATCCTCTGCCTTTGCTCATGGGTGGTGATGACCACCCTCTCCCACCCCGGAATTTGCAGCTCCGGGTCAATGGTAGGTGCTTGTTGCCTCGATCCTTCACCCCTAACAGTCCTAGACCTCTTGAAAGCCATTTTTGTGTAAAAGAAGGTAGGAATTGAAGCTTTCTCTCTCTTAGGGTTTGAGAAGAAATTGAGAGAAAGTGTTAAAAATTTAGTGTAGATTGTAGAGAAAGATGAGAGGAGTTGGAAAATGTAAGAATTTTTAAGTTTGGATGGAAGAATTGGAAGAGATCTTGGATTGAAGTGTGAGTTGAGGGTTTGAAAATGGAGGTTTTAGAGAGAGAAAGTGAATGAAGAAGATGAAATAAGGAGAAAATGAGGAAAGAAAGAAGAGAAAAGAAAATAAAAGGGGGAACGACCTGAAGGCGCGCCCGATCGGGCGAAGTTGCAAAATTCCAGAATGTAAGCTGCGCGCCCGATCGGGCGAGCTCCGCCCGATCGGGCGCTAACGCGAACAAAATTTTCGCCCTTTTACTCGCCCGATATTTCTTTTCTTCTTACTCGATGAGCGCCCGATCGGGCGAAAATATACATGAAATCTGGGTTGCTTGCGCGCCCGATCGGGCATATTCGCCCGATCGGGCAAATATTGCTCCGATTTTTGCCTCACTTGTGCGCCCGATCGGGCGAGCCTAGCCTGATCGGGCCCGTACCAAGCACTGGGGTTTCTCCGATTTTGTTTCTTCTTCAAAAAATTTCTAAGTCTTTATACCTGTCAAATTCATACCTGTACAACGACACTTAACACTGGTGAAATATCACTCTCCTCACCTCTCTAAAATAAAATAAAAATGAGAGAAAAGAAGAACTAATCTAGAAAGCATAAAATACGGGTTGCCTCTCGCAAAGCGCTGGTTTATATAGGTCCCGCACGACCTTCTTACCAAGTACAATTCCTAGGACCCTTTACCTAACGCTTGATCGGGTAGTCTCCCACCCGGTCTAGTGATGTTTAGGCTACGATGCGGCTTTCTGACATAACCTGTGGGACGCCAAGTTGCCTTATCTGGTGGATCCTCCTTGACTTGGGATGGGGGATCTGCAATGCTACGCACTAAAAACCCTTCTTCGATCGAATGTTGCTTCAAATTATCATTGCGTTCAACACTTGCAACTCGATCTGGCGGAACACATACTATAGGCTCGATTCGCACAACTTGCTCGATCGGTTCCACTTGTTCATCCTCAAAACCAAGACCAACATTGTAGAGTGCTCTTTCTATTGCATCAACTTCCTTTTGCCATCTTTCTATCTCATCTGAAAAGGATGCAACACAAGATACCGCCTCCAAGGGATCTTTTTCAAGAGCTTGGGGCTTGTTAGAATAATTTACAACCACATTGACACTGAAACATTTCTCCTCTGTCATGGAGCTTTTGGGGGTATTATTCAGATTAAAAACCACTTTATCGTCCCCTACTGATAGTGTTAACTTACCACTTCTAACATCTATGACTGCTCCTGCAGTGTTAAGGAATGGTCTACCCAAAATAATTAGGGTTTGCATATCCTCAGCCATTCAAGAACAACAAAATCTACAGGTATATAAAATTTACCTACTCTAACGGGGACATCCTCTAAAACACCTAGGGGTATTTGAAAGAACGGTTGGCCATTTGCAGAGTTATATTAGTAGCTTTTAATTTACCCATATTCAACTTAGAACACACAGATAATGGCATGACGCTAACACTAGCACCCAAATCACATAATGCATTATCAATCAGAAGATTACCAATATGACAAGGGATAGAAAAACTATCCGGATCTTTCAATTTAGGTGGAGACTTATTTTGAAGTACGGCACTATACTCTGCAGTGAAAGCTACTGTCTCTACTTCACTAATAGACCTTTTTCTCGTCAAAATTTCTTTCATAAATTTTTCATATGAGGGGATTTGTGTGATCAATTCAGTAAAGGGAACTGTTACCTTCAAATCTTTAACCACCTCTAGGAACTTACCAAACTGCTTATCCAAGTTTGTCTTCAATTGACGATTGGGGAAAGGAAGTTTGATAATTGGCTTTTGAGCATTCTTCTCCTTGCCTGGAGTAGCCACCTTCTCCGGAGTTTTACCTTGCAATATAGAATTAGATATGTTAATATTATCCTCTAGCCCTGCAGGGCTAGCAACTACATTGTTTGGTTTAATGGAATCAAGATTAGCATTATTTAATAAAATGGGTTCGTCGACTCTGGGCATAGAGGGGCCTTCATAGTTTGAACCACTCCTTAGAGTAATTGCAAATGCTTGATCCATAGGCCTAGTCGGCTGTGCCGGCAGGGCTCCCTGTTGGCGTGCTTGTAGGCTAGCGGAGAGTTGCGCAATTTGATTACTACAATTTTATTGTGAGCTAGAATTTGATCAATTGTCGCATCTCTGCTCTCTATGTGCTTTTTCATATTGACCAACATTGCTCTAATTTCCCCCAAAGAAGGGTCTGAAGATGAGGGGGGTTGTTGTGGTTGATTCTTCAGGCTAGCATTGGGATGATAGTATTTCTGCTGATGTTGTTGTGGCACCTGTGGTTCTTGTGGTGGTGGATTTTGAACATTGGTGCTCCGGTAGGAAAGATATGGATGATTCCGATACCTAGGATTGTAAGTGTTGGAGTATGGGTTATTCTGCCTATAAGCTTGGAAGGCATTAACTTACTCCACGGAACTCCTGCAATCCTGCTCCCAATGCCCTACAATACCACAATTTTCACAAAAAGCCTCATTAGAATTATTATTAATTGCAGAAACATTAGCTACATTAGCAGTGCTCAGATTATCTAATTTTTGGCAAATAGAGGTCAGTTGAGCTTGCAAAAAGGATACAGAGTCGACACTATGTTTCCCCTTGTTAGCAAATCCTCTGGGATTCCCATATTGGGAATTGTGTATCGCCATGTCTTCAATAACCTGACCTGCATCATCAACATCAAGATTCATAAATCTCCCACTAGCTGCAGAGTCTAAAATTATTCTAGAAGAATTTCCAATGCCGTTATAAAAGGCTTGGATTAACTGCCATTGTGCTAAATTATGGTAAGGGCATTCTCTTTGTAAGTCCTTGAACCTTTCCCAAGCCTCATATAAAGATTCATCGGCTTCCTGGGCAAAGTTCTGAATCGCACTTCGTAGTACTGTTGTTCTCTCTGCAGGATAATATTTGTTATAAAAATTTAAAACAAGAGTTTCCCAGTCAGTTAAACCAAGTGTAGTTCTATTCAAACCATTAAACCACAATTTAGCTTTTCCAGTTAAAGAAAAGGGAAAGAGAATCTCCCTGATTTGGTCTTGAGTGACCCCGTCTTGCCTGATGGTGTTGCAATATTGACAATAGTCGGCAATGTGAAGATTCGGGTCTTCACCCTTGGCTCCACTGAATTGCTTCCTCTCTATCATCGTTATAAATTGGGGTTTGATTTCGAAATGAACCCCATCAAGAGCCAGAGTAGGGGTGAGATGTGGAAAATCCGTAAGCTTTGGTTGTGAATAATCACTAAGCTTCTTTGGAACCGCCATCTCTGATTCTGTGTCTGATGATGCTTCTAAATCGCTAGAATCAGTTGGAGGATCACGGTGATTATTGTTAGTATCACCAGAATCTGCCAGGATTTGCTTGTAGAAGTTCTTCTGTCTATGGAAGGAACGTTCAATCTCAGGATCGAATGGAATATAACCTGATCTGGAACACCTGGGCATAAACAAAAACTAGAAGCAAATATGAGATTTGTCTCAGAGAAATAATCTAGACTACAAAAACAATCAAAAATAAAAATAAAACCGTTTTCCCGGCAACGACGCCAAATTTTGACAGGGTAAAGTCGTATCCCCTAATCAAAAATAATTACCTAAATCACTAACTAATGTAGATAGGGAAGTAGGGTCGATCTCCACAGGGAAACTAGTATTTTTACTCCTAATTTATTATTATAGTCCAAACTATTTAAGTAACCAATATTTATAGTTGAATATGAAACTAAACTAAAAAGAGTAGGAATAGGGAGAAAATAATATATAAAGGATCTAGGGCATAGGTTCACCAATAAATAATACTCCGGGGTAAAATAGGGTAATCAATCATTAACATTGCATAAATAACATAATTAAAAGGCTCTCGCAATTTATTAACCAACATAGATCTAACAGGCTCTCGCAATTTACTAGATCTAAGTTCTTATTGAAAATAGCCTTTAATATCAAATTAACATCTGCTCGATTCATTAATTTAATATTTCTATACTTTTACAAGCCGCAATTGTAAAACATTAAAACAATCCAATAAGAAATTATCATGTAATACCAATAATCAATAATAGCTAATCATCAATGCATCAACTAACCAGATTGTAAAGGGCTCTCGCTACAATCACACAATTTATTTATCGGTATTAAATCTCATCTCTCGAATCTTGACTTAACCATTTATAAATTAACTTGCCTATTAAAACTAGACCTAAACGTTAATTCTCATCTCTCGATTCTTGAATCAATATTGTCAAACTCATGCATAAAAGATAGGCCTAATCTAGTCACAGAGCATTAATCCAATCAATAGGAAATTAATCTAGCATTGATAATCAACAACAATAATTTACCCCTTCATATTATTTATTAGATCCCCATAAACCCTAGAAATTAAACTACTCACACATATTAAAAACTAAACTAATCAAAGCAATAAAATAAGTCATGGTGAAAGGAATAAAATAAATAACTAAGATTAAGGGAAGAGAAATCGTTACCAAAATAATCTGGAATTAATCAAAGAAATAAAAACAAAGGTTTTTAGAGAGAGTTTAGAGAGAGAAGTCTAAGTAGAGAGAGAAAGACTAAGGAAGAAGAAGTAGAAGTAGTATATTAATTAATCCGTACGAAAACGTATTTAAACAAAACTAAAAACAACTCCTAAATAGAAACTAATTGCTCGTCAAAAACACTTCTCCAGAAACACGCGCCCGATCGGGCTAGAGGCAGCCCGATCGGGCACGCCTTTTTGTCGCACAGATCTTCTTAGATGTCGCGCCCGATCGAGCTAGCAGCTCACCCGATCGGGCGCGCCTTCCCTTGATGGCACTCCCACGCGCATCCGCCCGATTGGGCGATTGCTTGCCTGATCGGGCCCGGTCTTTATCTTCAAGGCTTTGGACTTCGATTAGGCTAGATTTCTCGGCCCAATCCATATTTCCTCTCGGGTCTCGAATACATGGTCTAATTGCCTCGTGATCCAAATAAGCGAGCCCTTAATCACCGGCTCGATGGCTCTAACCGGCCTTGGGCTCCGTAAGTGGTCGTGTTCTTCCAATGCTCATAGTTGCTTCATAAAAATCCCGGGAAAATGCTCCAAAGGTGAAATTCCCTGCAAAACTCAACCAAAACTACGAAAACACTAGAAAACACATATTAGTAATAAAAGTGGCTCGAAAGAGCCAAAAACACTACTAATAATGACTACGGGACGGGGGTAAAACACTATATAAAAACAAACATATCAAAAAGCCAACATATGAATTTGGCGGTTTTCTATGCTTGAAGAAATCCATCGGATAATACTTTCCATGCAAGTCTCTGTGTATCAAGAACCTTGCGCCGTAAAATGATGGTGGTTCGATTGTCCCGAACGTGGGCTGTAGTTGGTTCGCTCGTCCCCGAACGTGGGCTGTAGATGGTCCGCTTGTCCCCGGACGTGGGTTGTAAATGGCCCGGTTGTCCCCGGACGTGGGCTGTAGATGGTCCGCTTGTCCCCGGACGTGGGCTGTAGATGGTCCGCTTGTCCTCGGACGTGGGCTGGTTGTAAATGGTCCGCTTGTCCCCGGACGTGGGTTGTAGATTGTCCGCTTGTCCCCGGACGTGGGTTGTAGATGGTCCGCTTTTCTCCAGACGTGGCCTTTAATTGAGACCTGCAAAATAAAATTTTCCAGGGGACTCGTATAGACTATGATTGACTTGACCAACTTTGCATTGACACGACATGACATGACAGGAGTATGACTTGTGATTGTGTGTGTATAGTTTGAGTGTGTGTGTGCAGACACAAGCAACCGAAAATGCAAAAGCAAAAATTTTCCATCATTTTTGTCATGAGACGAGTGGAGGGTACCGACTTTCTCCCGAAAAAGAAAGACGTGAAAAATGAAATTTTATTTTCGAACTTCCCGCGATAAAAATTTTGAAAAAGTTTTTGAACTTACCCAAAATAAAATAATGAAAAAGGAAAGAAGTTTTGAACTTCCTCCTTGAGCAAGACGAAATGAATCGTATGGATTGAATTGCTTGTCCTGAAAATTATGTATGCATGATGCATGTTCTTAGGCTAGGAGGCTAAGGACAATTACATCATGTGACACGATAGATGAATGAACTTAATTCATGGAGCTAAGCATCATATATGGTGTAAAGAAGCGATCTTGAACATCACTTAGGTCTGGAAGCTAAGCACGTATATAGATAAAGTGATTATGAACGTTGCTTTGGTCAAGGAGCTAAGAACGATATGCTTTGTGATTAGGGGATTTTGCTCCCACCAATCGGAATGCGCCACGTGGGCCAATCAGGTCCTGCCAAGTGTCCCCCAGTTGGAACTATCAGGGCTTACCACGTGGCACGCGCTTATTCGTCCACCTTGGACCTACTATGTCATGACATGTGGCATACTCCATGCCTAATGGAGAAACCGGCCACCCAGGCCCAACTTCCGAGGCAAGCCCAATCGGCCCTAGGTTAACCTAAACCTAGGATGGGCACGTTTCCCAAGGTTATAAATACCTCCCTTAATCCTCATTAAGGGGAAAAACGAAAAAACACATTAATTACACACAGTAATAACCGGTTGATCTCGCTAACAAAGCAGATTACCTACATTAAACACTCTCACCTAGAGAGACCCAATCACTTTAATTTCCGCATTAATTACTCCTTAATCAAGTACTAACTTGACCGTTGGAGGCGGAGCTCCCACCACCAGGAGTCTCCGTTATTTTGCAGGTACAAGCGTCCGGTTCCAGTCTCGGAATTGTAACTCTCCCGCAGGACATCAGAAAACCCCGAAACATTTGGCGCCGTCTGTGGGGAGAGTACTTCTGAGATGGCATCCAAGTCTGTACCGACTCCTGAAGAGAGGCGTCCCCTAGACGACCCTCAAGTTCAGTCGGACCATGATACCGAGAGTGAATTTGAAGTTGAAGCTCACACAGCTTCAGACGGGACCTTAAGGGCCCGACGTACCCGTCATACCAAAAGGAGGGAACGGGAACATCTTCAAACTGGAAGTGAGCCAGCAGGCGCACCGCCTGTTCGGCAACAGCCGACTGATGGGTCTGCTCCCATCACAAGGAACGAACTCATGACCTTCATGAGGAACTTCAAGGGAGAGATTCAAGAGTTGATCAACAAGAAGCCGCCTGCTCCAGTCAAGGAGCAGTCGGCTAAGAAACCCTCCACTTCACTGAAGAGGAAGCCAGTTCAAGGGCGAGAGGCGACTCCTCATCCTAAATCTAGGAAGCGGGAGCCACCTGCTCTTGATTTCACAAAATTCCGTTTTCCTACCGGAAATAGGAAACCTGTTCGTCATATTCAGGCGGACGGGTCGAAGCAAACATTCACAGACGCTCGGCTACTGCTAGAGCAGAAGAAAAGTGACCGATTGTCAGAGTCGGCCTCTACTTCAAACTTTCAAGACAGTCTGCGAAATGCCTCGATGTGGCATACTCAGTCGTATCATGAGAGCCAGTCAGGCGGCACCTCCCGTCAGTCCGGCTTTCATAGCGACCAGGCGGTACCAAACTTACCATTTGTGCCGCAACAACAGTATTTTTTGCAGCCACCTCCGTTTGGTGGACCTGCAGCAAAAAAACGTCCAACCTATGGACTGGCAGCTACGGTTGCTTAGACTTGGTGAACAGCCGTCGGCCTTCTCCAAGGAAATTACTGAAGCCGCTCAGCCGGCCAAAGTGAAAAATGTACTAGTAGGCGCCTATGACGGCACTACTAACCCAGAAGACCATCTGATGGCATTCACCAACCTGATGTACCTTCAAGGGTTGGATGATCCCACTTGGTGCAAGTGTTTCCCAGCGACTCTCAAAGGAATCGCACAACAATGGTTCGGCAACCTGCCGACTGGTTGTGTAAATAGCTTCAGGACGCTTGCTTACTTATTCACCTCCAACTTCGCCATGAACATCCCAGCGAAGAAAACGACCCTTGATTTAGGAACAATTCAGCAGGGCGAGAAGGAGGGGCTTCGTTCTTACATCAGGCGGTTTAACCTGATGAGAATACAGATTCAAGGGTTACCGGATGAGGTAGCCTATACTGAATTTTTCAGAGGTCTCAAAGACGGGTCTACCTTCAAATTTGATTTGGTTCAAAAGAGGGTGGCGACTCTTCAAGAGGCCTTGATTGAAGAAGAAGCCTATATACAGGCGACTGATCTTTGTACGGTAAAACAGTCGGACGGGATAAGGTTCGACAAAAGAGAAGGACGACAGAAACAGTCGTCAAACAAAGACGAGAAAAGAAAAGAGGTCTGGGCGGCTGATTCCTCTAAACAGTCGGCCCAGAAAAAGAAAAAAGAATTCAAACCATACTCCCCAAAGTATGCGTTTAACAAGGATAACCAGTTTATCCTAAAAGAAATCAAGGGACGGATCTCAATTGAGAAGCCGGTCCCCATGAAGGGTTCTGCAAACAACCGGAACCAAGATAAATTCTGTGCTTATCATGATGATGTTGGTCATCACACCAATGACTGCATCAGTCTCATGCGGTATCTGGACCGCCTGGCTGAGCAAGGTGATCTTGACACTTATGTCAAGAAATCTACGGGGAACACTTCCTCAATAAAGCAGTCGGCCAAAAAGAATCAACAGGCTGACAGCTCCGATACAGATGATGCAGTCGTCTACACCATTGCAGGCGGCTTCTCAGGAGGCGGCCCCACTATTAGGGGCAACAAAGACAATATCAGGCAGTTAGATGTAAATTCCGTTCACCAAGAACGGCCCTCCAAATATTCATTTCCTGAGATTGTCATCACTGAAGAAGATCTAGGAGGGGTAAGAGGGCCGCATGACGACCCTATCGTTATTGAATGTAAAGTGGCCAACCAGAGAGTTGGCCGAATCCTCATAGATACCGAAAGCTCCTCAGATCTCATCAGTAGCAAATGTCTGTCGAAACTAAAATATCAGACTGATTGCATACATCCGGCCTCCCACCCTTTAGTAGGGTTTGGAGGAGGAGTCGTCCACCCACTGGGACGAGTGGATTTACCCATCCGCCTGGGCAAAAAAGGGGAAGGACGACACATGGTAGTCCGGTTCCTGGTAGTAGAAGAACTCTCGGCCTACAACATGATTCTGGGTCGACCCACCCTGAATAATTCCAAGGCTGTTATAATCCCATCTCTTATGTTGCTCAAGTTTGACAGGGATAATGGAACAGTCGGCTCCCTAAGGGGAGATCAGAGGATGGCCCGAGAGTGCTATCTCTCGGATGTCAAGCCCACTGTTATGGCCACTGGGTCAAGCGGTGAAAAAACAGACCTTGACAATGTCAAGGAGAGTGCGCCTGTTCAAGAAGTAGGCGGCAAGAAAAGAAAGGCATCCCAGACAGGGGCCGCACGAAAGGACAGAAAATAGCAATCATTGGCAGAGGAGCGGTCGGATGAATTCCGCCCTCATCGTCCTGACCGAACAGTCAAAGTTGGGACGACTGCTCTGAGAGTCCTAGGTGACGACTTTCACAAACTATTGAAAGAATACAAGGACATCTTTGCATTCGAAGTCCATGAAATGCCAGGCATTAGTCCTGATCTGGCGGTACATAAACTGGCTGTGGATCCGAAAAAGAAGCCGGTACGACAGAAGAAGCGGAACCATGGCGAAGAAAGAAGTCAGGTGGCAGCCGCCGAAGTTAAAAAATTACTTGATGTAGGGTTCATTCGACAATGTTACTTCCCAGACTGGGTTGCAAATGTGGTGCTTGTTAAAAAGCCGAATGGCACCTGGCGAATGTGTGTAGACTACACAGACTTAAACAAGGTCTGCCCCAAAGACAGTTACCCTCTGCCTAAAATTGATAACCTGGTCGACTCAACAGCCGACCATGCTTTGATGAGCTTTATGGACGCCTACTCTGGTTTCCATCAAATTCCTTTATGGAAGAAAGATCAGGAGAAGACGACCTTCGTCACTGATCAGGGGTTATACTGTTACACGGTCATGCCGTTTGGTGTAAAGAATGCCCCGGCTACCTTCCAGCGAATGATAAACACTGTGTTCTTTGATCAGATTGGGAGAAACGTCAAGGCATACATTGATGATATGATTGTCAAGACTAAACTTCAGAAAGGTCATCTGTCGGACCTCCGAGAAACTTTCGCCACACTCAGGCGGCACCATGTCATGCTCAATCCCAAGAAATGTGTATTTGGAGTTGAGTCTGGGAAATTTCTCGGATTCCTTATCAATCAGAGAGGAATAGAGGCGAACCCTGAGAAGGTGCAGGCGGTCATTGACATGCAGTCGACTCGTACCATCCGAGAGGTTCAGAAGCTAATAGGTTGTCTGGCGGCCTTGGGAAGATTTCTAAGCCGATCAGGCGACAAATGCCTATACTTTTTTCAGGCAATTAAGAAAAAGGCAAGGTTTGAATGGGGGCCGGATGCTGAGGCCGCCTGCCAGAAATTGAAAGTTCACTTGCATTCCTTGCCGAGGCTGGTCAGCCTTTTGCCCAAAGAAGTACTCTACATGTACCTGGCCGTCTCTGATCATGCGTTAAGCGCTGTTCTCCTTGCTGAAAGAGACGGTTGTCTGCTCCTGGTCTACTTTGTCAGTCACGTACTGAAAAATGCCGAGTTGAGGTATCCCCTAGTGGAGAAATTTGGTCTTGCACTCTTCATGGCTGTTAAAAAATTGAAGCCCTACTTTTTGGCACATGCAGTCATCGTGTATACAGACCAACCTATCAAGCGGCCACTTACCATCATGGAGTCGTCAGGCCGAATGATCAAATGGGCCATAGAAATACAGAGCCTCGAAGTTACGTTCGAGCCTAGAAAAGCAGTGAAGGGGCAAGCCTTTGCTGACTTTATTGTAGAGATGACTCGTCCTCCTGACTCTCAAGTTCCAGACCAAGTATGGAAGGTATATGTGGACGGAAGCTCTACTTCAAATGGTTGTGGAGCAGGCGTCATATGTCAGTCGCCAGAGGGCGACAGGTACGAGTATGCTCTACGCTTCAGTTTTCAGGCTTCAAACAATGAGGCAGAATATGAAGCTTTACTAGCCGGGATCCGCATGTGCAAGGCGGCAGGGGCAAGGAAAATAGACGCCTGTTCCGATTCACAATTGATAGTGAGTCAGTACAATGGCGAATACGAAGCAACCCATCCGGCCATGATCAAGTATTTACAGGCGGTCCGACAAGCAGTCGGCTCCCTTGAGGATTTCCATCTGATCCAACTGCCGAGATCAGAAAACAACCAGGCGGATGCACTGTCAAAATTAGCATCATCCGCCTCCTCTGATACTCCTCGAACTGTTTTTGGGAAGTAATGGAGAAGAGAAGCATCGAGGAAAACCCTATTGGAATCCTAGACAGAAGCTCAACCTGGATGGATTCAATCAGGGCATATCTGACAAACGGTACACTGCCGGATGATCCTCAACAGGCGGCAGCACTGAAAAAATGAGCCACTTGTTTTGAAATGATAAAGGGAGAACTTCACAAAAGGGGGTACCTTCAACCCTTCTTAAAGTGTGTTACTCCAGAAAAGGGACGAGAGATACTAGACGATCTTCACTCTGGTTACTGTGCTTCTCATATAGGCGGTAGGACGCTTGCTCAAAAGGCAAGGCGGCAGGGCTACTTTTGGCCTACTTTGGAAGCAGATGCAATGGAGATGGTGAAAAAATGTGACAAGTGCCAAAGCTTTGGCAAACTAATTCACCGTCCGGCTACTGACCTCACTACCATTCATAGCCCACTACCGTTTGCTAAGTGGGGCATGGACATTCTGGGTCCATATACGCCTGCTACAGGCGAAAGGAGGTACATACTTGTTGCCGTTGACTACTTCACTAAATGGGTAGAGGCGGAGGCTGTAAAGGGAATCAAGACGAAAGATGTAATTTCATTCATTTGGAAAAATGTCATCACTCGGTTCGGGGTTCCCATGTCTATGGTTTTTGATAATGGTCCCCAATTTGAGACGCCTGTTCTCAAAAGCTGGTTGGGTGACCAAGGAATTGCAAACTACTTTGCATCTGTCGGCCGTCCACAAGCAAACGGCCAGGTAGAAGCCTTTAATAAAATCATCTCGGACGGTCTCAAGAAAAATATTGAACGAGCAGGCGGCCTATGGGCGGATGAACTACCACATGTTCTCTGGGCCATTAGGACGACTGAAAAAGGGGCGACTGGAGAAACTCCATTCCTCC
This sequence comes from Chenopodium quinoa, assembly GCF_001683475.1. Taxonomy (NCBI): domain Eukaryota; kingdom Viridiplantae; phylum Streptophyta; class Magnoliopsida; order Caryophyllales; family Amaranthaceae; genus Chenopodium; species Chenopodium quinoa. The sequence goes on from NW_018745260.1 coordinate 783,839, forward strand.
TAACTTACGGTGCGGAAGCTGTTCTTCCAATAGAACACTACGAGCCGACTCTTCGAGTAATGCTATATGACGAAGAGGCAAACTGGGAAGCCATGCGCCTGGCATTAGACTCACTTCCTGAAAAAAGGGGCAATGCTGTCTTGCGCCATGAAATCTATCGCCTGAGAATGACTAGATCATACAACAAAAAAGTACACAGGCGTCCACTCAAAGTAGGGGACTTTGTACTTAGAAAAATGGAAGCAGTTGGTAGGGCTAATGAGTCTGGCAAACTAACTCCCAACTGGGAAGGACCCTACCGAATCTGTGAGGAAGTCAGGGACGGTACCTACCGTTTGGAAACACCATACGGACAACCGTTGCCTCGAACTTGGAATGTAGATAATCTTAAGAAATATTTCTTTTGAATGATGTAAATAGTCAAGAGCTACTTAATAAAAGTTTGCATACTTACTATTCAATTTTGTACTAAGAGGGGCACGCCTACTAACAAACAGTCGGCTACTCTCCATTGAGTATTTTACTCTATTTTTAGAGGGGCATGCCGTCTGTACCTTTACAGCCGGCTACTCTCCATTGAGTATTTTTACTCTCTTCAGAGGGGCATGCCGTCTGTACCTTTACAGTCGGCTACTCTCCATTGAGTTTCACTCTATCTTCAGAGGGGCATGCCGTCTGTACCTTTACAGTCGGCTACTCTCCATTGAGTATTTTACTCACAATAGGGGCATGTCGTCTGGACATATAGTCGGCTACTCTCCATAAGAAGATGGTCGACTGGTTCCAAACACATAGCCACCCCCCTAATACTTAGCTAAAAAGATTAGGGCCTGGTCGACCCTGTGCCTAACAGGCGGCTACCCTCCTTTTACTTAGCACCTACGTTCACCAAGAACTTACCAAAGCCACAGGCCGAATGATCAGACCAGGCGCCAAGCCAACTGATCAAATCTACAAAACTAATACGACCTGTCCCAACATCATAGCAGGCGTCCGGCGGCATCCCTCCAGATGAAATTCGTCGCAGAGAGCAGCTCCCTTTTGGGTGGAACATTGCTCTATAAACTAATTACACGGCACTTATACGACTGTCCCCAAGGGCAACCACGTAGCCGTTTTTGAGACAAGGATAACTCTATCACTAACCAAACCAGTGGTAGCAGTTGACATCTGAGTCAGATGACCGCCTGTATTACTTGGGATAAATGCAGGGGGTACCTCTTGAGTTAATAGCCAACAAACATTGGCGAATCAAGGGGTCTAGCCGGCCTCCGCCGCCTGGTACCTCTACTTCTCAAGCAAGAGTGACGGCGACTGAGTAACTCCAACGTTAACTCATAGTCACTCCCTCAAATTTGGTATGAAACCTAAAAGGTTTGAGTAGACCGCCTGTTTTTTGGCAAACAGGGGCACTCAAACCCCTATTCCTACTAGGTAACCTATTGAGTTAATAGCCAACAAACATTGGCGAATCAAGGGGATCAGCCGGCCTCCGCCGCCTGGTACCTCTACTACTCAATCTAGAGTGTGACGGAGACTAAGTAACTCCTATGTTAACTTATAGTCACTCCCTCAAACTTAGTATGGAGCCTAAAAGGTATGAGTCGTCCGCCTGTTTTTAGCAAACAGGGGCTCTCAACCACTACTCCTGCTAGGTTAACAAATTATGAGTTAAAAGCCAACAAACATTGGCGAATAAAGGGAAACAACCGGTACCCGCCGCTTGTTATCTCTACTACTCAGTTCCTTGGCGACTAGGTAATACTCATGTTTACTTGGTTAGACCACTTTCCTACTTGGTTAAATTTATAAATGACAGGACCGCCTGCCTAAAAAGGATCCAGTCTTTAAAATAGTTTGAATACCGATTGGATAAATGGCCGACTGATCGTCTATCCTGGAAACAGACAACCAGTCGTCCAGGGGCATAGGCGGCGTGACTAACTATCCGTACCTGTCTACAACTATCGGCCATGCAAAACAGTCGGTCTAGTGAACAATTGGATATTAGAATATGGAATACTTAGACAAATTTGAGGCAAAACAAAAATTCATTAAAAAGAAGCCGGTCATCAAAGACCGGCAAAATATTCAAAGCCCCGGCCCCCTGGCCGGGTAAATACAAAACAAACGGCACGCAGGCCATGGAAAGAATACATAAAGCTTAAGAAGGGGGCAGATCTTCAATATTAGCAGCTGCCGCCTGGTCAACACTCTTCTTGCTGGACTCGGCTTCAGCTGCATCCTTTTTTGATGCCTTACCCCCAAGCGGCACAAGCGCCATTACCGGCTCCTCCTCCTCCAACGCTTCTTCCAACGCCTCTTCCTCAGCAGCCGCCAGGATCTCTTGATTATATGTATCTGAACACTGGCGGTACGTTTTTTCCCATGAGGCAAAGTCGGCATTAGGTAAGAGACGGCCCCAAGTCATGCGCTGGATTTGAGCGGAGTCTTCCATCATCTCCCGGACCAGCTCTTTCTTCTCTTGCTCGGCCTTTTCCGAGAGCTCTTGAGTAAGACTCTTCTCCTGGGTCACCAGGCGTTCCTTTACGTTGGCCAAGGATTTCTCCAAGGCTTCGTATGAGTACATTTTTAGGCGAAGAGGTTTCAGCTCGGCCTTCAGATTGGTGATGGTCGCCTCCAGCTCGTCATTCCTCTTCTGGGCCGCCTCTAACTGAGCCCGAACAGCGGCGGTAGCCTGCGCCTGATAATAAAGAATATCAATGGTCAGAACTTCATTTTGGGCAATTTGAAACATTGCCTTATCACAGTCAGAGGCGGCCATAGCTTTTGCAGCCTTTACCTCTTTGTTCTTCCGGTCAAGCAGCTTGCGAAGGCCGTTCACTCGGAGCAGGGCCTAAGTACAAAGGAACAGGCGTCAGTTTCCAAACAAAAAGAAAACAGGCATCCAGAAATTCAGATACTCAAAAATATGCTAAGTATACCTCAGCAAGGACCCCTGCAATCCCGTCTAGGTCAAGGGTGCCGACACCCCTGACCGCCTCCCTTTCAGCTGGAGGAACTGCCCTGATCATAGACTTGGCCATCTCTACCAAGTCAGGCTCCTGAGGGCCGGCTGCATCAAGCATAAACAAACAGATTAGACCTAGTAAAAAAGGGATCAAGTCTAAAATTTACAAGGACAACTTCATACTTCTAGGCGGCCCAGTTGGAGTTTTAGAAGAAGTGGCCGGCTGTTTCTCAGCCGCCACCTGTTTCCTGGCAGAACCAGGAGAGCTCGCAACAGTCGTCCTCCGGGCCTTGGGGTCCGGCTGTTGGGAAGATGAAGCTCTTGGAGCACCCGTCTAAAAAAGAAGAAAAAAGTCAGTATATGCATAAACACAACTCCAAAAAGAGGGTGAAAGGTTCGGAGCTCACCAAGGGTGCCCCCTTCTTGGGGGAGTCGGTTGAAGCTTGTTGCATGATGGAGGCCCGCAACATGGCCGCCGTAGTCTTGGAGGCGGTGATTTTGCTCATGGCGTCAGCTGCAAAAACAAACAGCAAAGTTAATAAAAGTCATAACAAGAAATGTATGGAACAACAGAGTATTCGACAGGCCGACTACCTCTTGAGCACCGACTGCTGAGGCCACAGGCGGCCAAAAAGTACTCGTCGTAGAGCCATTTGAAGCTCGGGACACAGTGCAGGGGTACTTGCTCTCGTACCCCTGAAGTAGAGTCGACCCTCGACTCTACTTTAAAGAGTTCTTTATCAAGGATCTCTTTCTTAGGCTTGGGGGGAACAGGCGGCATGCTACGGCCGCCTGCAAGAAGGGGCGGATTCCTGTTCCACCTATTAAAGCGCTTGTTCAGCTCAATGTCTGAACTCTCAATGATGAGGAAGGTGCTCCGCCAGTCCTTCCACTTGTTTGCTTTACCTCTCGTCATGAGGTAGCCCCTGTGGCTTGTCAATTGATACCAGCCGGTACCGCCTGTCTTAGGGGTCCGACTGAGATAGTTCATATGGGCGAAAGCCTCGAAGCTCGGCTCCACCCCGTGCAGTTCGCACCCGGCCACATAGCCGAGTACGTTGACCCAGGAGTTTGGGGCTAACTGCCATAACCCCAACTCATACCCATCCAAGATCCGCTGAACAGCCGGATGTAATGGGAAGCGCAGCCCTGCCTTGATGGCCGCCTCGTAGCAGCCAAAGCAGGCGCTATCATAACTGGAACCAGCCGGTCAGACGACTGTGTCTTCTGGATCCGGCACAAACACTAGAAAGTCGGGGCCCATGGTGTGGTTTGCAATAAAGCTCTCCACTTTCTCTTGCATGGATGTGATCCGGCCCCGAGGTACCGTGCAGTAGTAGGGGGTATTTAGCTCTCGGTAAGAGGTGGATGGCTCCGCCCAATTGTCCCCCTTCTCAACTGCGTGAGAAAGTCTCGCCTCTTGCAGGCGGCTGTTTTTCTCTTCTGTGTCCAAAGAAGCATGGCCAGAAGAGCTTGACTCGGAATCGTCCTCTGACGAGTCCGAAGAGGACGACTCCTCCCCTCTCTTGGAGGGGCCCGCCTCCTCTCTTTGAAAAGGAGCAGAATTGTTAACTGTTAAATGGGAAGGGGTCACTATGACTCCTCCCTCAGAATTGCCGGCTTTCAGGCCGCCTTGTTTCACTTCCACATCTGGCGCCTGGTCAGATGTTTCACTAAGCGGCACCCTGTGGGAGGAGCCGTCTGAATTTGAGATCCTAGCAGTCTTTTTCGTTCTGGCCATCCTGCTCTGCATAGACACAGATACAGTCGGACTTTGTATAAAGGGCAAAGATGGGTCCGGAAAAGGGCAGGCGGCACTCCTAGTCCTAGATTCAGCCGTCCCCGGTGACCGGCTGATCACTAACCTAGGTCGTGTCGTGTGCTTCCGTGGTGCCATTTCAAAAAATAAAAAGAAAATTAAGAGTAAGAGAACTGACAGTTACCTGAACGAGTGACGGTTGATGAAGTTCTGAAAATCCTGTGCAGTCGGCTTGTCAGAACAGGCGGTAGGCAGAAAAGGTCCGAAATGTCAGAGCAAGTTCAGGGGTCCGAATGTTCTCAAAAAGTTCTCAAAGTGTGAAAATGACTCAAGACAATCCTCCCTTATATAGGCGAAGTGAGAAGGCGAAGGGTCACTTTCAGAATTCAAAATTTGGGCGGGAAAATCTCTCGTCCTTTCGCCGACTGACACCTGTAGAAGGTCGCCGCCTGTTACAGTGCGACACCTGTCACAGGTAACACGTGACCAATCACGTGCCACCTGTGAGGGGCAAATGATTAGGGGATTTTGCTCCCACCAATCGGAATGCGCCACGTGGGCCAATCAGGTCCTGCCAAGTGTCCCCCAGTTGGAACTATCAGGGCTTGCCACGTGGCACGCGCTTATTCGTCCACCTTGGACCTACTATGTCATGACATGTGGCATACTCCATGCCTAATGGAGAAACCGGCCACCCAGGCCCAACTTCCGAGGCAAGCCCAATCGGCCCTAGGTTAACCTAAACCTAGGATGGGCACGTTTCCCAAGGTTATAAATACCTCCCTTAATCCTCATTAAGGGGAAAAACGAAAAAACACATTAATTACACACAGTAATAACCGGCTGATCTCGCTAACAAAGCAGATTACCTACATTAAACACTCTCACCTAGAGAGACCCAATCACTTTAATTTCCGCATTAATTACTCCTTAACCAAGTACTAACTTGACCGTTGGAGGCGGAGCTCCCACCACCAGGAGTCTCCGTTATTTTGCAGGTACAGGCGTCCGGTTCCAGTCTCGGAATTGTAACTCTCCCGCAGGACATCAGAAAACCCCGAAACACTTTGTATTATTACAAATCATTGATATAGAAATGTTACTCAGCACATTATGCGATGTATGAAACAATGAACATTGCTCAAGTCAAGAAGCTAAGCAAGTATACAACGTTTCTTCTGATGAATGTTGTCTTGAAAGATGATGAAGCATGCGCGGTAGGGAAACAAGATTTCATGATAAAGGGTTCCTAAGGGAAAGATGATATGGATATGTATGTGTGAAAGAAGTGTGTGAAAGTGATACTAAGGTGAGGCTGCAAAGGTTATGGTGATGGAAATATATGCGTGAAGAGTCAAAGATGATGACTCTCTAGGCTGGTTAAGCTAATGTGATGTGGGTTCAAGCCCCCAAGTCTAGCTCTAAATGGGTAGGGATATAGAGATAAGCATTGGATATTCTTTGACTCGATCATGCATATGAATGTGGCCGCACCTCAATATGAGGTTGCCTATGTATTTGTTAGGAATCAGGCCGAACGTAGCTCTAACCGAACTTTGCACAAGTGTGTGTACACCTCAAAGAGGTCTTTCAAGGGTTTTAATGTGGTTAAGCTGAAGGTTTAAAGAAGAAAGAGGTAAAAGGCTCAAGACCCGAGAGAAGCCCCCAAGATGTGTAATTGTGAATTTGAAAATTTTGAATTTTGCAAGTTTATTTTCAACATTTTTTTTTTTGCTTAATTTTTTTTTTTTCATTCTTTTAAATCAATGTAGGCAATCTCAGATCATGCGGTCCATCACTCACTTAGCATTCATGTTTCTCAAGCATGGTACTGAGCACTCGATGAGAGACGCAATTTGAGACGTGTTCATATCAAAGACATTGGAACACTTGCCTTTAGACATTTTTTTATTGTTGCTTTGCTGCTTTTTTTTTTTTTGCTTTTTTTTTAACTTGTTTTTTGAATGTTATACAATTACACATCTTCCAATCACAGGGTTAAGTAAATGTGGGTTAGACGAGGCTCAAAATGGTTGATGAAGAAATGGAATATGATTGAACGGTTAACAGGGAATGACAGGGCTGCAAAGGTGCCTCAAGTCATTGGTGTACCTTGGGTTTATTTCGGTAATTGATTTTTTATTTTTTGAGAATGAATGAATGAATGAAAAAATCTATGATCGAGATGTAAAGGAAATTTGCTCATTTTATTATTGGAAAAGGTGAACGAAACACATGAAACATATAAAAATTCAAAATGGAAAAACTATGCTAGACATGAATGGGGGAATGGAGATGAATGATAAATAAATCATGAAATCTTGCACGAAGGATCTGTTGTGCGCCTTGTGTTCATTACTTCTTGCTGCCTGGAAGTACAGGAAGTTTGTTTGCATCCATCAAGTCTTGAATGACGTCCTTCAAATTCCAACATTGCTCCGTAGTGTGGCCCCTTCCTTGATGGTACTTGCAATGGGAATTGGGATTCCATTTGGCGCTCCTTTCTTCAGGTTTTGGCTCTGGAAATTGCCCAATATGTGTGATCAAGCCTTGACCGTAAAGGCGATCAAAGGCCGCATCATAAGTCATTCCTAAAGGAGTGTAAGTTCTTTTCTTCTTGGGCAATTGAGAATCAAGAGCTAAAACTTCATTGAGATAAACTTGGCTTATATTGTTGGTAGTATTTTCGTGCTCAGAAGACGAAAAAGAAGGATGGTTGTTCTTCTTGTTTTTCCAAGTGTTATTATTGTTACTACCAGCAGTCTTTATTAGCCCATCCTCGATATTGATGCCGATGTCGTATACAGCTTCGAAAGTGTTCAGTGGAAGAAATTTGAGATGTTCCCTATATTTATGAGTCAGATTTTGAATAAAGAGGCAAACCATCTCTTTCTTTGGGAGGAACTACCAATAGTAAAGTTGTTTCCCTCCACCTGTTCAGGTAAGCGGTGAAGCCTTCAGTCTCTTTCTGTTTGAGAATGGAGAGTTCACATTCAGAAGTTTTAGTTTGAATGTTACACTTGTAACGATTCATGAAACTGTCGGTGACATCTTGCCAAGTCGTAGTATGCTTGGCATCTAAGGAATAAAACCATTGTTGGCAAGCATGTTCTAAGGAGAGAGGGAACACCGTAGGGAAGAGTGTTACGTCCAATCCCTTAAGAGCCATGGTTGTAGAGAACGCCTTCAAATGGAATATTGGATTGTCAGTAGGCTTGAACTTTGGAATATCAGCAGTGGAGAACTTTTCAGGGAGTCTCTCCTTCACATCCAAAGGAGTGGGAGGCCGTTCCACATAAGTGAAATCCTCATAAATCTTACTCATTTGTTCCTTCAATTTGTCAAGGGTGGAAACAGTTACCTTGTTTTGTTCCATGGTAGTGACCCTAGTGGTAAGGGTTTGCATCATGGCAGACAGTGCCTCGATGGATTTGTTGATGTTCTCAATATCTTCTTTAGTGGCCATTGAAAGGTGATAAGTAATGTGGAGATGGCAAAGTTCTCTTTGAACGCCTATTAGATCTGAGAGATTGTTGCGGTAATGACTCGAACCGTATTAATCTATCCCTGTTCCTTGACCAAGTACTGTGACATAAAATAATTCACTTAATTGTTTGACTCATTGCTCAAGAAAGGGAAAGGAAGGAAAAAATAGACATTTGAAAACAGTTGAGAAAACTCCACTCATTTTTTTATAATGACGAAAAAAGGGTGCATGAACCTAGTATACGATCATAAACAACCTGGTGCACGACTCGAGTCAGAATATAAAGAAAGTGTGTGGACTATACTTGACTCATGAGTGACTAAGTGATATTATAAGACTCGTGGTATGATCGTATGGCTAGACATGTGAACAGTAACAAAAATGACTGATGCGAGGACCAAATTAACACGGAAGACTAAAAAAAGCTGACTGGACTTATTTCCTGATCATCGTGACACGACAAACTGTACCGTGTCACGGACTACCGTGACACGGAGATCATTTCAATTTTTTTTTTGGAAATCCACCGTGCCACGGTGGAAATTGTCGTGCCACGGTGGAAATTGCCGTGACACGGTTAACTTTCCCGTGGCACGGTGGATGCTGACGTGGCACGACATTTTTTTTTTTTGCTAATTACTAATTGAGTACGGTCCATTGGCAATCGTTAGACATAAAATAATCCACCATAGACAAAGAAAGATCGCTAAGGTTAGGATCAAAACGACCAAACATAAAACACATAGGCACAATGATGCAAAGAATAGTTCGCAACCTAAGGTCAAGTTCTATGTTCGACTATGGTCAGGTTTATTTGGTGTCAATAGGGTACCATGGTTAAGAGTTTGGACGCGTTAGCAAGGCAGCCTCCCTTGAGGGTGTATGCCAACAGGCGGCTCCGCGAGTTCGTGTGAAATCAAACTCCACTCCATGGTTTGGGTGGATTTAATAACTCGGACGAACCCTTATTGCCATGAGCCTTTTTGGGTTGATAGAGCTTAAATCCCCGGGGGCTAAGACACATGTAGAACACACACGTTTTTTCAGAAAAATCGAAGGAAGTTAACTGTGAGAAGAGAAAACAAGCCACCGGACTGATTTTAGGGCTGCCGTGACACGGCAGAGAGTGGTGTACTGCACCGTGACACGGCAGTCACAAAATCTGACTAGTGCCCTGTTTTCCTTCGTATGCAATCAAGTTATTCAATTTTTCCTACGAGACAGAACTAAATGCGACGTTAAAACGTCTATGCTTATGCAACAATGACAAATTAATCACAGCAATATTTTTCAAGAATCTTTCAAGTCTCATCCACTCATCTTAATTAAATACCGATCACTCAAATTGATAAATAACCAAGAATCTTCCCCAGTGGAGTCGCCAAATTATAGGCGTCGCTCAAAGTGCGCCTACGTTAAAAGCATGTTGTGAATATGCTTGGCACTCATAGGAAGTGGGAATGGACATAATACGATTAGGGACAAGGAAAGTAGGGAGCCGCCAACAAGTTTGTAAGGAACTGGTAAACCGTTCACGGATCATAAAAGGCAACCACGATTAAGGGACAATGATAGGCAACAACGATTGACCCGTGAAGGTTACACCCCATTCATAATCCATGAGATTACTAACTCCATATGGTTCGGAACCACGAAAGGAGGATCGGGGATGATGGTACGAAGTGAGTCATGGAGTCACATTTGCCCATATTGGCCTCTACTCGATTCTTATAGTGAAAAGTGATTCCTGCGATCTCAAAGGCATGCAAATAAAATATTCAATTTGCTCCAAACTATTATTAGGCTAAATTGGTTGAATATTAATGCAACATATAATCCTAAAATATTAGTGATCACTTTAATTAGTAACAAGATTAAAAAGGAACCTAAACCAGCCGTCCAAATTATCTTATTAGGCGTGATTTTCAATTACATATTCCCTTTAACATGCAATGTAGTGATCAATAAATATAATAAAATAAACATTAATATTGGAAGCAATTTAACCATAATATCATTATTCAAATCAAATAATAAATTAACCTAATCATGATACTAGCAATATAAAAATAAAATAAGTAATTAAATTAATTAATTACTCACATTCCGCGCGTTCCATTAAATTGCTACATCATGAATAAATTGTTAGTAACTTCAATAAAAAAATAGAAATTAAATAGAAATTAAATTAAATTAAATTAAATAGAAAGTAGCGTTGATTTGGTCCAAACCCTCAGTTATGTGTACCTTTCACGCCTTGGTTTAAGGACGGAACCTCGGGTTAAGTATGGACTCCTTAGAGCGCTTAGGGGAATTATTATGGAAGACTAAGGAGGCTAGAAATTAGGTTAAAGAGGGAGAAGAGAATGATTTTTGGTGTAAGGTGAGAGAGAATGATTATTGGTGCCACGAACTGCAGAAAGGGGGGTCCTATTTATAGGGAAAATGAGCAGAGGGAACACACGGAACCCTAAAAAGATAAAAACCCTAAAAAATAATATCGTGTCATGGAAAAGAGCACCGCGACACAGTGACAGGCACCGTTAGACGGGGTTTGATCCCGTGACACGGAGAAAAACTGAGTGACGCGGGAAATAATTAGGTTACGGGAAGTGAAAACGCGTTTAGGGATTACGCGGAGAAAACACGGAGCAATCCCGTGTCACGGGATGTGCACCGTGACACGGGAAAAAATTTCATGACACGGCATTGTCCACTGTGGCACAGTGCAGTATGCCGTGTCACGATGTATAAAGTACGCGGAAATTACACGGAATATCCCCGTGTCACGGAATGGGCACCGTGACACGGTGCAAAATCCTGTGACACGGGAGAAATTGTGCAGAATTACAAAAATGGGCACCGTGTCACGGGAATAAGCCCCGTGACACGTCAGCATTTGCCGCGTCGCGGCATTTTAGCTGCTGCGCTGTATTTTAAGTTTTTTACCCGTTTTTAAAATAATCATAACTTTTGATTTGTAACTTGGAATAATGAATATAATATATCATTGGAAATCTTATCAAGTCTACTATCCAAATCAATTTGAATCAGGTAGAAATCTTATCAAGTCTACTTTCCAAACCAAATAGGTTATGGTTTAGGGAAATGAGCCAGAAATTAGATTGGTTCATGAAATATATTTGATAGAACATGGATTTAAGCACTCTTAAGATTAAATACTCAACTCGACCAATAATGGCGGTGAAAGGCGTTCATCAACGGGTTTGGTTTTGGGGAGACATTTTTAGGTGTCTACAATGATCTTACTCCAACTTTTCAAAAGTTTTGTGAGAAATGAATTCTCTTTTAAGGCAATTGTAAAGTCTTTTTGAGTATTCTTGATCAAGTATTCTCACGAAGCCCTTTTAAGGTCTTTTGAGATTCTCAGTTCTAGTTTGTTGCTTAGCTCAATTGTCATCGAGTTCATTTTCCTCCCACTTTTCGGTTTGTAAATGTGTTACTTTCCAAAAAGACACTACTTAGAACAACAAACACTATGTTCTCAATTTGATTGTGGAGGTAATGTATGTGGTCTCACTTTAATGCCTACAAAGAGACATGTATATTGTCTATGGGTAAAAGTTGGTTGTAAAATAAATACTTAGCTCCCACTTGAGCTATCTTAGCCTTTAATGAGCCATTAAGCTCCCACTCAACCACCTAGCTCTTGCTAAGCCGGTGAGCTCCCACTGAATCACTTAGCTCCCATTGAGCCAGTGAACTGCTACTGTGGCTAAGAGTTTTAGACATATACATGAAAAGATATTTAGAAGTTAATTCTATCCATAACTGAATATGGCGTCCTTTCTTTGTTTCGATATTTTGTTTAGTGTAACATTAGTCCTTCGTACAAATCTTAAGAACTTTATAGGAAGGGATGTGATCCATCATTGTTCGAGTAATTTTTAAATGGCAACGAGGTCTCCGTTAAGACACACTATGTTCGTTCTTTTTAGAGTTATTTATGAAAATTTCAATTTCATAACTTTGTGATGGTCACGCTTGGCTCAAGCAAACGTCACTCGATCTAATCTAGATGTTTTGATATCTTGCCAAGTCGATTCTATACTTCACTGAACTCTTGAACTATTTAAGGTCAAGTTTGTTCACGTTTGATGAATATAGCCATATTCTTTCAAATTCTTTGTGAAATGTTAAAGTAAATGAATCCTCTTTAACTTTTGGAGTCAATTGTCTATACCAAGAACAATAGCTCTTTACTTTGTCGGTTTCAACAAGTAAGACTAGCTTATCTTAGAACGATTCCAAATCGATCAACTATCAAGAGCCTATCTAATAGAGCCTTGTAGACACCCATTTATGTCTCCCCAAAACCAAACCTAGTGATGAGTACCTTTCACGTCGAATCATAATCGAATAAAGTGAAAGTGTGGAAAGTCTAGTGTTGTAGAGAGTTTTATTTCTTTTTCTTTCTCTCTGATTTTGAAAACCTATTTTAAGAAAACAGCCAGTCCAGTTTAGTTTGGTCCATGGAAAGGGTCCAATAATGGTGTAGTTGGGTCGGGTTTGAAAAGAGATTTCAAACGATATATTATAAGCCCAGTTCCAATGAATAATGAGGAATTTATGGCCAAATTACTAAATTGGGCCCGATTTGATCTTTATGTGCGGCCCAATGATCTAGATGAGGGCCTAATATTTATTTATCATTCCTAATGTGATTAGGATTGAATATAGTCTTCTAGATTCTTTTAGAAGGTTCTTTTCATTCCTAATTTAATTATCATTGATAAATTGACTTTAGTTGTCTTTTAAGAGTTTTAATCAGAATAAAAGAAGTGTTTTAAGGAAAATATGATTTTACCCTCTCGTACAGTTAAATTTTATCAAAATAAGAAAACACGTGGAAATTTATTTCCAGCGTCTAGCGCCAGACCCGGCGTATGGCGCTGCACTCCAGCGCTTGGCGACAGGCGCGTGGCGCAGCGATCGTGTTTTATTCTTTTCGAAACTGTGATTCGTTTTTTATTATATCCGGCTGATTTTCTCTATAAATGGTCTCCTAAAACCTCTATTTTCAATCATCAACAACTCTCTAATTCTCTCCTTTCTAAGCTAAAGCTTTTTCTTTCGCTCTCTTTTCTAAAGTAGCCTTTTGCATACAAAATTCCGCATTCACGAGATCTAAGCTAGAAACACCTAGCCAATTTCGAAGTTGTGTAGGCGTAGTTCGAAGTGCGCCTATGTAAAGCATGTTTTGAATATGCTTGGCACTCATAGGAAGTGGGAAATGACATAATACGATTAGGGACAAGGAAAGTAGGGAGCCGCCAACAAGTTTTTTAAGGAACTTGTAAACCGTTCACCAATCATAAAAAGGCAACCACGATAAGGGACAACGATTGACCCGTGAAGATTACACCCCATTCATAATCCATGAGATTACTAACTCCATATGGTTCGGAACCACGAAAGGAGGATCGGGGATGTTGGTACGAAGTAAGTCAAGAAGTCGCATTCGCCCGTATTGGCCTCTAATCGATTCTTATAGTGAAAATCATTCTTGCGATCTCAAAGGCATACAAATAGAGATTTAATTTGCTCCAAACTATTATTAAGATAAATTGGTAGAATATTATAGCACCATATAATTATATAGAATTAGTGATCACTTGATTAAACAAGATTAAAAAGGAACCTAAATCGGTTGTCCAAATTATCTTATTAGGCATGATTTTCAATTACATATTCCCTTTAAACATGCAATATGGCGATCAAAAATAATACAATAGAATTCTCATTAATATTGGAAGCAATTTAACAATAAAATCCAACAATATAAAATTGTTAGAAAAATAATAGAAATTAAAGGAACATAATTCTTAATTTGATTCTGTTTGCTTGCAACTATAAAATAATCAAATAGTTAGTAACTTCAAGGAAATAATAATAAAACGATAATTAAATTAAATAAATTAGAGTTGATTTGGGGCCAAACCCTCAAACAATTCTACCTTTCACGCCTTGGCTTAAGGATAGAACCACGAGAAAACTATGGACTCCTTGGAGTGCTTGAAGAAGGAAGTTTGAAAGAAGAAGGTTAGGCTAGTGTTTAGGCTAGAGCATAGGGGAGAGAAGAATAGAGAATTAATTTATGCCCCGTACATCAGAAATGAGGGGGTATTTATAGAAAAAATGTGATGAGGGAACACACGGAACCCTAAAAAGATAAAAACCCCTAAAATATTGCACCGTGACATGGAAAAGGGCACCGTGACACGGGGAATCCCACCGTCAGACAGGGAACATTCCTGTGACACGGTGGACAGCTATGTGACGCGGGAAATATTTAGGTTACGGGGAATAAAACGCGTGTAGGGTTTACGCGGAAAGGACACGGAATTGCCCCATGTCACAGCAGGGTCACCGTGTCACGGGGAATCCCACCATCAGACGGGAAACATTCACGTGATACGGTGGACTTCTACCGTGACGCGGGAGCCTGCAGTCCATTTTTCCATCTAAATTTATTTTTAACCCTAATTTCGTTCAGCATTTTTAAGTGCCAATTGATAATTTCGGGCCATTTCTGATTTATTATTATTAATTTGGCTAAAATAAATAAATAAATAAAGTAAATAAATAAAATGTTTGGGCCAAAATAAATAATAAAATAATAAAATAAAAAGGTTTGGGCTGAAATTAAAAAAGAACTATGCTTCGACTAAACATCAAGACTGATCCATGGACTATTCAAAAATTGAATTTAATTAAATACATTTTTTTAAGCACTCTCGGGATTAAATACTAAACCCGACCAATAGTGGCGGTGAAAGATTGTTCATCATCGGGTTTGGTTTTGGAGAGACATTTTTAGGTGTCTACAGAAGCCCCCACTTTGACTGAGTTTGTAGAAACGTTAGTTTCGAAAACGATAGTCAAAGTAGTCGATAGGGACGGAGAATAATTTAAGACGTTCTGCGATCCTAAATCACTCTGTATACGCTGATACCTACAAAAAATGTTAATTCCACGGATAAAAGAGTAAAGAGGTAGAATACGTATCTGACACCAGTGTATCGGTGACAAATGAGTTTGGTAGCTTCCTAAGCTTAAAGGAATCCACCGGCTGACGTTTGTTGAAAAGCTTTCCATGCTTGAGGAAAGCCGACTGACGTGTTTGGTAGCTTTCTAAGCCTGAAGAAACCTACCGGATGATACTTTCCATGCCTGAGGAAAGTCGACGTATGATTTTGGTGTCATTCTATGCTTGAAGAAATCCACCGATAACACCTTCCATGCTTGAGGAAAGTCGACTTGGCGGTTTTCTATACTTAAAGAAAAATCCACCGATAACACTTTCCATGCTTGAGGAAAACCGACTTGGCGGTTTTCTATACTTGAAGAAAAATCCACCAATAATGTTTTCCATGTCTGAGGAAAACCGACTTGGCGGTTTTTTATACTTGAAGAAAAATCCACCGATAATGTTTTCCATGCCTGAGGAAAACCGACAGCTGATAAAATTGTTGAAATTTGTAAGTGCATGATAGTTCAAGTATCCCCGAACGTGGGCCGCAGAGGATTTACCTTGAAGTCGACTATCCGACTATATTAGGCGCTTAAAGTGTCGAAAATGCAACCCTAATGCTTGTTACGGGTAAATCGGTAATTTTGGTACCCTTAAAATACCAATTAAAAATTTTCCGCACTATTATGTTGAGAAAGTAACTGACCAAAAGTTGCGAAAAATTGTTCCAACTTGGTCAAAGATGCCAGAGTATTTCCCAAGGGGTTTTAGGAGCATGCATGACACACAAAATGGCACCGCGCCACGAGGAATAATCCCGCGACATGGTGGACAGGCCCCGTTAGACGGCGGGATTACTCGTGACGCGGGAAATTTTCCTGCTGAAATTTTCAACGTGCCTTGATTAAAAAGCCGGGCCACGCGCAACTTATCCGTTAAGCGCTAACGGGATAAGAGGAACGGGATTCTAAGGCTATGTAACGGGATTCCTTTTGCTTAAATTCGACCCAAACCACAAGAATTCTCATTTTACCATTTCCATTTTCTCACTCTTCTTCTACTCTCTCTCTTTTCCTCTTTTTTTTTTTAGTTTCGAAGATTTCCCCAAACCACCGTGCCACGGCAGGTGTCACCGGAGTGCGGGGATATACACCGTGACACGGTGTCTGCAGCGCACAGTTACACCCCCATTTTTTTTAATTATTATTTTTTTTCGAATTGTTGCCGCTGCTGCTACTACCTGAGCTCCACTGCCGCTGTCGGAGTCACCGTGACACGGGAATCCTTTACCATGTCGCGGCTTTCGGCCACCGTGTCACGGTGGTTGCTGATGCAATGCTTCGGGTGTTCGAGCTATTTTAGATCGAATTTCCACCAACTTCACTCCAATTTTTTGCTACTTTCTTCATTTTCGATTCTTCACAAGGATCCATGTAAGTTTCCTTTGATTTTTGTCTCAAATCATGTTGTAAATTCCATATTTGCTTGAAACCCTAAAAAATCAAATTGGGGGTTTTTTTAATTTTGAGCTTCCATGTCAAAATTCTTGCTATAAATTGACGTGCATATGGATGTATGTGTGTTTGTAAGCAATTTGAGACCAAGTTTTTGTGATTTGGTGAAGAATGGAACAAATCACCATTTTTTGGTACTTCTTCTGTGAAATGGTGTTCATGTTGTTCTTTTGCACTTGAAATGATCATATATTGGTTGCAGAGTTTGTAAAATATGCCATGATGTACCAATTTATCGTTCTTGTGCAATTTTGAAACATGTTTTGTTTTGTGTATGTAGTACATTGTCATGGAGAACATAGTATCATGCAATTAGGAGAACATAGTATTAGTTCGTCATGGAGAAACTAAATACTAGAAATAATTCCATTATTTTTTTAATTTTTAGCCTTGAGGTAAAAATTTTGCGTATGATAGAAAATGCCACTTGAGGTAACTTTTAAGCCGCTTTTGAATAAACAACTAAATAAAATGATGCTAAGCATTTAGATTTTTATTTTTGTAATAGCATGCCTAGACAACGGGATCACGATCTTCCTATTCGTGGCCGGCGTCAGGCTTTGTAGGAGGAAACTCCCACAGTTCCTGAGGGCATGGACGACGATGCCCTAGAGACTGACGGCATAGTCGATGGCACGCTTCGCCATCATGGTTCCGGAGCTGGAGATTTGATTCCTCGACTTTATGGGATTATCACGAGGGATCCTGTTACAAACGCCTTGTGGGAATCTGCTAGTTTAGTAGATTTTTTTTCGGCGGTCGTAAAGTTTTGCAGCCCCCAGGGTTGTGGCCCGACAGTCGTTCGCACGTTGTTGGAGTATTTTTGGGATACTACCAACACTTTTCACTTTGCTTGGGGGAGATGCCAATGACCCCTCTGGATTTTAGCAGGATCAGTGGTCTACGCTTCATCGACCGGGTCGTACAATAGATGTCTGACCTTTCTTGGGGGGGCGGCTGAGATAGCCGATCTGTTAGGTCCGATTGTTCAGCACATCAGGACTCAACCGGTGCCTCGAGGTGGTCCTAAGAGCGGGCGATCAGAGTTGGCTTCTGTTCTGGCCCATGGCTTTGACATGGATGAGACATCACCTGAGCAGCAAGTGCGGATCTTCATTTTGATTCTCATTTCCATGACTCTTTCTCCTGATAAGAGTTCGCGTGCGCTCTTTTGCTACCTTCCTTCTTTGGTTAGGATCAGTGAGATAGAATCCTTTAGTTGGGCCAGCCTTGGATATGCCGATCTTCTCTTGTCGCAACGCCATGGCTGTAGGCAGCTGAATGACCAGGCCCCTATCACTGTCTACGGTTTATGGAGGGTCGTAGAGGTGACGATCTTTCCTCTTCTTGTTTTGTTTTAATATTATTGACTCATGTGCTCAGATATTATTTTTCATTGCAGCTATGGTTCTATGAGTACTTTCCGGGATTGGCCCCTCGACGGCGTCGTGGAGCGATCCATGACTTCCTTGTCGGAGCTAGCTGGCGTGACCGAGGCGAGTCACGAGTGGAGTTTGTCCCTACGCTACTTGGGCAACTACGTCGAGGCACCTCTTCTGTTGGTGTAAGAATTAATTTTGTAGCCTGTTATTCTCTACCTTGACGTTATTTTTGACGTTTCATTGTAACGTTTTTGGTTTTCATTTTGCTATTGATATCCAGTATCGGCCTTGGGCTGGGATGACTAATCTTCCCGAGGCCTTGCAGCTTTCAGCGTACCCCACTGTTTTTGTTGGTACTAGACGCTTTGTCTGGTATCTTGGGGAGCGTGTTGTTTGTCAGCACAGTGGTGATCGCTTTGTGGCGCCCTTGTCTCCACCAGAGTCGATGCTGGACTCATGCTTGCTTAGGGAGTTGATAAACAGGGGAGAGCGCTACACTTTTCCTTGGCAGGAGCTTGTGCATATGGAGGGTGATTATTCGCAGGACTTGCTTCCCTCTTTAGCCCCTCCACCTCGTCTTCCCGAGGTATGATTTTTTGAGAATTTTATCGCTAGTCTCTGTTTAAATCGTCGAATAACCTGATTATTCAATCGTATTTTCAGACGATTGTTCGTCATGTGGGGAAGATTAAGGTCCCGCCTCAATCTGTCCGCTACCCAAGGTCGATCGGTATTACTGAGGATCATATTGCTGACGCGCCAGAGGGTTTCAGACATGTGCAAGAGTCTTTGCCTGATGTGTTTGAACCGGTAAGCTTTTTGACACATTATTCATCTTTTTTAATGACGCTTGTTATTGACTTTTCTTTGCTTTGTTCTCAACCTACTCACTCGGAGATGATGGGATTCATGAAGCTGGTTGACGCTTTGAAGTACTGCATTATCAAGCTTCGGCGTGGTGCGAGTTGTCGGGGCGTTTCTGGCGATGTTCTTGAGGTATGTTCACTTCTTCTTTTTTACCATTTGTTCTATTTTGCACCATTGACATCTTTTGATTTTGTGTCTTTCAGGAGCGACGGAGGTCCCGCTCGTGCTCGAGACATAGAGGCTCAGACGAGGGGGAGCCTAGTCGTGGCAGACGATCTCCTAAGCTTCGTTGGCATTCTCAGTCTCAGCGGGAGCCTCAGCTTTCTCAACCATTTAAGGAGGCTTAGTGGCAGCAGCCTCAGTATTCCCAGCCATTCCAGCATTTTCAGGGTCAGTGGCAGCGACATTCATTTTCACAGTCTTCACAGCCTGAGTTCAGGCCAGTCACCACTCCTGTGGATCAGGGTCTATACTCAGCTCCATTGTCTGGGGCGCTTCCTCCACCGGTATCTGGCTTGTTTTTCAGTTCCAGTGTCTGGGACGATGCCTCCACCGACGCTTCCTACCTCTTAGAGTCAGTCTACGCCGTTTGCCAGTTGGACGGGTCTTGCTTTGAGTTTGACACTACTACAAATCCCTTTGTTTTTCGACGTTATTGGATCGACATTGTATAGTAGACGTCAATATACAAATATAGATCTCGTATATTTTGGACGCTTTTTCACGTCGAAGTAAAGACTCGACGGTGAAAAGCGTCTAGAACTTCATGTGATGCACACGTGACTTCAATTAATAAATAATAAAAGCTATGTGGAAAAACTACCCACTTAATAGTACACGTCTCCCTCAGCATAAGAACTTCCTCCATGAACCTAAACCTAATTACAGAGCACTCATCATTTTCGTTAGAATTTCTTCAATTGGATTGATTTTGCCTAAAAAAACCACATTAAAATTCAGCGAATCAGGCTACAATTGTGATAGTTTCCTTCCTCTACTCGTTGCTATTATCTTTTGATCTTTATCATAATTTTGTTACTTTTTTTCCATTTTTCTAACATATCATTCGAATTTATTTACTATGTATCAATCATCAACTTTTTCTTTGATTTTTTTTCTATAGTTGTTCTTTGATTTTCGCTTCCATTCCCTCTTTGTTTTTCATGTTTCTGCTTCCAGATCTACCACAAATTAGGGGGAAAAAATTTGATGACTTTTCCAGTTACCTATCTCAATTCCTTCGGCAATCTAAGCATTAAAAGGTATATTCTTTTATTTTAAGTTTCCATACTTGGAAGTTGCAATTACCAGATTTTACTTGTTTCAAAACCCTAGGTTATAGATCGATCTTGTTAAATTTCTATTCTTCAATTAAATCTCCTAGTTTCTACATATTTTTTTTATACATTAGTGGATTGCGAAGTTAATTTGTTTAGCTCTATTTCATTATGGTATGAAAAAACTTGACATTGAAATGTTTTGCTGATTAGAGTTTAAAAAAAAAAAACATTGCTCTTAGATGTCGAAGAATCACTTGTAAAGGTATCACATAAACTACTAATTTATTTAATATATAACAAGAATTTGATATGAATATTATCCATTTAATAAGCTACACTCTAGAGTATTTTCAACTAACTACTGGTGAATTTTAGTAGCAATAGTGACATAGAGGCGGATATGACTAACCTTTGTAGCCTTGGTTCTATTCATTCATGATTGTTGTACTTGGTATTTGTAATCAATTTATTGTCAATTATCATTTCTCACTATTTTTTAATTGGTGTTACTCATCTTTATTTTGTTTTTTTCAAAGCTCTAGCATTTTATTGTTGTTAATTAGTTTTAGAAAAATTTATTGATCTTTTTGTCAAAAGAGCCAATGCCTATTAACTCAATACAACTTTACTTTAAGTAAACAAGCTCTTGATGAATTTTTATGCTTCAAGCCGAGAAAAAACTTTCTCTAATTTATTGGGTTTAAGGTTGATTTTATCCTATTCTTATCACTCTATTAGTTATACCTTTGTACGTAGTTAGTTCCATTTTTCAATATTAATATAAATAAGAGAGAAAACGTTTGTTTGATGTTGAGTTATACTCTGAAGTTGCAACGTGTTAGCTTAAATTAAACTTTTTAACACAATATTATAATTTGTACGTAGTTAGTTCCATTTTTCAATATTAATATAAGCAGACTGTTTTGCTAGAGGTGTATGCTAAAATAATTTTGTGTCGGGCCTTATTTTTGAGTGTCTTTATAATTTTATATATTGAATATCATGAATGTCATTCTATGTTGTGACTTTTAAAGTTCTGTTTTAAAATAGAATGGATTATTTAGAAGGATGTCTATCTTGGCACATTTGTTAATTAGGTAATTTTAATTAATATTTTGTGCAAAAAGTTTGGTCTTTCTCTGCCAATTCTCTCTAGGGTAATAGAATGGATAAAGCTGATTTCAGTTTTTTTTTCCCGTTGTTGCCAAGCCTTTCTTTGCCAATTCTCTCTTGGGTAATTTTTCCCTCAAAAGTTTGTTTTTCATGCTAATACTAAGACTGGTTGTTTCTTGGATGTTCAATTTTTCGTGAAAGTTAAAATTACCTGGATATTGGACTCTGTCCAGCTCCTCTCCTTAAATTGACATGCAATGTTAGTTATGTTTTGTGAGATATCTTAACTTAGAGTTTTGAATATAAAAGTTTGGTATGATATGCTTGAGCTTGCATGACAATTGTGCAGGTAATGACTCCAGTCTATGTCATCTTGAGGCTATAGAGTCAGATCATGTTAGTGTAAAAGCGATCATATGTTGAATTATATTTTCTATTATAAAGTCAAACTCATGAGATTTGTTGTTGGGTAGTTGATTAAAATTTTATGAAACCTTAATTAACTGTGTACAACATGTGAAATGCATATGCTATAGAAGTTGTAGAACATAACTATTGTTTAAAAACACTGTTTTCTTGTTTACAATCTGGTTTAAGAGGGGCAGCAACTCTGAAGGCAAATACATGCAGTCGTTTTGCTAGTCCCTTCATGAAAATTATAGGTCTCAAAAAGTTATCCAATCTAAGCTCAAGAATTTCTCAATGTGGAACTTTTTGCTAGGAATTATGCCTCCTGGAAATTTGTGGTATGCTGGCTTAAATCTATCGGAGCAGGGCTAATTTTTTTACTTGACGCTTGTTTGGGTTGTTGTGTTGAGTTGGGTAGGCTTGTTGTAATGAATAATCTAGCTGTTCGTATTTCTATTAGTCTATGTTTCCTCCAATTAATTATATTTAGTTGAAAGAAGTATGGTTGTGTTCTTGCATTGTAAACAAATGCTTGATGATTTTTTGTGCTTTACTGTATATTAAGGGCCTGTTCTGACTGACTGACTGACTGACTGAGCTGAGCTGAGCTTAGCTTAGCTGAGACGTAAGAGAACAGGCCCTAAGTTACTAGAAGTAGGGGAAGGATTCGTTTGTTAGTTACGTGTTATACTAGGCAAGAATTTTACTAGCAAGAGGTGCAAAGATTAAGAGGAATTTTTTCAGCAAGAGGTCAAAACAACAAGAGTTGGCTGCTTACTTGGGTTCTTCACAGGTTTTCAGTCCTAACCAGTAATAATTGTTTATACAAATTCATATTATTATAAAAAGTTGCAGGTTCATACAGATTTTTATGTGCATTATAGTTTGTCGAAATCCCTAATTATCTGCTTGCTAGTTTTAGGAATTGAGGATTTAACGATTTGCAAGTTATTGAATTATAGGGGTTAATCCTGAAACAATGATCTATAGTAGTTCATTCTCGGTTTATTAGTATGATTTTGTCCTTTCCCCTGATCTTTTTGGTCCTTATGATCGTTCTTCCATGTTTGAGATTGATTATTAGGTCTTAATTGTGCTTAAAGTTGGTTCTTTAACATTTTATTTTACTTTGTACCCGGAAGATTTTAGGGCATTGTTTATGAATGAAGTATCCTTCGATTGTCTATAAGGAATTTCTTATCGTCCATGTGCTGCTTTGTAAAATATACATACTAGATTTATTATTAAAGGTTGTTTATATCAATTTAAGTTCTTTTATTCATTCACTAATTTGTTTTATACTACTTCGTAGATAGAATTAGAATCCCTCTGATCTACAATCTATTACTCGCAGTAAAAAAAGTTTTAGTGCTAATTCTGATTTTGCTTTTCTATTAATAATGTTATTTTGATCATATTTGCCATAGTAGAATAAACCAATGTTCCTATGATTACTGTCATAACTCAAATTACTCTTTAAGACAATTTCTCTTTTTGGAAACAACCTCTAAATTAAGTTAGAATAAACTAATGTTCCTATGTATACTCTTTATATTATTGTTACCAAAATATTAAACATGGGTACTTCAATTGGCAGCCATACCCCCACACAAGTACGTTATGGGGTATAGTCGTATTGGGCACATTGCTTCTTTATTCATTTAAACTTATATTTCATGATGGTTTTTAAAGATGGTGCTTCGCATCTCTAATCTTGCATTCGTAATTATGCCAGTATTATTTCCTCGTGAATATCAGAATGGATCAATGGATTATTAATCATGTTGGATATTTTTGCACAACACGCCATTTTCTGACCTGCCATTTGTTTATTGATGATGTTGTTCCCTTTTTTGGGACTCTTATTATGGTTGTCTATACAATCCTGTTTGCTAGGAACTTGTCTCCTACTAATGGGCATTGTTTGATTTAGAAACTTGTCTGCTTGAAGTTGAAATTTTTTTTATGGTACCTGACTTGTTTGCTATGATGGAAACCTGGCAGTGATATTTGATCTCATCTGTTCTTGAAGTCTGGATTTTATGAACTAAATCTGTCTTAACTTGCTGTGTTGGTATATTTCTGCTTACCATTGTTTTGACTTGCAGGAGCTTGAGGAGAAATGAATTCCTGAACTGAATTCAGAGCTGAATTTCAGATATGAAGTTCAGAACTGAAAATCAGATTTGAAATCAGAGCTGAAATTCAGAATGCTTGTGTGAGTGTGTGTGTGTAAAATTCAGAGCTTGTGTGTGTGTGTATAATCAGAATGCTTGTAATGGCAATTCTACAGCGTTGGTTATAGTTGTATTTCCAGAATGCTTGTAATGGCAATTCTACAGCCTTGGAACTTGGGTAAAATGATAAGTATATCTGAATTATGCTAGAACAATAGCAACAACAAATTGTTGTGAAATAATCAAAGTTATAATTATTTATGTGCAAAGGGGAGTGTGTGTGACGTAGTCGGCTTCATTTGTTATTGTGATGTATATTTCAAGTCTTGAACCTATATTGTGTAATAATTACTAATATATACTTTGTATTTTTTTTTGTTGAAGATTAGAAAAGGCAATGCAGGTGCAACAAGAGAATAGGCCGGGACATTTGAGCATCAAAACAAGCGACTATATCGGATTGTCTATAAGGCATCATCTATCTATTTTTGTTTTTAGTTTTATATTAGTGATGTATTTATTTAGGGACAAGCTACTATAATATGCGACATTTTTTTTTAATTTTTATTAATTAATTGTGTTGATGTTTTCTTTGATAAATTTTGTAATTAATTACGTACTATTATTATTGTTGATTTATTATTGTTTTTTTTTTTATATTTAAATCTAGTTATATAGAATATTTATTTATTGTAATTGTAATGTTATTAATTTAATTTATGATAAATTTAAATAAATATAATGTATGTATATGATGGTAATAATTTAATAAAAGGAAAAAAAAGCTTAAAAAAAAATTCTAGATGCTTTTTAATGTCTACGCATTTTGCACATTTTCATATTTCAAGAGTTTCCCGCCATACCATAGGCTGACACGAATAAACGCAAGACAACAAAAAGCGCTAATAAATTTGAGTATGTGGACATGTAAAAGCGTCGCTAAAAAACTACACAAATTTGGAATAATGCGCGAAATAAGTATTTTCCGACACTTCGTATATTAGTTAGGACACATAAAAGCGTCAGATACTCTCGACTCTTTTTTGTGTCCCTCAAAATTCTCAACTCACATATTCTCGACGCTTTTGAGCAGCGTCGAGAAATATTTTTGCGACGCTTTTTAGCGTCGAAAAAGGCCTAAAAAGCGTCCAAAAAACACGCCTTTTGTAGTAGTGTGACTGCTACTGGAATTACAGGGACTAGTAGGGATACTACTCCTCGTACCCGGATGATGGCGAGACTCTTTGGCTCACCGCTCCCGTATTCACAGGTTGGAGATGACACTGATTCTCACTCTTCTAGTTCTAAAAATATTTGACCCAGGGTCTTTAATTGTACTTTGGTTGATGACACTTGACGCTGCTTATGCATCATGACTCACTTTGTACATTATTCACAGTTTATGCATTTATTAGTGTGTATTAGTGTGTGCTTGAGACTCATTGTGTGTGATTGTGTATTTATTAATGACGCGAAAAAAAAGACGTAAGTGGAGGGTACCGACCTTCCCCAAAAGAAAAAAGAAATTAAAAAAGGGACAAGTTTTACAACTCCTCCAAAATAATAAAAATAATCATGGAAATGGGACAAATTTTGCAGTTTCCCCAAAAGAAAAAGGAAAACAAAGATAGAAAAATAATTATAATAGAAATAAAAATAAAGTAATAATAATTAATAGAAATAAAATTAAATAATAAATAATAGAAATAAAAAAAAAGTAATAAAAAAAATATAAAGATAAATAAAATATAAAAAAAAGATGGAGAATTTTATTAGGAATGAAACTCTTGAAAAACAGAATTAAAAGATAAACGGTGAAGATAAAACAATAAAAATCCGGATAAGCATAGGTAAAGGATAAAAAATGAAAACGCGTGGGCACCGCGACACAGCACTGTACACCGTGTCACGTCAAAATCTGCTGTGTCGCGACTTAAATTCCCGTGACACGGTGGAAATTCTCGTGTCACGGTGCGCGTATTCAGCAACGGTGTGGTTTACGCGTATAGAAAAATAGATTTTTGAGTATTTCCAAGCGTTTTTGCTATAAAATAGGACCGGTATATTCGTGATATGCATAACTACGAAACATAAAATAATTAGAATTTAATATTTCAGTAATAATGTCTTAGAATTTTGATAATACATTGCGCGACTGGTCTTATTCTTTGACTAATGCTGACAAAAGAGAGTTGGAATTGTTTCATGTCAGAGGCTTGCTAGCCTAGAGACATGTAGCGATTGAACATGATTTTCTTAGGGCAGCTTTAGACTATTGGAGTCTAGAAACACATTGTTTTAAATTTGATTACGATGAAATCTGTCCCCTGCCGGAGGAATTCGGTGCCATCTTTGGGTTTCCTGCCAGAATTGCCATGCCTACCTTACGTGAGTATTATTACCAAGACTTTGAACGCCACTTGAATCTGACAGATCCAGATTTAAATAGAATTGTGTGTGGTAATGAGGTAGACTTAGAAAAACTTGCAAATTTGTATTTCAATCGCCCTGTCTCTGAGTCTTATCATGTATACCGTAGAAGGGCTTATATTTTTTGCATGTTTAGCAAGCTTTTATTTGCAAACGGTAAGGTAGGACATGCTTGTCTAGCATCTGTGCTTGAAGATGTTGAATATGGGAGATCTCCTATGCCTACGTGCCTTGGAGAAATTTTGCGCGGCCTTGACGAAGCAAAAGCTGACCGGAAAGCCGTCAGGAAGGGCTCTCTAGTACCGTTGCAGGTAAAAACACTCTATGAGTATCCCCCGTGGCACAAGACAGGCATCGTGTCATGGTGCATGTCTGCCGTGACACGGTGAAACCTGTCGTGTCACGGTGGGTTTCTACATTTTTTTTAATTATTTTATTTTATTTTATTTTATTTTGCAGATTTGATTAATGGAGCGTTTAGAACTTTTTTAAGCCCCCGACGATATTGAAAAATATGGTCCCAACGATCTAGTCCGCAGGAAGAAGAATTACTCTGCCAACATGTCATATGAAGATTGGAAGAATATCTTTGCAAAGAGAGAATTTTCCATTCCGTGGGTGGTGCCTTGGTGGAGGCTTACTAGGGTGGTTGGCACGAATAATACTTCTTATTGTCGCGTTCCTAGTATTTCAAGGCTGACTTTTTATTGTCCTTCTCGATTGATGCGACAATATAGACTTGAAAAAATAGTTCCACGCTATAACCATAGTCCTCCTGAAGTATCGTTGCATGAAAGTAATGTTCACAAGTAGGAGGCTTATTGGATTGGAAGACCTTTGTGGATCGTTTCTGCAAGTAACCAAGCTCCTCCTCCCTTATCTAGTGCATACAAGGCATGGTTGAATCCTATAAGTAGAAGGGATCGAATTGGATCACGCAACTTTGATGTGAAGGGCCGTCTTCGAAGTAGGAAAGCGCCTCCTAAAGATCATTTAGGTCTGAGAACACAAGGAATTGAGTTTAAGACTCCTATAATGCCTAAAAAGAAGAATTATGTGAAAGGAAAGGGTAAGGAGAAGATGGTTTATAGAGAGAAGCAACCAAAGAATTCTAAAAAAGGTGAAAGGGGTGAAAGTTCGACTAGGGGTGTGACGGTTCGGGCTACAAAAGACACATTAATGGTGAAGGCCGACCTAGTTAAAGAGAAGGAGGTTCCTAAAGTGAAGAAGGATTAGCTCAATATTGCTTTGCTTATATGATTTATAATTTTTATTTTTTAAAATAAGGCGCATGATGCCAATACTTGTAGTCACATTTATTTCAATAATAATAGCATATTTATTTTCGCCTTAAATAAAAATTACAATGACTGTTTTTTTTATTTTATATATCCGAGTCAAGTAGTCGGACGCATCGAATAAATAACAAAATTCGCAAAGTCCGATTCCTTTTTTTTTTTTTTTGAATTCCACCGTGCCACGGTGGAGTTCCCCGTGGCGCGACATTTTATTTTATTTTTGTTGCGGTTCCACCGTGGCACAGTGGTATCTACCGTGACACGGTGGAACTCCCCGTGTCACGGTGGACCCTAGATGCTGAATTGGCAAATTTTCTTGATTTTAGCTCCATTTTGTCGTGGTGCAATGATGAATTGGCGCATGTACTTGATCGACAGAGGAAGGATTTTATTTTTTTAAGTGGCCGGACCCCTTTGAGGGGTTGCCTACGTATCCTTAAAAAAGGAATCAGGCCAAACGTAGCTCTATTGGGTCATGAACCCATGAAACTAGGCATAGAATTTCTTGAGTTGATCCAAGTTGGTTAAATTGTGGAAACCGTTACCGTCCATGTCTACCAATTGTGCCGCTCCGCCAGACAAGATGGATTTAACAATGTACGGACCTGAACAATTTGGTCTGAATTTTCCTCTTGGATCCAACACAGTTTTGCGAAATGCCTTAAGCAACAAGTCACCTTCCTTGATGTTCCTAGTCTTGACTTTTTTATTAAAATGTCGCGCCATATGTTGTTGGTAGGTTTGGACATGATGCAAAGAGGCCAAGCGTTTTTTCGTCAAGTAAGACTAGTTCATCATATCTTGCTCTAATCAAGTCAACTTAATCTAGTTGGCTTTCCAACGCGATTCGGAGAGAAGGGATTTCGAGCTCTATTGGTAGTACAGCTTCAACTCCATAGACCAAAGAGAAAGGGGTAGCCCCTGTTGATATACGAACAGAGGTTCGATATCCCCAAAGGGAAAAATGTGGCTTACTTGGCCAATCTTTGTAATTTTCCGTCATCTTTTCGATGATAGTTTTCACATTTTTGTTGGCCTATTCGACCGCACGATTTGTTTGTGGCCTGTAGGGTGATGATTTGTGATGCTGGATATGATATTTCTGTAATAGTTCCGCGCAGTCGGCTTGGAAATGCGTTCCATTATCACTGATCATCTTATGAGGTACCTCATAGCGGCATATGATATTTTTCTCAATGAATTCAGCTACATGTTTTGCTGTTAACTTAGCATATGAGGCAGCTTCGACCCATTTGGTGAAATAGGCGATTGCTGCGAGGATGAATTCATGTCCCCCTTGTCCTGGTGGCGTTATCTTTCCAATGATGTTGATACCCCAAGTAGAGAAAGGCCATGGAGAAGTATATGTATAGAGAAGCGAAGGTGGAACGTGCTGTAAATTTGCATAGACTTGACATTTTGATACATTTCTTAACGTATTTGTGGCAATCTCTCTCCATTGTAGTCTAATAATAACCTTGTCGTTGAATCTTCTGGACTAACATCTTAGCATTCATATGCGTTCCACATATGCCGGCATGAAGGTTTTCCATGGTTTTGTGTGCTTCTTTCTGGGCTATGCATAAGATATTTCTCCCTAGTGCAGTCCTCTTGTGGAATTCTCCTCTGATGAGAACATACTGTGAGGCCAGGAGCCTCAAAGCACGGTGTGCCCTTTTATCAGTATTAGGAGGGTATTCTCCCTTTGTCACATAATTAAGGATATCTGTGTACCATGGTTCCTCATCTTCTTCTTGTTTTTCTTGTTCATCATCAAGTGCGTGAACATAAGCCGGCTCATATCTTCTTTCTATGGTCAACGACATTCTGATTGTGTTCGTTGGAATTCGCACCATTGATGCTAATGTAACCAGTGCGTCGGCAAACTAGTTTTCTTCTCTAGGCAAGTACGTATATTCCACATCATCTAGTTGCTCCATGAGAGTTTCCAAACGAGCTTGATACATAGCGAGACTTTCACTTCTCACCTTCCATTTCTTGGAGATCTGGTTAATGATTAGTGATGAATCACCGTAGATTCTGATCTTCTTAATTCCCAAGGCCACACTTGTTTCTAATCCCAAAATGCATGCCTCGTACTCTGTTGCATTGTTGGTGACATTAAAGTCGAGCTTCATGGAAGTTGGGATATGCTCTTCATTGGGTTTATACGAGCAAGACCCCTACACCACAACCTTTTTGGTTTGAAGCTCCGTCAAAGTAGAGCGTCCAGCTATCATCTTCAGTCATGAGTAAATCTTCGTCAGGGAAATCGTACCCATCTTCTTCTTTCTCAACTTCTTCTAGCGGAAAATCTGCTAAGAAGTCAGAAACCGCAGAACCTTTGATGGCTTTTTGTGGTACAAATTTCAAGTCAAACTGAGCAAGGTTGACTATCCACCATGATAATCTGCCATTGAGTGTTGCTTTTTCAAACAAGTACTTGAGAGGATCCATCTTGGACACGACATGCATTGTATGAGTGAGCATGTAATGTCTTAATTTATGTGTGGCCCACACAAGTGCGAGACACAACTTTTCAAGTGGTGTGTATCGTGTCTCATATCCTTGAAGCTTCTTTCTCAAATAGTAAATTGCATTCTCGTTGCTTTCAATCTCTTGTGCTAGCCTTGCCTCCGTCGTTTCTCTTGTGACCGTAAGGTAGAATCGAAGAGGAAAGTCAGGCATTGCTGGTGCTAGCACGAGTGGGTTTTCCTGGTACTCTTTGATTTTGTCGAAAGCTTTTTGGAAATCATCATCCCATGTGGCTGAGACATATTTCTTAAGCTTCTTGAATGTAGGTTCACATATCGCCGTGATTTTTGATATGAACTTACTTATATATTGCAGCCTTCCAATGAACCCTCAAATTTCTTTCTCATTCTTGGGTGGTGGCATGGCCATGATCATTTTGACTTTTGTGGGATCTATTTCAATCCCTTGAGAAATGATCACATATCTAAGTAGATTGCCTTACGTGACTCCAAATGCACACTTTGCTGGATTTAATCTCATGTTGTACTTGCGGAGTCTTTCAAAGAACTTGCGAAGTGCAATGATGTGGCCTGGGCGATCTTTTGACTTGACGGTCATATCATCAACATAGACCTCCACCTCTTTGTGCATCATATCATGTAACAATGCTGTGGCTTCTCTTTGGTAGGTGGCACCCGCGTTTTTCAACCCGAATGGCATTACCGTATAACAATATGTACCCCATTGTGTGATGAATGTGGTTTTCTCCATATCTTCCTCGGCCATTAATACTTGATTATATCTAGCGTAGCCGTCCATGGACGATAGGAGTGCATGGTTTTGCTGTGTTATCGACCAGAATGTCAATGTGAGGTAGAGGGAATCCATCTTTCGGGCTTGCCTTATTGAGGTCCCTGTAATCAACATACATTCTGACCCTTCCATCCTTCTTTGGAACTAGAACCACATTTTCTATCAATTCTGGATACTTGGATACTTTGATGAAACCTACAACCAATTGCTTTATGATTTCTTCCTTGATTTTGAGAGCCAGATCCGATTTCATACGGCGCAACTTTTGTTTGACAGTCTTCATACCGTGGTATCGTATGTTGAGCTATATCCCTGTCAATTCCTTGCATATTTTGGTATGACCAAGAAAATACATCAACAAATTCACTAAGCCAGTTAATTAGCTCTTCGTGTTTGTCTTGACTTAGTTTTAATCCAATTTTTACTTCTTTGATTGTCGTATCATTGGAAATATTAACTGTTAAGTATCTTCAATAATTACTGTTTTATTTTCATGTTCTTCCATTTCTTTTATTATTTCTTCGTCATTTTTATCATTAGCAAAGCAATATTGATTAGGGTTAGGGGAATGACACATATCGTAAGAAAAGGTACTCATTTCATTGAATTCATTGGTCATTACATCAAGGAGGGTAAGGTCAGTTGCGACCTCGCCGGAATTATTTGGGATAGAAAGAGGAGACTCGACAAGAGACTCAAGACTGGACTATATAGCAGAAAGAGGGTCGGCCTCAGATCCTAAAGACTCGTCTTCAGACTTAGACTCAGACTCGGACTTGGACCCAGACGACTCAGATTCATCAAACATAGGACCTTCGCTAGCGGTTACTTCCAACTTCTCTCCACTTGGCGTAGTGATCTTCACCGTCTTGCGCCATCCCTTTGAAACATTATCAGCCTGGACGATTAACTCAGAGGGGTCAAAACCCTTGATTGATATAACAGCTTGAATGAGCTCGGAATCATCATTGCAGATAGGCTTGGATTCATTCTTTTCTAGTCCAAAACGAAGGTTAATGTTCAGATCATCAGAGCTTTGACTAGCTGGTTTCTCAGTTGTGAAGAGTTCATCGCCTTCATCGACGAAGTCACAATCAAGGAACATCTCGAACCCAGGCTCACGCTTCCCATCGTGGACGAAAGGCTCAGGGAATTCATAGCATGGGAAGTCTTCCCCTTCTTTGATATACTGGCCATTGAGAGTGAATGGATATGGGTCCATGGCTATTTCCGTCTTCATGATTCGAGCATGATTGCGAGCCTTCATTTTCAGGAGAGCTAGTTTCACATCTTCCTTTGTTGGCTTAAATCCCAAGCCAAAGGTGTCTTTCTTGAGTGCACCAGGACGACCCTAAAGTTCAGCCATTTTCTTTTTAAGTCCGAGGGTCATTCCAGGGAAATACCCTTGCTTCTTCATAATAGCATTAACATTGGTATTTGAATAAGGATCAAAGTCGAAGTGACACTTCTCCTCTTCTTTGATCATGAGAACATCATCCAGCGAAAACCCCCAGAGATATTCATCTTCTTCGTCATGTTCGACATGGACTATGGCAGTATCGATAACTTGAATGCGCATGGGGGAGGCATCAATGGTAATTGGAACCCCTCAAAATATTTGTTTCACTTTTTGGTGCAACGATGATAGGATCGCCTTTAGCTCATGAAGCCAAGGACGACCTTACAGCAGATTGAAAGAAGCCTTAATGTCCACCACCTGAAACTTGGTGCGACGTTCAATGGCTCCAGTAGTTATGTTTAGCATGATAGTACCCACGGCTTGACGGCGAGTATTATCATAAGCACGAATCCCTTGAGTAGAGGGAGTTAATTCTTCATTTTTTATGCCCAACTTCTTTGCAGTGCGGAATTTGCATACATTGATTGCAGAGCCATAATCAACCAGGCTCACAATCATCTGCCTATACACCATAGTGAGGTGTAAGGCCTTGTTATGTTGGTCCCCTTCCGAGGGCAGATCCTTTTTTGAGAAGGAAATAAGATTGCTAGTACTTGGCAATTCAGTAGTGAGAAAGTTGACCAGTCCTTGAGGAGTCATATCATCATCAACTCCTATTTTCACCAGAGCATTCATCATATCCTTCCGATGCTCGTGAGAGGTGGCCAAAAGCTTCCATACATTCATTTCCACCTTGGTCTTTTGTAATTGTTTGACCACATCGTTGTTCAAAGGGTCGATGGGATTAATTATTAGTTGTGATTGCGGTGGAGGTGGAGGTGGACTAGGCTGTTGCAACCGTCCACTTCTAATGAGAACCTTGACCTCAAGTTCTCCCCAAACATCTTCACTTGTGCTAAGAGACGAATAGGCTATATCTTTGAGATAGACATTTTCATCGTCACTTTACCAAATTCCATTTACTTCTTCATAGTTCGAGATGAATACAACTTCTGGCAAAGGTTCATTCACAGATTGAATGAGTATTGACGGATCAAAGGAGAATTAATCTCCCATGATAGCCAAAGCATCAGAAAGAGGACTTGTTTGAATGTTAGGCTTCTTGCCCCCTAGAGGGATAGGAATTGGATTAACATCAATCAGATCTTGGATCGCATCCATCAACCTCCAGCACTTCTCAGTAGTATTACCCTTGCCTTGATGAAACTTGAAATGAGCATTGGGATCATAGCCAGCATTTATGTTCTCTTGTCGAGGTTCTAGAAAAGGTCTAATTGGCATAATTAGTCCTTGACTATGCAAGCGATCAAAAGCAGCATCATAAGTCATTCCCAAAGGCGTGTAAACCCTCCTTTGCCTTTGGAATCTTTGAGGGGGAGCATTAAAAGCCAGCACAACATTGATATTGATATTGTTGGTAGCATTATTGGGCTTGGAAGACGAAGAAGAAGGAGTGTCGTTCTTCTTGTTTTTCCAAGTGATGTTGTTATTATTGTTGCTACCAGCAGTCTTCATCATTTCATCTTCGATATTGATTCCAATATCGTACACAACTTTGAAGGTACTCAAAGGCAGAAACTTCAAGTGTTGCTTGTACTCATGAGTCAAATTTGCAATAAACAGGTGAACCATCTCTTTTTCCTTGGGAGGATCCACCAATAGCCCAGCTGTTTCCCTCCACCTGCTTAGGTAAGTAGTGAAGCCTTCATTCTCCTTCTGTTTGAGAATGGAGAGTTCACGTTCAGAAGTCTTGGCTTGGATGTTACACTTGTAACAATTCATAAAGCTTTCAGTAACGTCCTCTCTGGTCGCAACATGTTTGGATTCCAAAGAGTAGAACCACTGTTGATAGGCATGCTCCAAGGAAAGAGGGAACACAGTAGGGAAGAGTGTCACATCTAATCCCTTAAGAGCCATGGTCGCAGAAAAGGCCTTCAAGTGGAAAAGCGGATTATCAGTAGGCTTGAACTTGGGAATGTCAACAGTGGAAAACTTCTCAGGAAGTTTGAACCTTTTGGAAGAAGAGGTGACAGGTTGCTCCACATAAGTGAACTCTTTAGAGATCTTACTCATATGTTCCTTAATTTTGTCCATTACAGTAGCAGTGACATTGTTTTGATTGTCTTGCCCTACCGTGTTGAATCTAGTGGTGAGTGTTTGCATCATGTTAGATAACATCTCAATTGTCTTGTTGATGTTCTCGATATCTTCCTTAGAAGCCATTGGTTGAAAGTAGACTGGAGATGGATCTTGTGGAGATGATTGTGGTGGTTTCCTTGTACGCCTCTTTGGTATAAGAGGTTGTTGAGGTATTGACGCGAACTGTAACAATCTACCCCTGCTTCTTGACCAAGTGTCGTGACACCGAAACAAACACACCTTTAATGACCAATTTTAACCTTAACCCATCCGGAATAAAATTTATTTTGAAATTTGAAATTCACTTTTTTTTTTTTTAAAAAAAGTATATGGAAGGATACCATCCGACTTACTCCGAAAAAAAACGACATAAAAAAAACAACACAAGACTACCCTAAAATACGGTCATGAAATGGTGCACGACTAACGGAGAAAGTGTGTGAACACGACATGTGAGTGATTAAGTGA
The DNA here is from genome assembly GCF_001683475.1 of Chenopodium quinoa. Taxonomy (NCBI): domain Eukaryota; kingdom Viridiplantae; phylum Streptophyta; class Magnoliopsida; order Caryophyllales; family Amaranthaceae; genus Chenopodium; species Chenopodium quinoa. The sequence continues at coordinate 818,834 of NW_018745260.1, forward strand.
AGGTTAATGATACGTGTTATGACCGTACAGCTAGACAGGACACCAAACCGAACCACATAAGCATGCATGAAGACCAAAATAAGCTGACTGGACAAACCTCCTGGGCACCGTGTCACGGTGCTGACAGTCGTGACATGGTACAAAGCACCGTCAGACACGGTGCTGACTATCGTGTCACGGTGCTAACTGTCGTGACACGGTGCTGACCTGCTGTGACACGGTGCGCAATTCCAGGCCTAAATTTGTGTAATTTCCAGATTTTAATCAATTTTAGTCCATACTAATTACTATGTGGAAATAAAAACTCCCGGTCATCGATTAAAAAAAGGCCAAACACATGAGGATTAGCACCAAACAAACCATATAGCATTTAGTCACGATGACGTAAAAAAAGAGTTCGCAACCTAAGGTCAAGATCTATGTTCAACTATTGGTCAAGCTTTAGGTGTCAAAAGGGTACCATGGTTAAGAGTTTGGACGCGTTAGCAAGGCAGACTCCCTTGAGGGTGTATGCCAACGGCCGGCTCCGCGAGTTCGTGATGAAATCAAACTCGACTCCATGGTTTAGGTGGATTTAATAACTCGGATGAACCCTTATTGCCATGAGCGTTTTTGTGTTGATAGAGCTTAAATCCCCCGAGGCTAAGGCGCATGTAGAACATATACGGTTTTTTAGAAAAATCGAAGGAATTTGAATGTGAGAAGAGGAAACAAGCCACCAGACTGATTTTAGGACTGCCGTGACACGGCAGATAGCACCGTGCCACATTGCAGCCCGATAGCACGACAGTAAAAAAATCTGATTGTTGCCCTGTTTTCCTTCGTACGCAATCAAGTTATTCAATTTTTCCTACGGGACATACCTAAATGCAACGTTAAAACGTCAATTCTTATGCAAAAATGCCAAATTAATCACAGGAATATTTTTCAAGAATCTTTCAAGTCTCATCCACTTATCTTAATTAAATACTGATCACTTAAATTGATAAATAACCAAGAATCCTCCCCAGTGAAGTCGCCAAATTGTAGGCGTCGTTCAAAGTGCGCCTACGTAAAGCATGTTGTGAATATGCTTGACACTCATAGGAAGTGGGAATTGACATAATACGATTAGGGACAAGGAAAGTAAGGAGCCACCAACAAGTTTTTAAGGAACTTGTAAACCGTTCACGAATAATAAAAAGGAAACCACGATAAGGGACAACGACAGGAAAAAACGATTGACCCGTGAACGTTACACCCCATTCATAATCCATGAGATTACTAACTCCATATGGTTTGGAACCACGAAAGGAGGATCGGGGATGATGGTATGAAGTGATTCATGGAGTCACATTCGCTCGTATTGGCCTCTACTCGATCTTTATAGTGAAGTGCATTCCTGCGATCTCAAAGGCATACAAACAGAGATTCAATTTGCTCCAAACTATTATTAAGCTAAGATGGTTTAATATTAATGCACCATATAATTATATAGAATTAGTGATCACTTGATTAAACAACAAGATTAAAAAGGAACCTAAACCGATTGTCCAAATTATCTTATTAGGCGTGATTTTCGATTACATATACCCTTTAAACATGCAATATGACGATAATAAATAATACAATAGAATTATCATTAATATTGGAAGTAATTTAACAATAAAATCCAACAATATAAAATCGTTAGAAAAATAAAAGAAATAAAAGGAATATAATTTTTACTTTGATTCTGTTTGCTTGCAACTATAAAATAATCAACGAGTTTGTAACTTCAAGGAAATAATAATAAAACGGTAATTAAATTAAATTAAATAGAGTTGATTTGGGGACAAACCCTCAAATAATTCTACCTTTCACGCCTTGGATTAAGGATAGAACCATGAGTAAAGTATGGACTCCTTGGAGTGCTTGAAGAAGGAATTTTGAAAGAAGAAGGGTAGGCTAGTGTTTAGGCTAGAGCATAGGGGAGAGAAGAATAGAGAACTAATTTATGTCGCGTACATCAGAAATGAGGGGGTATTTATAGAAAAAATGTGATGAGGGAAACACAAAACCCTAAAAAGATAAAAAAAACCCAAAAATATTGCACCGCGACACGGTAGAGGGCACCATGACACGGGGAATCCTACCGTCATACAGGGAACATTCCCGTGAAACGGTGGAAAGCTGTGTGACGCGGGAAATATTTAGGGTACGGGGAATAAAACGCGTGAAGGGTTTACGCGGAAAGGACACAAAATTGCCCCGTGTCACAGGGAATCCCACCGTCAGATGGGGAACATTTCCGTGACACGGTGGACTAATTTTTAACCTGCAGTCCATTTTTCCGTCTAAATTAATTTTTAACCCTAATTTCATTTAGCATTTTTAAGTGACGATTGATAATTTCGGGCCATTTCTGATTTATTATTATTAATTGGGATAAAATAAATAAAGAAATAAAATAAATAAAAGGTTTGGGACAAAATAAAGAATAAAATAATAAAATAAAAAGGTTTGGGCTGAAATTAAAAAAGAACTATGCTTCGACAAAACATTAAGACTGATCCATGGACTATTCAAAAATTGAATTTAATTAAATACAATTTTTTAAGCACTCTCGGGATTAAATACTAAACCCGACCAATAGTGGCGGTGAAAAATTGTTCATCATCGGGTTTGGTTTTGGGGAGACATTTTTAGGTGTCTACAAGTAGCTTTCGCCCTATACGTGAAAGGTTTTAATTTGTGAGGGTTTGGTCCCAAATCTCTCTTTTGGTTATTTAATTTAATTCTTTCTTTATTATTTTCCTTGAAGTTACTAACGCGTGTATTTTGTTATTAGAAAGAGGTACGAGGCATCCAAGTAGGTGCTTTAATTGATTCATTGATATTTTGATATAGAAATCATGTCTAGATTGTTATTTTGATTACTAGTATCATGTTAGGATGTGATCTTGATCTTCCTAGTATCATGTTTAGGGTAACAACCGTAATTTCTAATATCAAATATGACAATTGTGATGCTTGCTATTTTCTTCCTACTATTCATGTTAGTATCATGTTAGGGCTAAAGCTTTGATTTTTATTGTTTAGTGCCATGCTAGGGCTTGTTATTAATATTGTTAGTATCATGCCTAGGATCTTACTATTAATATTATGCTTTAACATGATTATGATAATTATGATTATGATTTAGATTACCATGATTATTATTATGATTTATGATTATTATTATTTTGATTATTGTTGCTTGATTATAATTATTGTTATTACTTGATCACACCTTTTATGCATGTTTAAAGGGAATTGGTACTTGTAATCACACTCAATAAGATAATTAATAATCTTTTTTAGGGCTAATTTGATTGTAATTCAAGTGATCGCCAATAATAGATTTATTTGTGCATTAATATTCAACCAACATAGATTAAACAGGTTTAGGGTAAACCTATTGATTACATGTTAGTCAGATTGCGCACATGAATACGATCTGAATAAAGTAGAGGCCTATTATTAGGGCAGGTTCAATCTCTTTTAGGTTGGATTTGTACCTTCATCCCCGAACTTCCAGTCATGGTTCCAGAGCTATTGGATTTGACGATCTCCTGGATCGTTAAGGGGTGTAACCTTCACCTCGTGAACACTTTACAAGTTCCTAAAACTTGTTGGCGACTCTTTTGCTCTAGCTTCTTTCCCTTTGGACGCCACCGTACTTAAGTGTATGATCACAGTGAGGTTCAATTTTGGAGTAATGCTTGAAATATTCCCTACCGTTTTTGGCGACTCCACAGGGGAGGATTTCTATTTTAATACCTGAAATATATTTCGGCAATGATTTAGAATGAGTGGATGAGACTCGAAAAGTTCTAAGTATTTCATGTGCGTAATTTTGATTAACATTATTGTCATATGCATAAAAAAGATTGCATTGGAAAGACCATCCGTAATGAGTTAAAACATAGGATTTTTACACGTACGAAATTTCAGGAATATCTTTCACAACTACGATCGAAATAATGCTGCGCGAAACTGGAAAATTTTATCGAGCACAGAAAACTGCTGAGGCATGTGGGAACTAGCATCAGAAAATAGAGTTTGTCGGCGAGGATTTGACTTTGGCGCCAGACAACACTCCTGTCGCCAGCCGACAAAGCCAAATCGCGACGACGACCTTTGTTCGCTGGCGCCAAGTTCTTCCAATACCGAGCCAGAAATATGCGTTCTAATTTTGACCAGTTTTTAGCACTATTTGCTCGATCCTACTTTCGTATTGAGTTTTTCTCACTTTTGTGAAACCCATATGTGTTCTACATATGGACATAACCCTCTGGGAATTCATGCTCCATCTACCTAATTGAACGCTATGTGCAACAAAGGGTACATCCGAGAATGTTGAATTCATTAAACCATGGAAGCGAGTTTTTAACTCGCGGTGTCTCATCCACTAGCGCCAACCCTTCAAAAGGTAAGGCTTCCGCTCGGTGCATCCGGACAATTAACCATGGACCCTCTTTGACAAACCCATATCCCGAACTTTAGATAACTAGAGCCATGGTTAGGTTGCAAACTCATTGCATCATGTTGTGCATACTTGCCTAATTGTGCATTATTTGTTGTGCATACTCTATTTTTTTTTTTCCTAACTGTTTGTTTGTGGTAAGGGAATAAACGCGTCATCAATTGTCTATCCCTAGATCAAATACAATTTATACAACATAAACAAACCTAATACGAGTATAAGGCAAGCAAAAGGGTCGAACCACAGAGAACGGATAACACCACCAAATGTTATCGACAATTAAGCTACTCCGGAATAAGAGATAAATAAACTAAAGTCTAAAGATGCTAAAACAAGAAATAAAACATTAAGGGAAATGGTTTAGGTATAGAATTCACTTGAACATTAACAAAGGCATAGAAATTGAATTAATTATGAACTAAACATGCATGAATATCGATATAAGGTTCCAATCTAGCCGCCTTCCGGGGTCAATTGGCTTCTCCTAACATAGCCTCTATATTTCCACATTAGAACCATATACTAGGAGGTACTATTAAATAACAATCGATAGTAATGAACCTTAACTAAGTCAACTTCTGTTCCTTGTTAGCAAAGATTCACCTTTAATCACCCAACAATGTGCACTTGCAAGAAGATTAAAGAATATCAAGCATATAAAGACTTTAATCACAAAAAAATCAATTCTAAAACCTAGAACATGCTTAAGGTCCAACTACACCACAACCATCCCCTTAATGGGGAAATTACTCACTAATCATGCTAATAACAAGATTAATTAACAAATAATCAAGAATAAACATGATTAACAAGCAATACCAACAACTAAAATAATAATCAAAATAAAGAAAATAAAAATAGAGGAGAGAGAGAGTTAGAGATTGTCATTGATTGAAGATGAAAGTCTATAGAAAAGATGATCAATTTCTTCTTCAATATCCAAGTTCATCAATGGTGAAACCCTCACTTTCTCTCTCTAAACTACCCTAATCCTAACCTAAACCTACAGAGAGAAGCTCTTCTAAAACTAATTAGAGAATAGAATAGATATGGTCATTGAATCTTCCCCTAATTACCCCAAAAATGGGTATTTATACTAAGCTAAGAATACTAAGTAAGTAAAAGAAAAGAAAAGAAAGTAAAAAGGAAAAATAAAATAAGAAAACTAAATATAAATATAAAAGAAAGAAATAAGAAAAAGGGAAAAGAAAAGAAATAAAATTAAAAGAAAAAGAAAATATTAAAACCCACCTATCCCAACAAAACAATAAGCCCCTACTTCTTCTTCTTCGAAATTGGCTGCTCTAAAATGGGGTTTTAATCCCATGCTTTGCATCTCACCAAAGAAAACTAACAACCATCATTATCAAATCACTACCGCTCATCATCATTGAAAATTGACATCAAGCAAATACCACCGTTCGATCCTCATTAAAAGCCACGTGAGAAGCTCGTGCTACGGTTCATAATGAACCCAGAAGAGCGCGCCCGCGGAAAAGTAGGCCGCGCCCGCGGTGGTCTGAGCCGCGCCATCTCCTAGACATCTCCTCGGCATCTACCAAAAATTGGATAAGGGGTGGAAGGACAGGGCCGCGCCCGCGGCAGAAGAAGACGCGCCCGCGGCGGCCTGGGTAGCTGCAATTGCGAATTTGGGCCAATTGATTGCGGTGGTTGCTGCTCTGAGTTGCGGTGGTGTTGGTGCGCTGCTGCGATGGTCAGGTGAATTGCGATGGTTGGTAGATATGGAGGTTGTGGTGGCTGAAATTTAGTGGCTGATGGTGGTGGTGCGGCTGCTGAGTTGGAGTGGAATTGGTGGGTGCTGGTGGTGATGTGCGTGTGATTGGTGGGCTGATTTGGTTGGTGGTTGCTGGCTGGTGAGTGGTGTTGCGGATTGGTGGTGGGTTGCTGCCAGGTGCGTGGCTGTGTGGTGGAAGGAGGCAGTAGTGGCTTGATGTTGGGTGGCAATTGAAAAGCTTTGACTTGGACCTTGAACTCGAGCCTACACACAAACAAACCCGAGGATAAAAGTGTGATACCGAGACAAATAAAAAGGAAATAAATAAAATAAAATAGAAAAAGAGAAGTAACACTAAACTATTAAAAAAAATAAAAGTAAAATAGAAATAAGAGAAATAAAACTAAAACTAATAAAGACATAAAACTATACAAGTAAATAAAATAAACTTAAAACTAATTAAAACTGTGAAAGTAACAAAGAAAAGGAACGAAATAAAATAAAACGAAAGCAAATAAAATATGATAATAAACTAGAAACTAATTAAATAAAGAAATTAAATTAAAACATACTAAAACTAAGAAATAAACTAGAAACTTTATTAAAAAGAAAATAAGAGAATAAAAGGGAAAATAAGGGAAAGTAAACACGAAAATAACTCTAAAACTACTCCCTAAGAGTGACATAAATGTCACTCATCAAATTCCCCCAAGCTAAAACTTTGCTCGTCCTCGAGCAAAGCTAAGGCAAAAGAGAACAAGATAGAATTGTTGAAAGCAAAAGAAACAAAATAGAAACAAAGAGAAAGAATGTACACTAACTCACTGTCGTAGGAATCACGGATGCATTTAGCGTATGCATTAAGCCCTTTAAACCCCTATGTCGCCAAAGAGGACGAGTAAGCTCTCATTAGGGTTTCCTAAGAGGTTTAACCCACAACTCTCGACAAAAACCAAGGCAAGACAACAAATGGAAAAAGAGAAGTAACATGAAAAGAGAAAACAAACACAAGATCATGTATGGACAAAAGATAGGGACAAGTACTAATGAATGCAAACCTTTCTAAATGGACAAATGTATGCACGTTCCAAGATGTCACTGGTTGATTGAAATATAACACATGCTAAGCATAGAGAACTACTTAGGACTCAATCCACCCTAGCCCCAACCAATCGGGCCACGTTCTCTCCACTAGCTTCAAATCAACCCTTAAGCTAGCTTCTCAAGATTCCACGAAGAAACCGGAAAAAGATAAAGAAATGAAAAACTTTGAGAAGATAATCCCAACGTCTCAACTATTCATACTCTTTCCATAGGTTTGAATTCTATCTCCCTCCACCGTTCTTTTGACCTAACCCACTAGAGTCTAAGGGTCTTTTTATTGGTAGTAACGTAAGGCTAAGGGTTAAGGCGGGGTAAAAATTTAAAATTTGGTGAAATTTCCTAAGTGAAGTAAAAAGTGCGGCCATCACTCAAAAACAACTCAAGAAGTCACTAAATATCAAATAAAAATACCAATAATGCTACTCCCCCAAGCTTATTCAACACCAACACACAATTTATACAAAATGAAGGAACGATCCCCCCAAGCTTGAACAAAGCATTGTCCCCAATGCTTAAACTAAGGAAGAAAACGAAACCATCAAAAATATTTTTATTATTTTTGTTTCTTTTCCATCTTTTTTTTTATAGAGATTTTATTCGTTTTCCTTGCCTTTTTAAGCTTTTTCTTGCAACGTCATTTGATTTTCTTGAATTGCATCTTTCTTTTGAAACTCAACTCTAACCAAATCTCAAAGTGCTTCTTGTTTATGATCAATATTCTCAAAACTTAAACCTCACATGCCAATGCTTCACTAACTAAAAGGTTGGTAAACATAGGTCATTAGGTTTGTAACGCGGTTTAAACAAGAGCGGGAAACATAAGGCTCAAATTGGTTAGCAAGTAGGTAAATGCAAAATAGAAAATCAAATTTGTAACAAAACAAAAATAAGATAAACAAAGGAGAAAAAGGGTGCCCTTTTCCTCCCCTAGAGTGCTTTGGTCACGATCTTGGAAGCTATAAGTCAAAACAAGAATCAAGACATGCATAGCTAAGGATCCAAATGTACCACACAACAAAATGATGAAGGCTAGAACAATGTCACCTCGCAAGGGATTATAACTAGTTAAATACCAACCAAGGGTGTCAAATCCAATATAGAGAGCAACACCATCTTACCACATACCCATGAACCAAGGCTTCATGGATTCCTAAAAGTTCTTAACCCGACTACCTTAGCATGTAATATCCTAGAGTCAACAAATGACACTCTCAAATTGTGCACACATTAACCACTTTGGAAGAAAGACATTCAAGAGTAAAAAAATCCAAAAGATATAATGTCCATTCTAAGTTAAAACAAAGACACAACACCTAATTGCCTTGATCAAAATGAAAATCTTTTTGTATTTTTCAAAAGCATGAAAAACATGGAAATGCATATACTCAAGTGTATGGCATAAATGAATCAACATCCCACCAAACATGATAGAATACCCTCCCCCAAGCTTGAATGAGGCAACATGCTCAAATATAGACCAAATAATCCATGGGAGGGGAAAACAAGGAGAAATTAATCCAACATTACCAACACATGATCTTCAAGTCATAATGAGTAAGAGAGAGGGAAAAGAAGGATATTACCGAATATGGGGAAAATGCAAAATCACACAAAAACCCGAAATAACCTCATAGGATCCACAATCTCTACAAATAAGGCTTGAAATCCACATAGGTAAGTTTAGGCACATTTCCTTGATTCTTGATCATCACCAATTGCCAAGAGTATATCAAGTTGTGTACCTAGCAAGGAACACAAACACGTCCATGAGAGAAAATCTAATCTAAAAAGAAAGGAAAATGAAAGCAATAAAACACGGGTTACTTCCTGCAAAGGCTTGTTTAACGTCCAAGCGAGACCGCTCTAGGAAATAATAATTCAACGCACGCAAGAGCTTGTCAAATGCACTACTACACATTTCTTGGGGGTGTAAATAGGCAAATGACGGAATAAGAACGTGCAACAAAATCATTGCACGCAAGTGAAGAGGGAGATGCCAAAAGAAAGAAGAACATGGATAAAAAGGAAACTCAAGAAAGTAAGAATTAGAAGAAGGAAAAGAATAATGGAAAGAAAAGGAAAAAGGGAAATCCTCATCACAAAATTTTTGGTTGACAAAATTCCTCTCTTCCTCAATAATGATGGAATGAGGGACATGAAAATCATCCATAAAGGGCGGATCCCCAATAGGCTCTTTGAGATAGGAAGGGAGAGAAATAAGGTAAGGAAGGATGTGGTCTAACCTTAGAGAAAAAGGGGTACGAGAAACGGGAAAAGGGGTAGCTACTCCCTCACCACAAGGTCTCACATCGCCAATGAGGGCATGAAAATCAATCATAGAATCCTCAAATGAAGGGCACTCACGATCTACACCTCCCTCAAGCTCAAAAACTCCAAGGGAATCAACCTTATCCTCCTTTTCACCACAAAAGACAACCTTTCCTTCAAAAATCTCAAAACCCAAGGTCCCAAAATCGTGCATGAATGGAGGTATATTCATCTCAAACTCATTTAAGTCCCAAGAAGCGTTCTCGATGAAATCATCCAATAATCTATAAGTCCTCATATGACTCTCGAGAAAAATGTGGGACATTACCTCAAAAGAGTATATATACTCATAGATTGAAGGGTCACAAACATACACTTGAGACTCATCAAGATGGGAAGAAGGATTAGGATTTTCAAAATCAACACTCTTTTCATTTTCAACTCCTTCACCATCACTCGAATGCTCTCTAATGGGATCCTCACTTATATGGGGAAGAGAAGAAGAAAGAAAGGCATTTTCTTGAGAGTTGGCTAGTTGGAGAATTTGGCTCTCAAGCATCTTCATTCTAGCTTCCGTCTCCCTATTCTCAACTTCCCTCATCTCGTTGTACTTCTCCATCATCTCCATTATCTTCATTATCTTCTCTTCCTTCAAATTTTCCATAGAATTACCCTCATAAAAGGACTCATTAGAAGCATAAGGGAAATCATTTGAAGCCATGCAAGAACAAGAAGATGAGGAGAGAGGATCATTCACATTATAAACATGAGCATCATCATATTGGGGAGAGGGGGCATAATCAAGCAAATGAGATTCATCATCAACAATAGGAGTTAGAGAGTTGAAATCACTTGTACTAGGTTCACAAATAGGATCACAAGACAAATCATGGGGATGCATGCCACTAATAAAACTATTATCACATTGAGAATCAAAATAAGCAACATTACATGCCCTATTGCGTACTTCCTTAGCAAACCATACAAAAAATCTCCAAGCACTATGAACCGATAATGCTTGAAATTCGCCATTAAACCTACTTTCAACTTCATATCTCGTTTGTTCATTCATGCCATAATAACAAATCTCACAAGCTTCACAAGGATTACAACCATTATAGTTCAAAAACCCAACAAGTCTATGGAAGTATACATAAAAAGACTCATCATCATATTGAGGAAAAGAAAACCGTGCCATTTTTCAACAACAAAAACAAAACAAAGAGAACAAAAACAAATCAAAAGAAAAAAATATACAATGGACTAGTCTCAATAAGATAACATAACGGTAATGGAAGTCGTTCCCCGGCAACGGCGCCAATTTGATAAGGGAATAAACGCGTCGTCAATTGTCTATCCCTAGATCAAATACAATTTATACAACCTAAAAAAAACCTAATACGAGTATAAGGCAAGCATAGGGGTCGAACCACAGAGAACGGATAAACACCACCAAATGTTATCGAAAATTAAGCTAGTCCGGAATAAGAGATAAATAAACTAAAATCTAAAGATGCTAAAACAAGAAATAAAACATTAAGGAAAATGGTTTAGGTATAACATTCACTTGAACATAAACAAAGGCATAGAAATTGAATTAATTATGAACTTAACATGCATGAATATCGATATAAGGTTCCAATTTAGCCGCCTTCCGGGGTCAATTGGCTTCTCCTAACATAGCCTCTATGTTTCCACATTAGAACCATATACTAGGAGGTACTATTAAATAACAATCGATAGTAATATAATGAACCTTAACTAAGTCAACTTCCGTTCCTTGTTAGCAAAGATTCACCTTTAATCACCCAAAAATGTGCACTTGCAAGAAGATTAAAGAATATCAAGCATATAAAGACTTTAATCACAAATAAATCAATTCTAAAACCTAGAACATGCTCAAGGTCCAACTACACCACAACCATCCCCTAATGGGGAAATTACTCACTAATCATGCTAATAACAAGATTAATTAACAAATAATCAAGAATAAACATGATTAACAAGCAATACCAACAACTAAAATAATAATCAAAATAAAGCAAATACAAATAGAGGAGAAAGAGTTAGAGATTATCATTGACTGAAGATGAAAGTCTATAGAAAAGATGATCAATTTCTTCTTCAATATCCAAGTCCATCAATGGTGAAACCCTCACTTTCTCTCTAAACTACCCTAATCCTAACCTAAACCTAGAGAGAGAAGCTCTCCTAAAACTAGTTAAAGAATAGAATAGATATGGTCATTGAATTTTCCCCTAATTACCCCAAAAATGGGTAATTATACTAAGCTAAGAATACTAAGTAAGTAAAAGAAAAGAAAAGAAAGTAAAAAGGAAAAATAAAATAAGAAAACTAAATATAAAAATAAAAGAAAGAAATAAGAAAAAGGGAAAAGAAAAGAAATAAAATTAAAAGAAAAAGAAAATATTAAAACCCACCAAAACAATAAGCCCCTACTTCTTCTTCGAAATTGGCTCCTCTAAAATGGGGTTTTAATCCCATGCTTTTCATCTCACCAAAGCAAACTAACAACCATCATCATCAACTCACTACCGCTCATCATCATTGAAAATCGCATTAAGCAAACACCACCGTTCGATCCTCATTAAAATCCACGTGAGAAGCTCGTGCTACGGTTCAAAATGAACCCAGAAGAGCGCGCCCGCGGAAGACTAGGCCGCGCCCGCGATGGTCTGAGCCGCGCCATCTCCTAAACATCTCCTCGGCATCTACCGAAAATTAGATAAGGGGTGGAAGGATAGGGCCGCGCCCGCGGCAGCCTTGGTAGCTGCAATTGCGAATTTAGGTCAATTGATTGCGGTGGTTGCTGCTCTGAGTTGCGGTGGTGTTGGTGCGCTGCTGCGATGGTCAGGTGAATTGCGATGGTTGGTAGATGTGGAGGTTGTGGTGGCTGAAATTTAGTGGCTGATGGTGGTGGTGCGGCTGCTGAGTTGGAGTGGAATTGGTGGGTGCTGGTGGTGATGTGCGTGTGATTGGTGGGCTGATTTGGTTGGTGGTTGCTGGCTGGTGAGTGGTGTTGCGGATTGGTGGTGGGTTGCTGCCAGGTGCGTGGCTGTGTGGTGGAAGGAGGCAGTAGTGGCTTGATGTTGGGTGGCAATTGAAAAGCTTTGACTTGGACCTTGAACTCGAGCCTACACACAAACAAACCCGAGGATAAAAGTGTGATACCGAGACAAATAAAAAGGAAATAAATAAAATAAAATAGAAAAAGAGAAGTAACACTAAAATATTTAAAATAAATAAAAGTAAAATAGAAATAAGAGAAATAAAACTAAAACTAATAAAGACATAAAACTATACAAGTAAATAAAATAAACTTAAAACTAATTAAAACTGTGAAAGTAACAAAGAAAAGGAATGAAATAAAATAAAACAAAAGCAAATAAAATATGAAAATAAACTAGAAACTAATTAAATAAAGAAATTAAATTAAAACATACTAAAACTAAGAAATAAACTAGAAACTTTATTAAAAAGAAAATAAGAAAATAAAAGGGAAAATAAGGGAAAATAAACACGAAAATAACTCTAAAACTACTCCCTAAGTGAGACATAAATGTCACTCATCAATTTGACTTGTGTTTAAGACTAAATAAACTGATTAATGACTAAAAGGACTTTGTCTAATTAATTAATTAATTAATTTGAATAATTAAAGTTTAATAATTTAATCGGAATTGACTTAGTATGACTTTAGGCATGTCTCATAGAGTAATAATACCGAAAGCAGTCCCAAATCAACATTCCAGCAATGGCGCCGCGATTTGGACGGTAGGGCCACACTGTGTTGTGCAGCGCCTGGCGACAGTTCTATCGTCTAGCGCCACACTGCAAAGTGTGGCGACAGTTCGGTATGTTGCTCGAGTCATCACTATGAGTCTAATTAAACAGTTTGCTAATCAATTCGATTATTTTGTTAATAACAGTACCTTTGTTAATTCCTTAATTGAGTCTAGGCACTAAGTCCCATGGTCTTACACAAGAGTCAAAGCATGTCACTTGCACTCACAATATAAAGCACACACTAATATATATGTACACTTTGACTGTGTCTAATAGAGTCTTGTATGCGCGTGTTTTCGTTATTTTTTTAGGGGGGTAAGTCGGATATTAATCCTCCAATTAAACAACTTGTTTGAACTCTATAATTGATTCCCAAAAATATACACTCTATTTTTGCTTTTTTCTTTTTCTTTGTAAACCCGTAAAGTCAAAGTCAATTTAAGTCAAGTCATTAAAATAAATGGTTTAATTTACAGCGCATGGTCAAGAAAGGAAGGGCGTTTGATCAAAGACAACCTTTTCATTCAAGTACAACTTTTGACGAACCAATCGCTCGAAAAAGGAAAGCTAAAAAGATAATAGCAACTCAGGAAGAAGTCAATGAACTCAGGAATCAATTGATCGACACAACTGAAGTGTTGAACGCTTTAACCCTTCAAATTAATGACCTTGTGAAGCAACAACAGATGGACCTTATGCAAGAAAGCTTGAGCAAGCTGTCTAGTGACTACAAGTTTCAGGGCATTAGTTCACAAGGGGTTTCAGTGAACAAGGAGCTTCTTCCGCATAAGTTCAATGCCAACGACATCCCAAATTCAAGGCAACTAACAACCCTTATTTTCATCTAAGAGCTTTTAAAACAATAATGAGTATTAAGGGTATTGATAAAAAAAGTATTTCCTTCTTTTTTCTCCCTATCTCTTTAAACCGTTTGCCAACAATGGTTCTATTTCTTTGACAAAGAGAGAACCTCTACTTGGGAATCAATAGTAAATTCTTTCATTTATAGGTACAAGTGCAATATTCAAGTTGAAACTGATTATAGGGAACTTGAAATACTTAAGCAGAAAGAGAATAAAGGTTTCACTTCTTTCTTCAATAAATGGAGAGAAACCTCTGCTAGGATGATTGAAGTACCAAGTGAGAAAGAATCTGTGAGGTTTTCATCAAGAACCTTCAAGAAAAGTACTCCAAGCATCTAAAATATCAGAATAATCTACACACCTAACATTGAAGACGACCTTGCTAAGCTAAAAGCTGCTAACAATAACTCCAACAGTGGCAGGAAAGGAAAGAAGAACGACAATCCTTCTTCTTCCAAAACCACCCACTCAAACAATGTTAGCACCTTTAATTTGTGTGAAGTCCTTGCTATGAATAACCAAGGATAAAAGAAACCATTTCAGAGAAACTTTACTCCTATTGGTATGAGTTATGACAACGCATTTGACCGACTAAATGCAAAAGGTCTTATAACTCCTATTGGACCATTTAGGGACCCACCAGTTGAAAAGAAGACAGCTAATTGGAACCCTAATGCACACTGCAAATATCCCCAAGGTAGGAGCTATCTCACTGAGAGTTGTTGGAAGCTTAAGGAAGCTATCCAAGATTTAATTGATAAGAACAAACTACCATTGCCCCCTTCCAGTAAGAAGCCAAGCATCGACAACACACCTCTTGCACAATCCTTGGCCATCTCTGATGAAGAAAATGAGGTTGATCCCTCATCCCTCATCAAACCCATTGAAGAGATACACGCTATCGAAGAAGAGGAGGAGATCTTTTTCGATGCCATGGATGACTTTCCAGAACCAGCTAGCAAAGAAGACGTGCTAATTCTTATATGGTTCACGTGGGAGGGAACAGACTTACTACGTGAGGCTCTTTAATTTGTAAAGAAACAAGTGGAGGAGCTTCAGAAAAAGTATGATAGAATTCCACCCACGAAGAAGAACGCATTTCCTCTACAAGTAATTGACAGACCCAAGAAGAGTAATAAACTCTATACTCCAATTGGGAATACTTATGCTAAAATGTTCCGAATTCTCTCCGAGAATGGTAAGGTCAAACCTCTCAAACCGAGACCATTTGAATCTCTAAAGAGAACAGATAGGTTCTATTGTCCATACCATCAATCAGGAGGATACACTATTGAAAACTGTTTTAATTTCAAAGATTTAATTTAGAAAATGATTGATGATAAGAAACTAGTTTAAATCCCACAAGAAGAAGAAATTAGAATCAATGGGGTTTGGGACAGCGATGACGAAGACGTCTATCTTAAGGATATGGAAGAACCTTCACTTTCAGTCATATATCCAATAAGCAATTTTTGGGATGAATAGGATTCACCACTAGACGTCCTCACAAGATCTGGGAGAACGCAACCTCCCGTTTCTACACAACCTATACCAACTGCGCAGCAAGTTCCCATACCTATCATAGAAGACAATGACGTTGTCAAGCAATTCATAAAGACCAAGGTTAAGATGAATGTATGGAAGCTTCTGGATATATCTCGAGAACATAAGTTGGCAGTGATGAATGCCTTAGATAAGATAGAGATAGATTTTGACACCACTCCAGAGGGGTTGGCTAACATCCTTACGAGTGATCTCCCTAGTCCTATCAACTTGATCACTTTTTCTGACAAAGATTTACCTCTAGAAGGTGACAAGCATTACAAGGCACTAAGCCTCACAGTAGTTTGCAAGAGAATAAACGTCCTAATGACTCTTGTAGACAGGGGATCGGCAATCAATGTCTGTCCACTCAGAACTGCGAGGATGTTAGGCATAAGGGATGAAGACTTAACCCCGTCAACACAAGGAATAAGAGCTTATGATAATACTCGTCGCCAAGCTCTTGGTAAAATTAAAAGTTAATACAACGGCGGGAGCAATAGAACATGCTACTACATTAAAAGTGGTAGATATTAAGGCTTCATTCAACTTATTGTTGGGACGCCCTTGGCTTCATGACCTCAAAGCCTTACCTTCATCTCTCCACCAACAGGTAAAAGCCATAGTTGGAGGAATCCCTATCACAATTAATGTTTCACCCATGAGGATTAAAGCTGTGGAAAATCCGATCATTAATGTTGAGCACGATGAAGATGATGAAGACTTATGGGGCTATAATGAAGAGGTCTCCTTAATCGAGGAGGATGAAAGGACCCCTCTCTGTCATGACCCCCACTCCAATACGACGGTGAATGTTATTCTCAAGAGACAAGGGAATTTTCCCGGAATGACTCTAGGAAAGAAGAAACAGATAGTGTAGGGAATAATTTCAAGCCTTTAAAATCCCACTAGCTTGAACCCCACTGTGATCATACACTAAAGTACTGTGGCGTCCAAAAGGGAAGAAGATAGAGCAAAAGAGTCGCCAACAAGTTTTTAAGGAACTTGTCAACCGTTCATAGGATGAAGGTTACACCCCTTAACGATCCAAGAGATCGTCAACTCCATAAGGTCATGAACCAAATAAGGGTTCGGGGATGATGGTACAAATCCAACCTAAAAGAGATTGAACCTGCCCTAATAATAGGCCTCTACTTTATTCTGCTCGTATTCATGTGCGCTTTCTGACTAACATACAATCAATAGATTAACCCTAAACCTGTTTAATCTATGTTGGTTGAATATTAATGCACAAATAAACTATTGTTGACGATCACTTGAATTATAATCACAATTAACCTAACAAGATTATTAAATTATCTTATTAAGCGTGATTGCAAATACCAATTCCCTTTAACCTGCAATAAAAGGTGATCAAGCAATAACAATAATAATATGCATATCAAGCAACATAATAATAATCATCATCATTAATAATCATAAATATTAGGAAGAGGATAGGAAGCATCATACTTTTAATCATACTTAATATTAAAGATACCCTAGACATGATACTAGGAATCATCAAAAGAACAATCTAAGCATGATATCTACATCATGAAAACCATCAAAGTAATTACTTGGATGCCTCGTACCTCTTTCTAATTACAAAATACACGCGTTAGTAACTTCAAGGAAAAATAATAATCAAAACAATTAAATTAAATAATTGAAAGAGAGATTTGGGACCAAACCCTCAGAAATTAAAACCTTTCACGTCTAGGGCGAAGGCAACTTCGAATATGGCTAGGTGTTTCTAGATCTTGTGAATGCGGAATTTTGTATGAAAAAAGTAAAGTTTAGAACAGAATGCTAAAAGATTAATGTTATTGAAAATTGATGAATGAATGATGTAGATGAAGAGAGAGTTGATGAATAATTTTGATTATTGGTAATTCATAAAGTGATTGTTGATGAATGAAACCGGAGTTTTTGATACGATATTTATAGAGAAAATCATCCAAAAAAGATAATTTATCAAAACAGAGTCTAAAGACCACAAAACTAACTTGGCGCCAGCCCTGGCTCATTGGCGCTAGGACCAGTGGCTAGCGTCAGGCGCCAATGGCAGGCGTCTGGCGCCAGTCCTGATTCCAAGCGCCAAGGCCTGGGGTTGGACGCCAATTTGGATTTCAACGCGTTTTCGAAAATCTGATAAATTTCCCGTACTGGAAGATAAAATAATATAATTTCAGTCGAAAATGCTATTTTATCTTGATTAAAACTCTAAAGAATCCTAATTGAATTAAGAATGATAAGAACTTCTAGAAGATTCTAGAAGACTAAAACCATTCCTAATTACATTAGGAATGATAAATCATATTAGGCCCTCCCCTAGATCATTGGGCCGTACTTAAAGCTCAAACCGGGCCCAGTTTAGTAAATTGGCTATAAATTCCTCAATATTCATCGGAATTGGGCTTATAATATATCGTTGGAAAGGTCTTTGCAAACCCCATCAAAATACACCACTATTGGACCCATATCATGGACCAACCAAACTGGATTGGCTGTTTTCTTAAAAATAAAGTTTTCAAAAACAGGGAGAAGAGAAAAGAAAAGAAATAAAACTTTCCGCAACACTAGACCTTTCCACACTTTTGTTTCATTCGATTATGATTCAACGTGAAAGACACTCATCACTGGGTTTGATTTTGGGGAGACACAAATGGGTGTCTACAGAAGCCCCCACTTTGACTAAGTTTGGAGAAACGCAAGTTTCGAAAATGAAAGTCAAAGTAGCGATAGGGACGCAGAATGATTCCAAACGTTCTGCGATCCTAAATCAATCTTGTAACGCCGATACCATCAAAACTAGCATTAGTTAAACAGATAACAGAGTTAAGAAACACGTATCTTGCACCGTCGAGCACACGTCTCTGAAAGTAACCGATTGTTGCTGCTGTTGTTGTTGTGACGACCTCCTGCAAGCTAGAGAATGCCATCCCGCTTGAAAACTGCTACGCCCGTAACTGCTTCCAACTAGAAGATTGCTTCGCCCGAAACTATCCTCCTCTGCATTGATAATATTCCACGTCCAAGGGAATACCACCAAAGATTATTTCTCTTGAAACAATCCTCATCCGCATTGATAATATTCCATGTCCAAGGGAATACTATCGAAAATTGCTTCCCATGAAACAATCCTCAGTTTTTTGTGACAACTCTCCACAATCTAGGGAACGCCATCTTGCTGTTTGTTTTAACGATCTTCCGCAATCTAGGGAACGCCGTCGATCAATGTTGCTACATCTTGAGCCTTTTCTTGAATCATAGTGACAACTTTTCCAATCATAGCAAAAGTCGTCGAAGACTGCCCATCTCGTGCTATCTTCTCAAATCTCGGGTGACAACCTCAACAATCTTAGCGAATGCCGTTGAAGACCGCCCATCTCGTGCTATCTTCTCAAATCTTGGGTGACAACCTCCACAATCTTAGCGAATGCCGTCGAAAATAAATTTACTTTAAGTCATCCTCAATTGTTGCGATAATATTCCAAAGAGAATTACCGAAGACCAACACTTGTCGATCTTTAAAGCTTGCTCGAACTTTGCTTCCACTATGCCTGTACGTCGGCGCTTTCGTTGCTTTGAACCTATACGTCGGTGTCCTTTTACGAATGAACCAGTATGTCAGTGCTTTTTGTTAATGAGCCAATGCTTAGGCGCTTTAAGCTTAGTGAGACGATCTTTTCATCAGGTTGATCACTTTACATAATCAAGCCTATTACTTAATCGTGTCAAATTGCTTAGAGGGGCTAACTGGCGTACCAAGGAACCCAAAATATATCGCAGAAGGCTAGCACAACCTCAACAGGTGGCTGGCTGCTTTGGCGTCGCTGAAAATCAATCAGTGCCAAACATATGGCATTAGCGCCAGACGCTGGAATTGGCGTCTGGCGCCAAGAAAAAAAAGTGACGCCAATGCCTAGGGACTGGCGCCAACACGGATTCTTCTTTAAATTCAATTTTCCGTTTTATTTCTTGCGATCTCTGCGATAGGGTCTTCCCTGTTCTGCTGCACCTGTATTTATTTTGACTATAGAACTTTGCTAATCTCTTTAATCATCTTAGGGTTGACCTAAGGCTTAACGTTGCTTGACTCAAGTCATTGACTTGACACGACTCAAGGCAAAAACTTGACTCTATGTGATTGACTCGAGGTTGACTCGACTCGAAGTAACATGACACGTGTGACTCATGACTCGTGTGTGCATTGTAATGTGATCGTGCGACTTGAAAATGCAAAAAGCAAAAATGCAAAAATTATTGTATGTAAAAATGCAAAAATGAAGTAACTTTGATTAATTTTCCGTCATTTTTGCAAAAATTATTGTATGCAAAAATGCAAAAATGAAGTAACTTTGATTAATTTTCCGTCATTTTTGTGGATTTTTGTGGAGGGTACCGACTTTCTCCCGAAAAAGAAAGACGCGAAAAAGAAAATCAAAAGTTTGAAGATGCATGTTGAATGAGCTTAGTCAAATATTGTTTGATGCTATCTCTCAAGGTTCAAGGATTAATTCATCCTAGGCTATCTCAACTGTTGACTCCATAATGAAGGTATTTAGGTAACTTAGGCACGGAGGCTAAGCACTTCATACTTTGTGATGCAATGATGATAATGAGTGATGAGCGATTTTGACGAAGCATGCTTCAGCGTTAAGATTTCATGACAACGGGTTCTTAAGGGAAAGTATATTTGGTCATGTATCTATGCGGTGTGTGAAAGTGACACTAAAGATAGGCCGCAAGAGCTAAGTGTGTGGAAAAATATATTATTGAAAAGAGTCAAATGGTGGCGACTCTTAGGCTAGGTAAGCTAATGATGTACGGATCAAGCCCCCAAGTCTAGCTCTAAGTGAAAAGGGTTGAGCATTGGAGATTCCTTGATATGATCATGGTGTAAGTGTGTGAATGTGAATATGAATGCATGTTTATTACGGCCGCACCTCGATGTGAGGTTGCCTACGTATCCGTTAGGAATCAGGCCGAACGTAGCTCTAGCCAAACCTCGCACAAGTGTGTATACCTCAAAAAGGTCTTTTAAGGGTTGTAACGTGGTTAGGCTAAAGGCTAAAGAAGAAGGGGATAAAGGCTCAAGACCCTAGATAAGCCCCTAAGGTGTGAAACCTTACTTTTGAATCTTTATAATTTTATGCTTGAGTTTCTAATCTTTTTTAGCTCTTTTTGCTTTAGCATTTATTTTATTTTTATAAGTGTGAGCAATCTCGATCATGCGGTCTATCACTCGCTTGGCATTCATGTTTCTCAGGCACGGTACCGAGCACTCGATAAGAGACGCAATCTGAGACGTGTTCTTATCTAAGATACTTTCATATCAAAGATATTGGAACACTTGCCCTTTTGTACACTTGTTTTCATTTTTTATTATTGCTTATTTTTTGCTATTGCTTTATTTTGAATTTGCTCAAGCTCTCTTTAGAATTGCATAAGTTGCACGCCATCCCATCCCAAGGTTAGATAGATGTAGGTTGAAAAAAGAAAGGTCTATCGTTAGACGAGGCTCAAAGTGGTTTATGAAGAAAGGATGTGTAAATTGAAAGGCGAAAGGAGATATGATGTGGCTACAAGGGGTGCCTCAAATCATTGGTATACCTTGTGCTTAGCTCGACATGGATTAATTTTTTTTTTTTTTTTGAAGGCAATGTAATGAAATGATCATATGCAAGGAATTAAATGCTCATTTTATTAAGGGAAAAAGGAATATTCTACAAAATTTAATCTAAAGGAAAAGAAAAGGTGCCTATGCTAGACTTATTGGGGAAAGAAAAGATGAAAAAGAAATAGAAAAAAGAGGCCATGAAATTTTGTCGTTGAAGCTCGCCTCTTGTCTTGTGTTGTTTACTTTATCATCACTCGCTCTTCTTGTTAACTGGAGGCATGGGAAGCTTGTTATTATCAATCAAATGTTGGATAGCCTCCTTTAGCTTCCAACAGCTCTCCGTAGTATGACCCCTACCTTGATGATACTTGCAGTGTTCGTCTAGATTCCATCTAGGCGATCTCTTTTCAGATACGGGATCTTGAATAGGTCCAATGGGAGTAATGAGTCCTTTGGCATGGAGTCGATCGAAGGCAGTATCGTAGCTCATCCCAATGGGGGTGAAGTCTTTCCTTAGTTGCTTCGTAGATCCTTGGTTATCTATGGCTAAAACTTCACTGAGATCAAAGGTACTAACATTGTTACTAGAGTGGGCGTTTTTGGAAGAAGAAGGATTGTCGTTCTTCTTTCCTTTCCAGCCACTGTGGTTACTATTGTTAGTAGATTTTTGCTTTGCAAGGTCATCTTCGATTTCAATTCTGATGTCATAAACGGCCTTGAAAGTATTCAAATTGTGTTGATATTTTAGGTGCTTCGAATACTTTTCTTGGAGATTCTTGATAAACATCCTCACAGATTCCTTTTCGGTGGGGACTTCAATCATCTTAGCGGAAGTTTCCCTCCACTTATTAAAGAAAAAAGTAAAGCCATCATTTTCTTTTTGTCTTAGCATCTCAAGTTGTCTATGATCGGTTTCAACTTGAATATTGCACTTGTACCTATCAACGAAAGCGTTTGCTATCGATTCCCAGGTAGAGGTTTTCTCCTTGTCAAGGGAGAAGAACCATTGTTGGCAAATGGTTTCAAGAGATAGTGAGAAAAGAGAGGGGAAAACCTTCTTATCGATACCCTTAATGGTCATTATAGTTTCAAAAGCTTTTAGATGGAAGTAAGGGTTATCTGTTGCCTTGAATTTAGGGATGTCAGTGGCGTTGAACTTATGTGGAAGAAGTTCCTTGTCCAGCGAGACCCCTTGTGAACTCATGCCCTAAAATTTGTAGTCACTAAATATCTTGCTCAAGCTTTCTTGCATGAGGTCCATCCGTTGTTGCTACACGGGATCATCAACTTTGAGGGTGAGTAGTTTCAGTGTTTCAGTCATGGTAACCAATTGGTTCCTAAGCTCATTGAATTCTTCTTGAGTTTCCATTATCTCCTTAGCCTTCCTCTTTTGACGAATTGGTTTATCAAAAAGCGAGACTTGAATAAAAGAGGTTGTCCTTGATTAATCGCCCTTCTCTCCTCGACCAAGTACTGTGGAAAAGGAATTTGGGGATACTTATTGTTAATTATTTGACTCAAACTTTATTCAACATGCAATGGATGGAGGAGGTGAAGAAAAATGGAAGAATGTGAAGAAAGATTTAGATGGAGGGATATGAAGAATTAGGAATAGAATGTACCCCCCAACTCAAATGACGGAAAAGACCGACTCATGCATGAACCTAAGACATGGCCATGGTGACACGTGCTCAAAGTGTGTGCTAAGACTAGTGAGTGTAGATGGTACTTTAAGACTTGTGTCATGACCATGTGGCTAGACTATGTGACTAGACTCAAGTAAAGACTAAGTTAAGACTTCACGTATATGCATTAAACTGGACAGACTGTGGTATTTTAGTCATAACGTTTTATCTGCGACTCTGATTGGGATGAAACCAACGCCTAATTAAAGATAAAACTCGGGGTTATAGATCCATAGGTTTTACAACTCGTAGTTCTTTCTAGAACTCCATATATTACCAAAACAAGTTGATGTTTGTGCAGTATACGGGTAAGAAAAACATAGAATATATATGCACAACAAATAATGCACAATTAGTCAAGTAGGCACAACATGATGCAATGAGTTCGCAACCTAACCATGGCTCTAGTTCTCTAAAGTTCGGGATATGGTTTAGTCAAATAGGGTCCATGGTTAATTGTCCAGATACACCGCGTAGAAGCCTAACCGTGAAGGGTTAACGCGTGTGGATAGAACACCGCGAGTTTTTTATTAGAAAAAACTCGCTTCCATGGTTTGGTGAATTCAACCTCTCAGATGTACCCTTTGTTGCCAGGAGCGTTCAATCGGGTAGATAGAGCATGAATTCCCAGAGGGTTATGTCCATATGTAGAACACATATGGGTTTTAGAAAAGTGAGAAAAAAATTCGATCAGGAAGTAGGATCGAGCAAACAATACGAAAAACCGGTCGAAATTAGAACGCATATTTCTGGCTCGGTATTGGGGGAAATTGGCGCCAGCAAACAGAGACTGGCGCCAACTTTTAACTGTAGCGCCTAGCGCCAATACTGGCGTCTGGCGCTACGGCTAAAAGTTTGGCGCCAAGCTCTGGCCCCTGACGCTACTTCCCACATGCCTCAGCAGCTTTCTGTGCTCAATAAAATCATCCTGTTTCGCGCGGTGTTATTTCAGTCCTAGTTGTGAAAGACATTTCTCAAATTTCCTACGTGTAAAATCCTATGTTTTTGACTCATTACGAATTGTCTTTCCAATGAGAACCTTTTTATGCATATGACAATAATGTTAATAAAAATTACGCACATGAAATACTTAGAACTTTTCGAGTCTCATCCACTCATTCTAAACCATTGTCGAAACAAATTCAGGAATTAAAATAGAAATCCTCCCCAGTGGAGTCACCAAAAATTGTAGGGAATAATTTCAAGCCTTTAAAATCCCACTAGCTTGAACCCCACTGTGATCATACACTAAAGTACTGTGGCGTCCAAAAGGGAAGAAGATAGAGCAAAAGAGTCGCCAACAAGTTTTTAAGGAACTTGTCAACCGTTCATAGGATGAAGGTTACACCCCTTAACGATCCAAGAGATCGTCAACTCCATAAGGTCATGAACCAAATAAGGGTTCGGGGATGATGGTACAAATCCAACCTAAAAGAGATTGAACCTGCCCTAATAATAGGCCTCTACTTTATTCTGCTCGTATTCATGTGCGCTTTCTGACTAACATACAATCAATAGATTAACCCTAAACCTGTTTAATCTATGTTGGTTGAATATTAATGCACAAATAAACTATTATTGGCGATCACTTGAATTATAATCACAATTAACCTAACAAGATTATTAAATTATCTTATTAAGCGTGATTGCAAATACCAATTCCCTTTAACCTGCAATAAAAGGTGATCAAGCAATAACAATAATAATATGCATATCAAGCAACATAATAATAATCATCATCATTAATAAACATAAATATTAGGAAGAGGATAGGAAGCATCATACTTTTAATCATACTTATTATTAAAGATACCCTAGACATGATACTAGGAATCATCAAAAGAAGAATCTAAGCATGATATCTACATCATGAAAACCATCAAAGTACTTACTTGGATGCCTCGTACCTCTTTCTAATTACAAAATACACGCGTTAGTAACTTCAAGGAAAAATAATAATCAAAACAATTAAATTAAATAATTGAAAGAGAGATTTGGGACCAAACCCTCAGAAATTAAAACCTTACACGTCTAGGGCGAAGGCAACTTCGAATATGGCTAGGTGTTTCTAGATCTTGTAAATGCGGAATTTCGTATGAAAAAAGTAAAGTTTAGAACAAAATGCTAAAAGATTAATGTTATTGAAAATTAATGAATGAATGATGTAGATGAAGAGAGAGTTGATGAATAATTTTGATTATTGGTAATTCATAAACTGATTGTTGATGAATGAAACCAGAGTTTTTGATACAATATTTGTAGAGAAAATCTCCAAAAAAGATAATTTATCAAAACAGAGTCTGAAGACCACAAAACTAACTTGGCGCCAGCCCTGGCTCATTGGCGCCAGGACCAGTGGCTAGCGCCAGGCGCCAATGGCTGGCGTCTGGCGCCAATCCTGATTCCAGGTGCCAAGGCCTGGGGTTGGACGCCAATTTGGATTTCAACGCGTTTTCGAAAATCAGATAAATTTCCCGTACTTGAAGATAAAATAATATAATTTCAGTCGAAAATGTTATTTGATCTTGATTAAAACTCTAAAGAATCCTAATTGAATTAAGAATGATAAGACCTTCTAGAAGATTCTAGAAGACTAAAACCATTCCTAATTACATTAGGAATGATAAATCATATTAAGCCCTCCCCTAGATCATTGGGCCGTACTTAAAGCTCAAACCGGGCCCAGTTTAGTAAATTGGCCATAAATTCCTCAATATTCATCGGAATTGGGCTTATAATATATCGTTGGAAAGGTCTTTGCAAACCCCATCCAACAACACAAATATTGGACCTATATCATGGACCAACCAAACTGGATTGGTTGTTTTCTTAAAAATAAAGTTTTCAAAAACAGGGAGAAGAGAAAAGAAAAGAAATAAAACTTTCCGCAACACTAGACCTTTCCACACTTTCGTTTCATTCGATTATGATTCAACGTGAAAGGCGCTCATTACTGGGTTTGGTTTTGGGGAGACATAAATCGGTGTCTACATATAGCAAAACAGTTGGAATTACCAGGCCTCTCTAAGTTAGATACTTTCGGACTTGGTTTCGAACCGACTCGCGAAGATCTTAAGTGAGCCTAGGAAAGGTCTAAGGCGCGTAGGAACACTCGCATCCAAAAGTAAGCAATCCCAATGGATCAGTACCCTCTTACACTCAATGGATAATAAGAAGTAGAGGACTATCCATGCTATGAATTTCCCGAACCTTTTGTTGTAAATGGCATAAGGCAACCGGGATTTAAAATTTTCTAAGATTACTACTTTCTAGATGAAGTCCCAACTCCTATTCGCAAGGAGAAGGCACCCCCATGCTTTGACTTTAATGTCATGGGATTATTATTTGGGCGAGAAAAAGATAAGCTGAGATACATAGAGGATAATTCCTCGCTCATCCAAACGGTCCTACAAAGCGAGAACTTTGACCCCTCAAAGCTCATCACTCCTGCAGAAGGATCAGTACAAGGGTGGCGCAAAACAGTCAAGGTGACTACTCCAAGTGGAAGGAAAATCTCCATAACGACAGGGCAAGGACCGATGTTTGAAGAGTCGTCTAAGTCAGAGTCAGTGTCCTTTCCTGTAGAGTCATCCGAGTCCTTAGTTATAGCACCCCCTCCTTCTTCTATTCCTACTCCTAGGATAGTTAGTAATCAAGTCCCTGAGGACATTTCCCTTTTCGATGTAATGATTTCAGAATTCAATAATATGTCTTCTTCTGCTTACTCCTCGTGTTATTCTTTAACCCAAGATGACGAGCATTGCTTAACTAACAATGAAAATGACAAAGAGATTATTAAAGCAATGGAAATACCAAAAATGAAAACACCAATAATTGAAGAAACTGAGACGGCTGATATTTCAAAAGATTCAACCATTAAAAGAGAAGTTAAAATCGGGTTAACACTTAATGAACAAGAAAGAACCAATTTAATTAATCTGATTAAAGAATTTATCAATGTATTTGCTTCGTCATATTAAGATATGCCAGGTATTAATAGAGAAATAGCTCAACACACTATACCACTGATTCCAGGAATGAAACCTGTAAAACAAAAGTTGCGTCGAATGAAGCCTGACGTAGCTCTTAAAATAAAAGAAGTTAAAAAACAAATAACTGCAGGTTTTATCCGGGTATCTAAATACCCCGAATGGGTAGCCAACGTCGTCCCAGTTCCGAAGAAGGATGGAAGGGTAAGAATGTGTGTCGACTATCGAGATTTAAATAAGGCAAGTCCAACGGACGACTTCGCTTTACCACACATTGATATTCTGGTAGATAATAAAGCGAATCATGCACTTCTCTCGTTCATGGATGGATACGCGGGATACAATCAGATTCTCATGGCAGAGGAAGACATGGAGAAAACAACCTTCATAACACCATGGGGTACTTACTGTTACACGGTAATTCCATTCGGGTAGAAAAACGCGGGTGCTACTTACCAACGAGCAACGACTGCCTTACTCCATGACATGATGCATAAAGAGGTTGAAGTATATGTGGAAGACATGATTGTAAAATCAAAAGGTCGCCCAGGACATCAAGTAGCCTTGAGAAAATTCTTTGAAAGGCTAAGAAAATACAACATGAGGTTGAACCCATCTAAGTGTGCTTTTGGAGTCACCTCAGGCAAGCTTTTGGGATATTTCATAAGCTTTAGAGGCATAGATATAGACTCAACCAAGAACAAGGCAATCATGTCAATTCCACCGCCAAAAACCGAGAAACAAATTCGAGGATTTATTGGCCGGTTGCAATATATAAGTAAGTTCATATCAAAATTAACAACGATATGCAAACCAATATTCAAGAAACTCAAGAAGAATGTACCAGTAATATGGGACGATGAGTGTAAAAAAACCTTTGAAAAGATCAAAGCCTATCTCGCAAATCCTCCCATATTAGCACCAGCACTTCTAGGGATACCTCTTCGGTTGTACTTAACAGTCACCAAGGAGACAATGGGAGCCATGCTTGCACAAGAAGTAATAGGTAAAGAAAACGCAATCTACTATCTAAGCAAAAAGATGCTCGATTATGAAGTACGCTACTATACACCGCTTGAGAAATTGTGCCTCGCATTGGTATGTGCCACAACCAAGCTAAGACATTACATGCTCGTGCATACAGTCTTTGTAGTCTCCCGAATGGATCCACTTAAATGTAATGCAAGAAGGATACTATTGGACTACCATGAATAGGGATTTCCATCAATATGTAAAAAGATGACCTAAATGACAAATCTACGCCAATTTACATCATGTTCCTCCATCTCTACTTTACACCTACACTTCACCATGGCCATTCTCCACATGGGGGATTGACATTATTGGTAAAATTACCCCTCCTGGGACAGGAAGTCACGAATACATCCTAATAGCAATTGATTACTTCACAAAGTGGGTTGAAGCATAATCATATGCAAAACTTACTATAAAACATGTAGCACTCTTTATAAAAAAGAACATCATTTGTCGATACGGAGTCCCATATGAAATGATAAGTGACAATGGAACTCACTTTCAAGCTG
The DNA here is from genome assembly GCF_001683475.1 of Chenopodium quinoa. Lineage (NCBI taxonomy): Eukaryota > Viridiplantae > Streptophyta > Magnoliopsida > Caryophyllales > Amaranthaceae > Chenopodium > Chenopodium quinoa. Next base: position 847,483 of record NW_018745260.1, read on the forward strand.
AGTGTGAAGAATTGTTATAAAAATATGGCATTCAACACCATCATTCTTCTCCTTATAGACCTCAAGCAAATGAAGCAGTTGAAGCAGCTAATAAAAATTTAAAGACTATCATCGATAAAATGACAGAAAATTATAAAGATTGGCCTGACAAACTCCATTTCGCACTTTGGGGTTATCGCACTTCAATTCGCACATCAAAAGGAAATACGCCATTCTCCTTGGTTTATGGAATTGATGTCGTACAACCTATACATCAGCTAGAGATACCATCTCTACGCATTGCGATAGAAAGTAAACTCGATGAAGTCGTATGGACTAGAGCAAGATATGAGGAGCTAATTCTACTTGACGAAAAGCGACTAGAAGATCTACATCATACCCAATGCTATCAAACCCGTATGGCTAGACATTTTAATAAGAAGGTCAACACAAGAAACATCAAACTAGGAGACTTGGTGTTAAAAGCATTAAGGAAAAATGTTTTGGATCCAAGAGGCAAATTTAGGCCTAATTGGTCCGGACCCTATATTGTAAAAACAATCCTATTAGGAGGTGCAGCAAAGTTAACTGATATGGATGGCAATGAGTTCTTGAACATGACAAATCTTGACCAACTTAAAAAGTACTACCCATAATTACTTGAGTTGGGTACTCAAGAGAGCTACGTTTGGCCTGATTACATAGGAAAGGATACGTAGGCAACCCTTTACGGGTGCGGCCACTTTAATTTTCCCAATCCTCGCATCCCAGTAATAAAAAAAAAGTTCGACAGAAATTCGACGGAACATCGACGTCACAGGAAAAAGCCTGTCGTCGGCCGAAAGACCGCATCGCCAGACGACAGCGCCTGTCGCTAGACGACAGATGACAACAGTCGGCGACAGCCATAGAACATCAGCGCCGCTTTTTTGGGAGTACCTGGTCAAATTTTGGTGTTTTTCGGAAAATTTTCGACTTCCGTACTTGAAAAAATTTCAGGAAAATAAAATTTTCAGATTTCATTTCTTTAATAAATTAAGTTTTTAAGAAGTTGATGCGCTGAAATTTCATTAATAAAATAAACTAAAAATTAAATTATTGATGGAATTCAAATAAAAGCTTAATAAAACAAATTAACTTTAAAATTTAAAACTATGTCTAAAAAATTGGAAGTTAAGCAATGCTTCAATCTTTCTTCTCTTTCTGTGCTCTTTTCCAATTTTTATCATTATCCTCTTCATCATCCATGACTTTAGCTAGTAAGCATCTTTTAGAGGACCTACATTCAATTTTGGAGTAAATAGTCTCTCCTTTAGCTAGGACTCCATGTTTCTTCTCCACCCAAACCTTCTTCTCTGAAGTGTCAGCTTTTCTTTTCCTTTTATCCTTTGTACAGTCTTTCTTCTCAGGCAATATAGGCGTTTTGAATTCAACCTTTTCACTCAAGCGTTCTTTAACAGGAATCACTTTGTCACCTAAACGACTCTTCACATCAGTTTTACTCTAATTTTTCTTCATGTCCTTTGAAGGTTTCTTGAGAAGCCACCTCTTTACATCATTGGGCAAGGAAGGAGGAACCTTTTGGGTAATCACTTCCCATAAAGGTCTAGCGCTCTAATATGCATCAAACTTCTCTACTTCTTGCAAAACAAGGAACTCATAGGGACGACGAAGATCCCCAGAAGGAATTGTTTGAAGTAGGTCGTACTGTCTTTATACCCTGCAGTGATAATAAAAAGTCATCTTGTTTAAGCTTGGAAGACGACAGAAAGGTTGCTTGTTGACACCAACCATCTTCTCTATTTTCCACCAAGGGATGACCCACTTGATAGAAAAGTTGCAAGAGGCAAAGAATTTTTTCCATTCATGGCGCCCCATCTTAGAGAAGCATTTCTTCCGTCTCACAAAGCAATTTGGAGTGTATTTTTCAACATTGTCAGGAGGACTAATTAATTCTAGTCTCTCCATTAGCCATATCTGCAAAAAAAAAAAAAAAAAAAAAAAAAAAAAAAAAAAAAAAAAAATCAATGCAATAAATTAATATTACTATACAAAAATATGTTTTTGATTTCTGTTATTAAAAATATTATTTTTCTACCTGTAATAAAATTGGAGAGCCCCGGGCCCCGGAAAGGTGCTTTTGGATTTCTCTTCAATTCATCAAGACTAAGCATAGTCACTCTAACAATTAATGGCATTAGATTTCTCCCAGATTCGATTTGCTCCAAAACAGTTAATATAATTGCTTGACCCTCATTAGTTCTACCACTAGTGAGAAAATATTCGTTAAGCATGCAAAAGAGAAAAGCCTTTCTTCTATAAACATGAAAAGATTCAGAAAAAGGTCTATAAAAGTAATGGCGTGCAAATTCTTTCAAATTAACTACACTACCACCTACAATATTTGTTAGATCTTTATCTCTTAAATTAAAGAAGCGCTCAAAATCTTTATAATAATATTCATTTATTCTAGGGATTACTTCAAGATCTAATAAAGGGAAGCCTAGGATGGCACCAAATTCTTCCGGTAAAGGGGTAATTTTTTCACACCCTAGTCTAAAACAATGAGTATATGTATCCCAATATTCTAAGGCGGTATGAATAAAGTCTATATCAAGATCTTCCCCCTTAACACCATAAATACCTCGCGTATGAAAAAAGTCAAGTTCTTTTCTCTCTCTAGCAGTTAAAGACCGACACCATTCACGAGTAAAGTTAGTAAAACTCTTAGTAACTAAAGATATGATTATTTTTTTCAAGAAGCTAAGACTATGATTAATCTGCTGAAATTATAAAGAAATTCGGCAGATTAGGGGAGTATTTATACATAACATCGATACAGTTTCAATCCGAAAAGGATTCGAAGTAAGCGCTCTTCAGTAGCAACCCCTGGCGCCGCCAACACAAAACACATGGCGACACGTGGCGTTGCTGTATCTTATCAGCGAGCCATTCAAATCGCGTTTTTCTGGCTATGATTCTAACTCGTACAATGGCTTTACGATTTTATCCCTTACCCTTACATATTAATTTCATATATTAATATCAATTTTTTTTCTGATTTATTCAGACTTAATTTATTTTTAAGTTTGTTGCAAGTCCAATTTTATTTTTCATTTTTTTGGGGGGGGGGCAAATTCGGATACCCTCTATCAATAATAAAAATGACTTAAATTTTTACGCAAAATTATTTTTATCATAATTCTTCGCACATACACATACGCACATAAAAATGAAAAAATAAATGCAAGATAAAGTCATAATAAATAGATGATAATATGTATATACAAATACATCTAATAAATGAGTCAATTAGGCAAAGTTCTATACAAGTTAAAAAAAAAAAACACAGGTACAAACAACGGCGCTAGAGGACACAGATGATGAGGGACGCCCATCATATCAAGTACTGCGCAGTACGAGGAATATGCTCTCCACCACCTCCAGCTACAGTCTCTCTAGGAGGAGGAAAACTCAGCTCGGGACCCGTCAACCCAAGGTCACCCTGATGAACCGACAGAGGCTGAGGCTGCTGAGATAACGAGCCAACCTTGTACATCCCACCACCTCTCGGAGCCGAGGTGGTCTCTCCTTGGCCTACCGGCTCAACACGTGCACCTTCAGATGAAGAGCCCGAACCCTCCACCGTCTCGGTCCGGGCAGCCTCACATCGACCACCCGACCGCCAGAACCAGTGCGGCAACGCCTGGAGCTAGACCTCGCTGGCTCTCTCCGGACCTCACATCTCGTCTGGGTACGAGAAGGAATGGGGTGGCCCTACAAGAAGAAATCAAGTCAGAAATAATCAAAATAGAAACAATGCAGAAATAAGGAAGAAAAGCTACCTCCTGAACAACGTCATCGCGACGACACGTAGCCACGTTCCTCATTGATGAGTGTCATTTATGGAACTCATTTGGCTTCTTTTGGGATGATTTTCATGCTATTTTATAGCCCTTTTCCTTAGTTTTTCCTTAGTTTTGTTCTTTGTTTCGTTAGTTTGTGCTTTCCATAGTTAGTTTCCTTGTTTTGTGCATTTCTTTGTTTATTTGTTCTTTTTCCCTTTTATTTGTTTGTTTTCGTTTGTTTTTAGGTTATCATCGTGTTTCTAAGGATTCCCGAGCCTTCTTCTCATATTTCTCATCAATTTGGATCTTTTGGGACGATCTAACTACTTCTTTTTTTGTATATTTCCTATATATAGTCTTTCGTTCTATTTTTAGAGAGGAGAATTAGAAAAGAATTAGAATTAGTTTTTGATCAAATTAGAGAGATTTTTAGAGAGAGAAACTCTAGGTTTTAGTGAGAGAAATTCATGGTGGACTATTGATAATTGAAGCTTTTTTTAATTCCTTTGATCTTTGATCAAGATTGTAAGATTTCCTTTTCTATAATTCAATCTTTAGTTTGATCTTTAGTTTGATTTCAATTGTTTGTTGAATGTACAAGTTTTATTGAAGATTGATTGATTTGTGTTTGTTTTTAGCTTGTTTGATTTGATAATGATAAATTTGTTGCTTAGTGTTGTTTTGATTTTGATTTCAATGGCTAGTGAGTAGATAGCTTGCTAGGGTAATGGTGAAGCATGTATGAGTAATGGATTAAAGCTAATTGGGGAAAATTGATGGAGTTGACTATGTGATTAAATTGGTTGATGATCATGTGCATGTGTGTGATTAATTAAAGAGTAGCTAACTTTGATTGTTGCACTAGATTGCATTGTAAGTTCACATTGATACGGACCATTGATTTGTGGCTTGCATTTACACGATTGAGGTGTCTTGTGATGTTTCCTAGCTATATTTTATTGTAGTTGACACTAGTTAGACCTCTAGGAGAATAGCCTGATATGCACTTTTGGTTGCATGATTGATTTTCCCTCACATTGCTTGACTTAGTCAATTTGACCTCCTAATTAGTTGAATCCGCTATGATTACATGTAAATCCTAGCCCTAGTGTTTATTACATTTGATTTCTTCTTGTTTATTAGTCGTCTTTGTCCTAGCATAACATTCACACCCAATCATTACAATTCAGAATAGCTTGACCATAGACAATAGATAATTGCCCACCATTCCTTTGGGTTCGACCCTCAACTTACCATTATACTTGTGTAGGGGTGTGTTGAGTGTTTACAAATTTTGTTTGGCCTTGGGTAGGGGTTAGTTTCAACGACATAGTCTCGACCCGCGCCAAAATGGCGCCGTTGCCGGAGAATGGTGTCGTGATTTTATATTGTTGTTGAGTCTATTCCACTTAATTCAAAAACACAAAAAGATTTTCCTTTGGGCTACAATTGTAGCCGTGCTACTAATAATTTCGTTTGAGATTGTGTGAAAGTGAACATGGGACAAGCTGATAGAGTGACGTTGAAGAACTTGGGCACGCCGGGCGCTTACAAGTATAAGAGCGGGATTGCTCCATTATTGATCCCGGATGGTGATTTTGAAATCAAACCGGCTATGATCACCTTGATTGAGAGGAAATAATATGGTTCTACAACAAGTGAAAATCCTCTCAATTATCTCAAGGGTTTTGAGAAGTATTGCAATACAATTATGGTAGGCAGAGTCGCTCAAGGCTAGTGCGGGCGCGCCAAGGCATGGTGCGGCTGCACCCCCTGCCATGCCCCCTTATCTTCCCCTTCCTTCTTTCTTCTTTTATTTCCCTTTATTTCCTCCTTCTACCTTCGACCCCCATCATCCTCAAACTCCCAAAACTGCACCAAGTCCCTTTGAATCCAAATTTTGTAGTCTAAGTGTCTTTTAGTTAGGTTGTAGTTTAATTGGTTACTTAGTTTTTCTTTTCTTTCTTTTCAACTCTTTGTTAGCTTAGTTTAGTGTTCCTTTGTAGTTTCCTTTTCTTTTCTTTTGTTTTGTAGTTACTAACCTTTTCCTTTGTTTATAGCTTCTTTCATTTTTCTTATTCTCACGTGGCTTTTTGATGATGCTTATGATTTTGGAGCGCAACGAAGGTGGTTCTCTTCTATTTCCTTTGTTTATTATGCTAAGCATGGATAGCCCGGTGAGACCTTTCTAATTTTTCTCTTTATTTTCTTTGGATGCATAGATTAGGTTTAGCTTAGGGGAAGTTGAACGGTTCAAGGATGATTGCCTGTTAACACGTATCGTGTTTGGGATCGTTGACGATGTTGTCATTCGATCACCTGTATGTCGATTGGGATATATGTGCTTAACTCGCTTTCTAGTTCCTTTCTCCATTTTTCCTATTCTTCCTTTGTCTATGGCTTTCCTTTTCTTTTCTTTTTCTTTTATTTTTCTTTTCTTTTATTTTTCCTTTGTTCTTGTTTTGGTTTGTGGTATGCTTTTGAGGCTTGTTTTTCACCCCTTTTTGTTTTCTTTATGAATTGGACTTTTTACATTGGACTTTGTCCTTTGAATTATTTTCTTCCTAGGTAGTAAAGGTATGCACGGTTTGAGACTATGCTTGGTTGACTCTAGGATAGGTGTATACTAGGGTAGTTGGTTTGAATTAGGAGGATCATGAAGCCGGATTCTACTTGTTTGTGGCATGTTGGTAGTTTCTCCCTATGGTCGATTTGACACCACTAGTGAGTTTTTGCTACATCCATTTGAGGTTCATCGTTTTTCAAGCCTTCAACCTATCTTGTATGAGCCGCGTGGATCCTTAACTATTGCGAACCTAATCTAGAAAGCTTGATTTATGATTCTTAAACCAGAGACCGAGCTATCTAGGGAGGACAAAGGCACCTTTTTCGGGGTGGTTTTTATCATTTTTAAGATAGTTTGTTTCATCTTTGTTTTTGGGTTTACATTTGCCCTCTTGCAACCATTTGAGCCTATTTCCTTCTTTTCAAGCCACATTTTTAGATCTTTGGCCTTTTGTTTCATTTTCTTTCTTTTCTTGTTTTTGTGAAGCAATTGATCATTCTTGACGGTGTTGTGGTGATATAGTTGGGATATGTGATTAAATTGATGCAAGCTTGTGATTTCATCTTCTTTGTGAATAATGGCAAATGAGTATGAGTAAAAGCCTTCCTACATTATAAAAGGGATGGAAAAATAAGTGCAATATTGGAAAAGCCATCCGAATTTGGAAAAACGCAAGGACAAAGCGAAGCATAACACAAAAATTAAAAAAATAATAAAAAATTGAAAAAGTGAAATATTCAAAAATATTTTGATGTAATCTTTTATCCTTCTAAGCATTGAGGACAATGCTTCATTTAAGCTTGGGGGAGAAGAGTTTACGCTTTTTGTACTTATATTTGTGATTTATAGCTTGGAATAAGCTTGGGGGTGTACGTATTTTTGTTTGGATTGGTGATTACTTGATTGTGATTCTATGAAAGGGCCCGTTCTTTGCTTCACTATTAAGAAAGCCACCAAATTTAAAATTTTAGCCTACCTTCACCCTTTATGCCCTTACGTTACAACCTTTGGGAAAGCCCTTTTGACCTAGAAGTTGAGTCACCATTCCGGGGAGGGAATCATGGGTCATTGCCTAAGAAAGGGAATGCATAGTTAAAATTGTCGAGTAGCCTAAATAAATCTCTTTTCCAGTTCCTTTGAGGAGCCATTGGGATGCTCACTAAGGGGAGATTTGAGACTAGTGGGGAGAACGCGGTAAGATTGATTGGGATAAACGTGGATTGTGATGTCTAGTTCCTATGCCTAGCATACCCTATGTTTCAACCAACCTTGGATATCTTGAAAAGTGCATACCTTGATTGCTTGGGAAAGATCTTCATTCATTTGCATTGTAGTCTCTTTATAAGTCCATTTCGCAAAGGTTTTGTTTTCCTTTTCCCTTTCCTTTTCTTTTTATGGTTTTGCCTCTTTGATGTTGGGGGAGAGTTATGGGTAAACTCTTAGGAAACCCTTACGAGACCTCACTCGTCCTCATAGTCGACTTTGGGGTTTAAAGGGCTTGTTGTAGCTAAAAGCAACTATTATTCCTACGACAGTGAGTCTTAGTGTACATTCTTATCTTGTGTCTTTCTTTTTCTTTTTGAATAAGTCTTTCATCCTTATCCTTTCTTGCTTTGTTTTGCTCGAGGGCGAGCAAAAGTTTAGCTTGGGGGAATTTGATGAGTGACATTTATGGCACTCATTTGGCTTCTTTTGGGATGATTTTCATGCTATTTTATAGCCCTTTTCCTTAGTTTTTCCTTAGTTTTGTTCATTGTTTCGTTAGTTTGTGCTTTCCATAGTTAATTTCCTTATTTTGTGCATTTATTTGTTTATTTGTTCTTTTTCCCTTTAATTTGTTTGTTTTCGTTTGGTTTTAGGTTATGATCGTGTTACCAAGGATTCCCGAGCCTTCCTCTCATATTTCTCATCAATTTGGATGCCTCATGTTTGCCTTTTGGAGCTTCAAGTTTGAAGGAACGCAAAGAGCAAGTCAAGAGATCGGTGCGCGTATGCGGTGGGGGCATTATCTTTGCCATGAGCCCACCAAAATATCCATTTCAAGACTGCCTACCTTAGTGTTCATCATCATCACCAAGACGAGCGCACGAGGATCAGCTAGGACGAAGAAAGAGAGGAAGTGCCCTGCTGCCAGGTGCGGGCGCGCACGCAGGTGTTGCGGCCACACACCTGGGTTATGCGGGCGCGCCATGTGCGGGTGTGGGCGCACCTCCTCTTGCCCCTGTTCCGTACCCATTTTCCCGCGGCCGCGCCTTTTCCTTGATGCGACCGCGCCTTCCGGGGTTTCTTTTGGGACGATCTAACTACTTCTTCTTTTGTATATTTCTTATATATAGTATTTCCTTCTATTTTTAGAGAGGAGAATTAGAATCAGTTTTTGATCAAATTAGAGAGATTTTTAGAGTGAGAAACTATAGGTTTTAGTGAGAGAAATTCATGGTGGATTGTTGATGATTGAAGCTTTCTTTAATTCCTTTGATCTTTGATCAAGATTGTAAGATTTCCTTTTCTTTAATTCAATCTTTAGTTTGATCTTTAGTTTGATTTCAATTGTTTGTTGAATGTTCAAGTTTGATTAAAGATTGATTGATTTGTGTTTGATTTTAGCTTGTTTGATTTGATCATGATGAATTTGTTTCTTAGTGTTGTTTTGATTTTGTTTTCAATGGCGAGTGAGTAGATAGCTTGCTTGGGTAATGGTGAAACATGTATGAGTAATGGATTAAAGCTAATTGGGGAAAATTGATGGAGTTGACTATGTGAATAAATTGGTTGATGATCATGTTCATGCGTGTGATTAATTAAAGAGTAGCTAACATTGATTGTTGCACTAGATTACATTGTAAGTTCACATTGATATGGACCATTTATTTGTAGCTTGCATTTACACGATTGAGGTGTCTAGTGATGTTTCCTAGCTAGAGTTTATCATTGTTGACGCTAGTTAGACCTCTAGGAGAATAGCTTGATATGCTCTTTTGGTTGCATGATTGATTTTCCCTCACATTGCTTGACTTAGTCAATTTGACCTCCCAATTAGTTGAATCAGTTATGATTACATGTGGATCCTAGCCCTAGTGTTTATTACATTTGATTTCTTCTTGTTTATTAGTCGTCTTTGTCCTAGCATAACATTCACACCCAATCATTACAATTCGGAATAGCTTGACCATACACAATAGATAATCGCCCACCATTCCTTTGGGTTCGACCCTCTACTTACCATTATACTTGTGTAGGGGTGTGTTGAGTGTTTACAAATTTTGTTTGGCCTCAGGTAGGGATTAGTTTTAACGACCTAGTCTCGACCCGCGCCACTCATCCGAACGAGCTGGCTACGGAAGACGTCTATGCACCTCGCCATCGTTGTAACCACCTCGCGTGAGAATTGTCAAAGAAATAAAGTCAGTAACAATGCATGACAGATATGGACCAAATAGCAAGTAAATAAACTCACCCGAGTCTGGTGGCGAGGAATCGATCGCTCCACAAAGCGCTGATCCTCGGGAATCAGTCGCTACAATCTAACTCTCAATCAAACAATACTTATACGAACACCCTATAACCAAGTACAATGGCAAATAAAGGTTCGGTCCACGAGGAACGAGAGTAATTGCAAATCAATCTTAAACCTAAGCTAGTTCGAAATCAATGGAAAATGGTGTTCTAAAATACTACTAATAAGATGGAATAAATCAATAAACTAAGACACTAGGGAGAACGAGAATCCGCCTAACCATTGGTAACTAAGCAACAAGGAATCACAAAGACAAACGGGATATGCAAAGACTATAAGTCTGATCAATATCATGTGATAGGAAGACAACGGGCAATACTAAGCTTGGATTTCTCATGCACTTAACATTACTCGATACATAATCAAACCACATTCAATAATGAAATACTCAATTCACAATCTCTTGTTCAAATCAAGGATATCATGCAATCAAATTCAATATTCTAGGTTAGCTACTCGTATTATAATGAATTAACATGCAATCGCATATAATCAATTCAATCACAATCCGTTTATCAAAATCAATCCTCAATTACATAGGTTACCTAGGCCGGGTTTCATCCCGAAACCCTAGCTAGGAGACTACTCACACATATTCATAATCAAAGCAATAATGAATTCCAAAAGCATAATAGATATAAACATGAATTCTGATTAAGGAATAATAAAGCTTGATTAATAAATAAGAATGAATAATACCAATTGTATTGATGTGAATCAATGGAAAAGTTCAGAACTTTGATATCCGTCGTCAATGAATAACAAAAAGATTCTTCAAATCTTGCTTCAAATCAATCCAAGAAAACTAAAATCGCTAGAATAATCTCTAAGAAAACTAATGAATCTCTAATACTAAGAACGTTCTCCTATAACTCTCTACAAAGGCTCTCAAAAACTATCTCTAAAACTGTCTGTCAAATCCTCTTAAAGTCGGGCCTTATATACGTCTTCTAATTCGGAGAAGTCAAGCGCGCAGTTAACCCTGGATCAGCACGGCCGTGCTGTATTTGGCACGGCCGTGCTAGCTTGTCAGTAAGTAAACCGGATTTCTTCTTCAATTTGGCACGGTCGTGCTATATATGGCATGGCCGTGCAGCTTCCTGGCACGGCCGTGCTAAAAATGACACGGCCGTGCTGAATATGCTCTAGCACGGGGCTCATACTGAAGCTGACACGGGCACGGGCAACATCTGGCACGGCCGTGCTAATGGCCTGCACGGCCATGCTGGTGCGTGGATACTGACACGGCCGTGCTATCGGCTTGCACGGTCGTGCTGCCTTGCCTGGGGTTGCTTGCTTATAGGACATCACGGGTGTGCCTATGGTAACACGGTCGTGCTGCCTGTGCTATGTAATCAATGCACGACACTTGAACTTCCTTAACTCCTCGGACTTCGGTCAAGGCTAGCTCGGTTACACATCAAGGGCTCGGGATCCGATTAAACTCGGTTGATATTACTTGAAAACACATCAAAAACAAACCAAAAACCCGTGAAGCACGTAATATGGGGAACGTAATCATAACAAGGTAATAATCGGCCAAAACGGCCCCAAATACATCCAAAATCATCCTAAAATATGCTCTAAAGCGCGCCCTAAAGTGCGCTTGTCAAGGGGTGTGTTGAGTGTTTACAAATTTTGTTTGGCCTCGGGTAGGGGTTAGTTTTAACGACCAAGTCTCGACCCACGCCACTCATCCGAACGAGCTGGCTACGGAAGGCGTCTATGCACCTCGCCATCGTTGTAACCACCTCGCGTGAGAATTGTCAAAGAAATAAAGTCAGTAACAATGCATGACAGATATGGACCAAATAGCAAGTAAATAAACTCACCCGAGTCTGGTGGCGAGGAATCGATCGCTCCACAAAGCGCTGATCCTCGGGAGCAAGAGGAATCATCTCCTCGATATGCCCATATGTCCCCTAGTAGTGGATGGACATACGAGGGGGCACGAACTCAATAGACCCAGCCTGAAAAAAAGCAAACCAAAATGAGTAAAATATCACTTGGGGGCTACTTAGTAAAAGGTAAAAGATGAAAATCATACCGCCGCCTCCTCAGACAAAACAGGGGCCGGAGCTAACAACGGCTGAGCAGCCTCACGTCATTGAACATGAGACGTGGTGGAGAAGCAGGGACGATGAAAACATTCGAGGAGTGTTGAATAGCAATCCTCTCTCCCAAGTATGCCACCTCCCCATACGTCCCTAGGAAGTAGCAACGCTCAGCAGTGTACTGCGCGGCTAGCCCAGGGATAACCAAACTGTCCCATGGTCGGTACAGCATAATAGGCTCCTACGAAGAATGCCTATGATATAAGAATCTACTAAAAGCAATAAAAAAGTGTTTAACTATGCAAAAAATCATACCGAGAGGATCTGCTCTCGAACATGGGTGGTAGACGCCCCAACGTGCTGGCCTCCCCAACAGCCGCCCACGGGAAACCCGCGTGGCGACGGTCTCGCCAGCGCGAGTGAAGGAAAGTACTCGTAGAACCAAATCTACAAAAGGTAAAAGATATCAGCAAGTGCTAACAAAAATATTAGAGCTTACTTTATAGGAGATAAAGTATACCTCTACGACTCTCCAAAAGCCGGACAGCGCGATGTTCCCCGTGTATGACCGGTGTCGACACGAGTCTCACATCGCACGCACAAAATCAGCATAGGCCAAGCTGGCCCAGTCGTAAGTCCCGATCAGGTGAAGATCACGGACAACCAAAAGGTAGTAGTGCAGCACCCTACTACCCTTGTCAGGGGAAAACGTGCCTGACAGCAAGATAAGCACAAAGATGTGCACCCGCTGCTCTCGGGTGGTCGCATCATCCTCAAAAGCTACCGCAAGAGTCGACCGACGAATACTCTTGCTGCTGAACTGTGAAGACTCCACCTAAGCACGAGCCTGAATAGGGATCGGATCCAGAAGCTCATCAACCTCAAGAGAGTAGACGCTGATGTTGCTGTCGAACGGCAGCGTAGTAGAACTGAACTCTAGTCCCAAGATAAGACTAAAGTCGGTTGGGGTAACCATCATCTCACCCCAAGGAAAGTGGAAAGTGTAGGTGGTGTCCCAAAAGAACTCCCCAGGGCGTGAGCCACACAGTGACCCCCGTCAGAAGAACTCATGGCCTTCGTCGCCTCAAATAGGGAAGTCAGCCCACAAGACTCCTAGAGAAGTCTCAACTCTCCATCGACGCTGATGAACATCCTATACAAATTTCCCAGAGTCTCATTGCCCGAGCCATGGCAACGTGTCCTACCAGCGGTGATCCCACGGCACACCGTCTCAGAAATGTGGTGGTCGGGGACAAAGTACAAGGTCCGCTCATCCCACTCGGTTAAGGGACCAAGAGAAGTGGACGGGTCGGCGTCCTCCTCTACGAGCTCATGCTCCTGTCATGTGTCTCGGGACCGTGAACCCGAACCTCGCTGTCTAGTCATACTATATTGTGCAAAATCAACATAAATTAAGGTTCTATAGTATCTAAGGTTCGCATAGCTGCATGATACTATGTTCGCAAAAAAACAGAGTACGTAGTACTAAAACGGAGTACAATTTCAATTCAAGCATATATGGCATCTTTAAGCATCCAAACAATTTATTGCAATACTATGATAATTATTGTGAAAAATTGGACAAGGATTGCTAGCAAAAACATCAAGAACAAGCCACATTATCTTCCCGACCTTAAGAGGTCCGACAATAGTGATTTGTTCGTTTCTTCACCAAATTGAGTCAAACAAGTCTCAAAACACTCCCAAGGCAATATACAAACATAATCAAGCAATTTCATGGCATAAAATTCGGCAAACAAAGAAAATAAAGCATAATAAGGTTCGAATTTTTCAGAAATTTGTGAATAAAAAACGCACAAATTCATCAAAAACCAGGGTGAGTTTGACAAAAAAATTACATAGATTGGGAAAGTAGATGAATAAAGCTTCGATTTGCAACAAATTTGAGCGAATTTGGTGAGAAACAAGCAAGAATGAGTGAAACGAAGTTCCGTGGCGAATTTTCAAAACAAAGAGCAGCAGCGGCGAAATGAAGAAGAAAAGGGAATATATACGGAAATCCCGATTCTAGCGCCAAACGACATCTCTGGCGTCTGGCGCTAGAGTCCAGCGTTTGGCGACAGAGCCAATTCTTGGCGCCAGTAACCTTGCAGCGGCGACAGAGTTCTTAGCCACTCAGAGCGGTTATTTTCACCTCATACAGCAATTTTGGGTTCCTTGGTTCGCCAGTTAGCCCCTATAAGCAATTTGACATGATTTAATAATCGGCTCTGTTACAATCGCATTAAGTGATCGACCTGATAAATGATCGTCTCACTTAGCTTAAAGCGCCTAAACATTGGCTCATTACAAAGGCACCCACATAATGGTTTTACAGCAAAGGCACCAACATAATGGTTCATGCATATACAAAGCAAAGGCACCGACATACTGGTTCACTATTTAAAGAATCGACATACTGGTTCATGATTTAGAAACACCTCAGACTGGTTCCAAAGTAGCAAAAGCGTCGACGTACAGGCATTGCAAAAACAAAGGATCGACAGATGTTGGTCTTCGGTGATACTCTTCAGGGTATTGTCGCAACAAATGAGGATATTTTCAGGCGAAGCAATCTTCGATCGTGTTTCCTGGCTTGTGGAAGTTGATCACAAAGCGCTAGAAGGTCGTTTCAGGTGAAGCAATCTTCGATAGTATTCTCTAGCTTGTAGAAGTCTGTAACGGCAAAATTGGAGGCAGTTACAAGCGTAGTAGTCTTCAGGCGGTATTCTCTTGCTTGCAGAAGATCGTCAAAACAAACAGCAGGATGGCGTTCCCCTAGCTTGTGGAAGGTTTTCACAACAACGGCAAAGAAACAACAATAAAACGGTTACTATAGAGACGTGTGCTCGACAATGCAAGATACGTGTTTCTTAAATATCTTATCTGTTTTAAACTAACGCTAGTTTGCAGGTATTAGCGTTGCAAGAATGATTTAGGATCGCAGAACGTTCTGAATCATTCTCCGTCCCTATCGATACTTTGACTTTCATTTTCAAAACTTGCGTTTCTCCAAACTCAATCAAAGTGGGGGCTTCTGTAGACACCCATTTGTGTCTCCCCAAAACCAAACTCAGTGATGAGTACCTTTCACATCAAATCATAATCGAATAAAGTGAAAGTGTTGAAAGTCTAGTGTTGCGGATAATTTTATTTCTTTTTCTTTCTCTCTGATTTTTGAAAACCTATTTTAAAAAAACAGCCAATCCAGTTTAGTTTGGTCCATTTCAAGGGTCCAATAATGGTGTAGTTGGGTCGGGTTCGAAAAGATCTTTCCAACGATATATTATAAGTCCCGTTCCGATGAACAATGAGGAAGTTATGGCCAAATTAATAAACTGGGCCCGATTTAATCTTTATGTGCAGCCCAATCATCTAGATGAGGGCCTTATATTGATTTATCATTCCTAATGTGATTAGGATTGATTATAGTCTTCTAGATTCTTCTAGAAGGTTCTTTTCATTCCGAATTTAATTAGCATTGATAAATTGACTTTAGTTGACTTTTAAGAGTTTTAATCAGAATAAAAGAAGTGTTTTAAGGAAAATACGATTTTACCCTCTCGTACGGTTAAATTTTATTAAAATAAGAAAATGCGTGGAAATTTATTTTCAGCGTCTGGCGACAGGACAAATGTCTAGTGACAGACCTGGCGTATGGCGCGAGACTTGGCGTTTGGCGCAGCACTCCAGCGTTTGGCGACATGCGCGTGTTTGGCGCTGCGATCGTGTTTTATTCTTTTCGAAACTCTGATTCATTTTTTATCATATCCGACTGATTTTCTCTATAAATAGTCTCCTAAAACCTCTGTTTTCAATCATCAACAACTTTCTAATTCTCTTCTCTCTCTAAGCTAAAGCTTCTTCTCTCTCTCTCTTTTCTAAACTGGCCTTTTGCATACAAAATTCCGCATTCACATGATCTAGAAACACATAGCCAAGTTCGAAGTTGCATTTGCCCTAAACATGAAAGGTTTTAATTTCTGAGGGTTTGGTCCCAAATCTCTCTTTCGATTATTTAATTTAATTCTTTATTTATTATTTTCCTTGAAGTTACTAACGCGTGTATTTTGTTATTAGAAAGAGGTACGAGGCATCCAAGTAAGTGCTATAATTGATTCATTGATATTTTTATATTGAAATCATGTCTAGATTGTTATTTTGATTCCAAGTATCATGTTAGGATGTCTTTATCTTCCTAATATCATGTTTAGGGTAACAACAATAATTTCTAATATCAAATATGACAATTGTGATTCTTCCTATTTTCTTCCTAATATTCATGTTAGTATTATGTTAGGGCTAAAGCTTTGATTTTTATTGTTTAGTGACATGCTAGGGCTTGTTATTAATCTTGTTAGTATCATGCCTATGATCTTACTATTAATATTATGCTTTAACGTGATTATGATAATTATGATTATGATTTGGATTATCATGATTATTATTATGATTTATGATTATTATTATTATTATGATTATTGTTGCTTGATTATATTTATTGTTATTGATTGATCACAACTTTTATGCATGTTTAAAGGGAATTGGTACTTGTAATCACGCTCAATAAGATAATTAATAATCTTGTTTAGGGTTAATTTGATTATAATTCAAGTGATCGCCAATAATAGATTTATTTGTGCATTAATATTCAACCAACATAGATGAAACAGGTTTAGGGTAAACCTATTGATTGCATGTTAGTCAGAAAGCGCACATAAATACGATCAAAATAAAGTAGAGGCCTATTATTAGGGAAGGTTCAATCTCTTTTAGGTTGGATTTGTACCTTCATCCTCGAATATCCAGTCATAGTTCCGGACCTATTGGAGTTGACAATCTCCAGGATCGTTAAGGGGTGTAACCTTCATCTCGTGAATAGTTTACAAGTTCCTAAAACTTGTTGGCGACTCTTTTGCTCTAGCTTCTTTCCCTTTGGACACTATCGTACTTAAGTGTATGATCACAGTGGGGTTCAAGTTTGGGGTAATGCTTGGAATATTCCCTACAAGACTTAAGTACATTCTTGTCGATGTGACATTGCTAAAGATGTTCGGAATGTAAATCATGCCCATGACTTTGAGCTTTTGCCAGTTTATCATGTTAAGAAAATGTTTGTTTATAATCAAGCATTCTTGACTGATGGTTTAGACAACCATGCCATTCAATTACATTTACAAATATTTCTCATTGCTTTGAATGTGAGTCTTTCCATGTGTAAATGGATCAATTGCTGATTATGGAACACAACAACCATTTATTTGTTCCAGCCTTAGCTTAAAGGTGTTTAAACAAAGCATACGACCTTACGATTGATGTAGCACCACTTGCTTCATTCTAAGCTTGTTAGTTGATAACTTAGCTTATCTTCAATAGTTTAGGTCACTTTCAAAGTGGAACACTCAAGCTGTATCCGATATTTTGTGAAGATAACGAGTTGCTAACTTAACTTCAATAACATGAATTTTATAGTAAAATGGAATCTCATTCCTTTTATTTGTTCCTCGTTTCCTATATTTCTTATCATACTTTATCTCATAATCATTAAGAACCATTTCTTTAAGAGTCTTTGACTTTTATACTTTTGTAAGCATAATTAAGCATCTAATGCACCGTAAAACAAAGTTCCAGCTTTTCCTTTAATTCACGGTTGAATTACTACATCAATGAGTCCTACTCATCTATGTATTAAAGAACAAGATATGTTGGTTATTAATATTGACAATTTGAGTTTGCAACTCAATACTTCATGTTTTATCAAAACTACCTAGTATTTTGAATACATGATGTCCAACCTTCCTTTCGGACATTGTTATAAAAGTCATTTATCAGAATTGTATTTTAGAAATGCTTTACTTTTCCTTAAGAACCATTCTCAAAGATTTCCTTTACCAATCATGGAAAACAATATAGTTTGATTTGAAATTCTACAAATATAAGTGCAAAGTATAACCATTTATCAAGTAAATAACATAATAAGTTTGAAAATTAAAAGGTATTCATGCAAATTTTCAATCTTATTACACGTCTTATCCACGCATTAAATTTGTCCCCATTTGGCGAGAATAAGTCGATTCCAAGATCCAAAGAAAGAAAGAGTGGTTAAGCATGCTTTTGCTTGTCTTAACACTCAATCTCCTAAGGTAAGCAACGCTTTGCTAATGGCTCCAAGCCACTCTTGGTGGAATAAATCGTCGCATCTAATGCTCTCTCAACAATTTATCTACTTTACCACGACATGTTAGGACTCCATCACTCATATCGTTGAGTACAATAAAAACAAACTTGCATACCCGGTTTTCCTTATGAGTCTAGGGAGTAGTAGTGATGCCTCGCTTTGGCGTAGCCCATCACTACTCTCAATGGGTTTGGAATGGCAATTTTACTCAATATTTTAGGGACCTAGGGTTTCTATGTTTGTTGATTTAAGTCAACTTAATTAATCATCACAACATTCGAAATCCTAAACATGCATCTAACATATAATTCATATATAAATGATCATTAATATGTAAAGCATAAGCACTTTGATGCATATTGGCAACTAGCATGACCCCTTGAATTCTTCAAGTCTTCAAAAGGTCTTCTTTTGCAACTTCATGGCTTTGTCTTCCAAGAAACTCTGTCTTCATGATTTGACTAAAATTATGCAACTATTAGTTACTATGATTAGGACTAATTTAAATATTAAGGTACAAAAATACTCAACGGTACGCAGATCGTATTTAGATTTACAAAAATACATCACAGATCGCAGTCCGTATTTTATGTCCTAATTGGGTCCTACTAGTTTCCATTTTATAAAACCTGTGAGAGAATATACATTCCATTCATCCATTCACTATTTGAGAATGGCCCATGCATTTTACAACGATAAACAAGTACCAATGCATAAACACGCGATAACTAGTAACTAATCTAGGTGGTTAATCCAATTAACATGCCTAATTAAAACTAATCAAAGTTGTTTTAACCGATTATGTAAATAAGCGCAATTAATATGTGAAGCTCTCACTTCCGCATCCATCTTAATTAATCCGATTAATTAAGTCAGTAAAACCCAATTATTTGCCAAAATAAATTTTTTGTAATTGTCGCTCAAAAAACCTGAGGCCTAGCCTCAAAAATTTAATTAAATAAAACAAAATAATAAAAAATGACAAATTAAGCAAAAAAATTAAGTAGTCCAAAATATCCAAGTGCCTAACACTAAGACTTGGAGTGCTCACAACTTGACACAACTAGCACGATTTCATTGCACCACATTGCTTTACAAGCAATGTCTACGCATATCACCCCCAATTTTGTACCAAGCTACGCACACATACACACTCAATGCAAGCCCCACGCACGGCTTACCCACGGCCAGCCATAAGGCGGTTGCCATGGTGTGCCATGGTGCTGCACAGCAGCTCCCCCGTATTCATGCACCACTTTGAGGCACCCAGCAGCCTCGGCAGCCCCATGTGAGTTGTGTGAGAAACTCGACTGGCCAAGAGTATGCTAGGGGCTCTTAGGTCTCGATTTGGTGCTCATGCCTCAGGAAAAATCCCGATTTTGTGTGACATATTTAATTAAATCGAAATTAATTTTAGAATCAATTCATTTTGAGGAAAAATGAAAACATAACAAGTCCAACTTAAATAATTTCATCTAAGTGCATAAAATCAAAATTATTTCAAGAACCATTGTTTAATAAATTTGGTTTAACTTGATGAAACAAAATAAGAGGGCAATTACTCACTATTAATTTAATTAACTTAAATTAATCTTGAGATTTTGACAAAATAAAAGGGAGTTGGAAAAATGAACATAAGTTCAATAAAGATTACAACTTTAATACTTGTGAATCCTTGAAAAATTATATCTTCCAATATGAAGATAAACAAATTTCTATCACAAGTTTCAAACTTTATGATTCCAATCAACTTAATTAAAAATGATTAAATCAACAAAGTTCAACAAAAATTCATAGAATTTAGTAACTCAAAGTTTCAATCACTTAACATAATTAAAGATTGAATCTTTAGTACTTAGAAGCCTCAAAAAAAAATTCACACTTAATGCAATTAATTTGCAATTATGTGAAAAATAAAACCAAACTTTCAAACACAAATTACCACCAAGTAATCATGCCTAAAGAGGTTTAAAATTAAATATAAAATATGTATTGAACCAATTACATAACCACCATAAATATGCAATTAATTTTCAAGGTTAGAAAGATTTAAAAATTTTCGTAAAAACGAAAAACCCTTCGAAAATTGCATTTCTGGTCTTTTTTTTTTTGGCTAAAACCCGAGCCCTAAAAGGGTCAAACCATTTCCAGAATGCCTTTCCCACCCAAAATTCACTATTTTTTGGTCGAAATTAGGGTTCGAGAGCTGAAGTCAGCTCTAATACAAGGTTAAAATGGATAAAACGAGCTACTAATCTAATTAGCAACTTAAAACCAGAAAAATTAAGCCATAAAAAACACCTTGAAAAATATTAGGATTTTTAAAATAAACAAGCGAAGCTCCGATACCGCTGTTGGGGTTTGGTGAGTCCGACTCACCACGGAAACAAACCCAAAAATAAGATTGCACTCGCAATAAATAAAACCATAAACATAATAAAATTAACAATAAGATTAAGATAAAACGATTACCTTTTGGAGCGTGCTTCGCCCGACCACTTGGGCTCTTACTTAAAAGCTACCTTCGAAATTACGAAGCCTCCAACGATGATCCACCCGCAACAACGATCACCGACTAGGTCCAATGTCTTGGGTTAGCAAGACCTGACCGATAAACCCGAGTAACTGAGTTCAAAGGCTTTCACAAAATGTGATACCTTTTCCAATTCTTGAGTTTTCACTACTAGTGATCCCTTTTCCAACTCTTACTCAAGCAAGTAATCCCAAGCCATGCCTCGACTATTTATAAGGAAAGCTTCCTTGTGAGTTCCACTAATCTTTCAGTTTGGAACTTTTTCACATATATCCCACATGGAAAGATTGATGAATTTAACCCTTAGTTAAATAAACCAAGGAACAAGTAACAAGTGTCACATGGTTAGGTGAGGACCACTTTCTCACTTGATCCCCAAGGCAACTCACATGCATTGTGAGCAAACCATGTGTCACCGAACCTTGAGCCCCAAGTTGGGTTCGGTTGGGCCACTGACCCGTCTCTCGGGTCCACGATCCCCTTGCCACATGCGCTGCCATGGCGCGCTACTAACGTGGAACGCTTCCACATGGCGTGCTGCCAACATGGCACGCTGCCACTTGGTGGCAGCCAACGTGGTTGCTACGTGCGCTGCCACATGGCGTGCTGCCATGTGTGTTGCCATGTGGCACACTCCTATTTGGCACGCTTCCCTTGTTTTTGCGTGGCTAGGGTTTTTACTTGTTACTTAAAGCATTTTCCCGTCTCGCCAATTCCTAAATTTTGGCTCGACATTTGAGATTCTCCGACGCTCGGTTTTGACGCTCCAAGCTCGATTATCCGACAACTAAAAATAAATTACTCGGTCGACTCATTAATTCCTTCCGAATTAATTCGTCGCTTCGGCTCGCTAGTTGCTTGGGTGTGACCCAAAGGGTTCAGTCAAGATTAAGCTGTAATATTAATTATGCATTAATATTACTGATCGGAAGCGGCCTCTACCCAGGCATTCCAATCACTTGACCTTATTGAATATATTAGCTTTCTAATAATTCTGAACCCATTATCAGAATAATACACTTGTTCGAAGGACACCAATCCTTTCATCTGTGACACATGTCACTCACCCATAGGAGATAGTAATAAAATTTCTTTTACTTTGAAAATTTAACTTTTCACATTTCTGGGAAAATTACAAAATTGCCCTCGCTTTTACCCCTTTATAAATACGTATTTTATCCCTTTCATTTTGGACGTTTCCAAAATATTCTAGAGAGAGAAATTACAAAGTTTTAGAGAGAGAGAGAGAGAGAGAGTCTACCTTCTGTATGTGTGTGAACACAAACTTTTCTAAATTTCCACCTTCCTCAACCGGTTCTCAACCGTGTTTACTCCAAGCAAGCAAGGTCAACTTCAGCAACATTCTCAATCAGTCATCACCGTTTTCCCCCCTTTCAGAGACAAACGTAAGGTACCGCTTCTACCCCCTTTACCTCATATACATTTGTTTCAATTCATTTAATAAATGGACTCATCACCAACACATAGGGCACGACCTAGGTCAACAGTCAGTCGGTCACCTAGGACGGCTAACTTTAGTCCTGGGAGTGTCGGCTATAGGTGCATGGAGCAATTTTGTACTCCTCAACCCACCATTTATGTGTCTGTGCACAACACGATGGCTAGAACTAAATAGATAGCCACCAAACGACGTCGAAGAAACGATACTTTGGAAGTGTCGTCTAACGAGATAACCCTGGTTGAGGGGTCAAAGAGCAATGAAGGCTCAGGGGAATATTCCCCATATGGGATTCTTAGAACCCCAAGTGACACCATCTTATACGATGAGGGTAGATAAGGTGAGGGAGTCGTCTCCCTGACGGACCTTGACGAAGATGGCCCCATAAACAGAGATAGGGAAGAGTCTGCATCGGGGTCAGCTGGCGAAGAGGGAGACGATGAAAGCTCCACCTCAAGGTCTAGCTCTGAGGATGATAGTGATGCCCCTCTTTCCCCACTTGAGGATAGTGAAGCCGAAGAGAGAAAAAAAAGCGTAGCAAAGGAAGATCCGTTTAACATCCACATCTTCGCTAAAGATAGGCGGATAATGTTAAAGGGAATTGAAAGCTTTGTAAAGAAGCGGCCCCTAGGAAATGGATATACTATCCAGGTGTCGCCTGAGCTAAGCACCATCTCTTGGAAAGATGAGAAGGATAATGCAAATGCCTACTTTGGATGCTATGAGGCGGCATTCCTGGCAGGCCTCCGATTATCCAGTTCTAACCAGTTTTAAATGAAATTTGCCGTTTAAGTCGGCTTAATTATTTTGTTTCAATTTTTTCATATATATTCTGCAATTTTATTTTCGAATTTTTGCCTAACTTTTTAAAGCATGTGGCAATTCAGATAGTATACCGGTACTCTTTTCCCGTGGCGGTTGTGTGGTTGGTTTCAGTATCTCTTTGATTGAGTGGCTTTGGAAAGTTTGATACTTTAAAGAGTATGGAATGTTCCTAAGTCAATCAATCACAGTGGTGATTGCTCCAAACCAAGTACACAACCATCAAAAGCAGCCATTTTTTCCCAATCGGGTATTCGCATTTAACTTCTTTATTAGCCAGACGGGAACTTGCCGCCTAGCAGTTAATGAAATAGGTAACATATTGTTCGCCTGCTTGGTGATCCTCATACGGCTTAAAGGTTGTCTGGGTGCCTGCAATCCATTGCACCTGGTTCGTCTGCCCCATTAGGGTGACTGGTACAACTTCGTGGAATTGTCTAACAGAGAACTTCAGTAATTGACCAGCTGATGTCACTTGACATCCGGTGTTAAGCTTTCGGAGAAGGGTAGCCTAGTCATTCTTTTAGATTATTTTGGTCCGACAACTATGAGTTAACCAATTAGGTCGTTTAATCTTTATCGTCTGTATATATGCTTGTAGAGCAAATGATAGAATGCCCTCTGCGGCGATAACACCAAGAGGGGCATCGCCGGACTCCATACTCATATTAGAACAGGCGTTTTTATAAAATAAATTTGCATCCGGCCATTGGCCTCTATTTCAATATCAGGTTAGCCGCCAAGTTTTTAACCTAGCTTATTTTTTTAGCGGACCGTCTTTGTTTTCAACAGGTGGTAGTGTATTGTTACGCATGTATGTATACAAAGCAATTAAATTAAATTGAAAACAAAAAGCAACTTTTCATTAATGAGCTTTTTATTTACAAGTCTTAGAAGTAGTACTTTTTCAACTTGTCTACATTCCAAGTTCTATGCAGCCGCCTATCATTCGGAGTTTCCAGCCAGTATGTTTCATTTCTTACTTCTTCATAGATCCGGTAGGGGCCTTCCCAATTTGGAGTTAGCTTTCCTTGCTCATTGGCCCTACCGGTTGCCTCAATTTTTCGTAACACAAAGTCCCCAACTTTCAAGGGCCTCTTGTGCACTCTCTTGTTATAGGCACGAGTCAATATTAGACGGTACATCTCATGACACAAGGCGACATTGCCCCTGCGCTCCGGGAGAGAGTCCAATGCTAGCCGCATGGCCTCCTAGTTTGCCTCTTCATCGTATAGCATGACTCGTAGAGTCGGCTCATAATGCTCGATGGGTAAGACAGCTTCAGCACCGTAAACCATGAGAAATTGGGTTTCTCCAGTTGCCCCCTTTTCAGTTGTCCGGATGGCCCATAGGACATGAATTAACTCTTTAGCCCATAAACCACTGGCTCTTTTTATTTTCTCTTTGATACCTTCTGAGATGAGTTTGTTGAAGGCTTCAACTTGGTCGTTTGCTTGGGGTCGGTCGACTGATGCAAAACAATGTGAGATCTCTTTATCTCCCAACAAAGCTTTAAGTTGAGGCGTATCAAAGTGAGGTCCATTATAAAATACCATGGACATAGGTACCCCAAACCGGGTGATAATGTTCTTCCATATGAAGAAGATGACATCCTTTGTCTTGATGCCTTTGACCGCCTCTGCTTCCACCCACAGGGTGAAATAATCCACAGCCACGAGGATGTAGCACTTACCACCTGGTACAAGTGTAAAAGGACCTAGAATGTCCATGCCCCATTTAGCAAACGGAACTGGGCTGTGGATTGTCGTCAAGTCAGTAGCCGGCCGATGGATTAGCTTACCAAATCTTTGACACTTATCACATTTTTTAACAAACTCTATGGCATTTGACTCAAGAGTGGGCCAGCAATAATGTCGTCTAGCCTTGACAGCTAAGGACCTGCCGCCTGCATGAGAGGCGCAGTATCCCGCATGCAATTCTTCGAGAACTTCTCTCCCCTTTTATGGGGTAACGCACTTCACTAGAGGCTTCATAAACCCCACCTTTAAGAGCTTTCCTTCCCTCATCTCGAAGTTTGCAGCACGCTTCTTCAGTATGGCTGCCTCCAGGGGTGAATCAGGGAGCGTGCCGTTAGTAGATACGCCCGCATGCCATCCATCCAAGTAGAACTTCGATCCAGAACTCCAACGGGCTCGTCATTAGATATACTTCGTTTTTCCATTACTTCCCAGAAGACTGACCAAGGCGTATAACAGGAGGCGGAGGATGCCAATTTCGACAGAGCATCCGCCTGATTGTGTTTCCCACCTGGGCACTTGGCTAGAATGAAATTGTTTAAGTGTCTCAGCTTCAACCTTGACTGCATTAGGTGTCGTTCGAAGTGCGCCTACGTAAAAGCATGTTGTGAATATGCTTAGCACTCATAGGAAGTGGGAATTGACATATACGATTAGGGACAAAAAAAATTACGGAGCCACCAACAAGTTTTTATGGAACTTTTAAACCGTTCACGGATCATAAAAGGTAACCACGAATAAGGGACAACAAAAGGCAACAACTATTGACCCGTGAAGGTTACACCCCAATCATAATCCATGAGATTACTAACTCCATATGGTTTGGAACCACGAAAGGAGGATCGAGGATGATGGTACGAAGTGATTCATGGAGTCACATTCGCCCGTATTGGCCTCTACTCAATTCTTATAGTGAAAAGTGATTCCTGCGATCTCAAAGGCATGCAAACAAAGATTCAATTTGCTTTAAACTATTAATAGGATAAATTGATTGAATATTAATGCAACACATGATCTTAAAATATTAGTGATTACTTGAATTAATAACAAGATTAAAAAGGAACCTAAACCGGTTGTCCAAATTATCTTATTAGGCGTGATTCACAATTACATATTCCCTTTAAACATGCAATATGGTGATCAATAAATAATAATAGAATAAACAATAATATTGAAAGCAATTTAACAATAATAATGTTATTCAAATCAAATATAAATTAACCTAATCATGATACTAGCAATATTAAAATAAAATAAGTAATTAAGTTAGTTAATTACTCACATTCCGCGCGTTCCTTTAAATTGCTACATCTTGAATAAATTGTTAGTAACTTCAATAAATAATAAATCAAAAGGAAATTAAATTAAATAAAAAGTAGAGATGATTTGGTCCAAACCCTCAATTAATTATACATTTCACTCTTTGGTTAAAGTATAGAACTTCGGGTATTGTATGGATTCCTTGGAGTGCATAGGGAAAGTATTTTGAGATAATAGGGTTGCTAGTATTTAGGCTAAAGAGGGAGAAGAGAATGATTGTGATGATCAAGCTTGTTGATGATTGAAAAAAGGAAGATTTGACCTCTATTTATAGAAAAAAAGGAAGGGTCGAAAAAACAAGATAAGATCTGAATTATATCGGAATAAAACTCGATAGACTGCAGTTTTTGTGGTTTTTGTTTTAATCATATCTTTTGATCCAGAAATCAAAATAATATAAATAATATGTCGTTGGAAAGCTATTAAAGTCTATTTTCTAACCCAATTACAATCAAAATAAAATTTTTTTAGAATAAAAGATATGGCCGAAATAGTGAGACGATGTCAGTTTTGGATAGAGTTTGATATTTCATTCATATCTTTTCCGTTATAGCTCGGAATTGATATTATAATATATCATTGGAAAGATAATTTCAAGGGATATCTAAACATCTAATATTTGGATAAAACTATTAGGCACAAAAATAATATCTGTCTATCTTTAAACATCTTTCAATTCAAATAGAATTAGGACTTTCAAAAAGAAAATTTTTATTCAATTTCAAACTTTTTAACCTTATCTTGTCAAAAAGGAAAATTAAGATCTTTTAAAGACTTATAGAAGCTTCCAATTAATCCTAATTGATTAAGAAATGGCATTAAAGCTTTTGGACCCTCCGCATGATCATTGGGTCGTAGGCAAGGTGCACTTGTACAAAACTAACCTCAGGTAACACCCAAAAAGTGTTACATAAAGTGGTAAAAGTGTTATTATAAACAATAGGTAACACTTTATTGGGTGATACTTCCGCCCATTTTCCCTAAGGCCTTATGTAACACTTTGTGTAACGTATGGTAACACTTTCAATAGTTATATATAAACACTCTTATGTAACACTTTTTATATTATTAGTATCATTTTGAAAGTGTTACTTTTTATATTTTATGTAACACTCACATCAGTAACATTTAAAAAATCATATAGTATCACTTTATCCGGTATTATGTATCACTTTTTGAACTAATGGAATACATTGTTGAGTATTAGTTAACATTTTTCAATATTTTTTTGACATATATAGTAGCACTTTATTCAACTTTATGTAGCACTTTTTGCAAACTAATGTAGCGTTTATTATTTTTAAAATATAAAAATAATATTAATATGTACAACAAGTATGAATGAGAAATTAACATATATGATAAATAATAACTTATATTGAAATAATTTCATTGTTCTTTCAAAGAAAATCTATAAACACCAATTTTAATGTTTGGCCAAACAAGATAATATTCATAACAAAAATATATATATATAAAAAAATCAACTTCGATCTATAGCTTGGAAAAAGTGAGAAAATAAGAAAAACTTCCAAATTTAAAAAAGTCAGAAACGGCCGATAGGAGCAGCAAGCTAGCAGAATGAGAGTAGCAGCAACAAAAGACAACAGCAGACAGCAGTTTGAAGCAGCGAGCAGTATGAAACTGCAAGTATTATGAAGCCGCAAGTAGTATGTAGCAGCAAGCACTTGTAGCAAATAGCAGCAGCAAATAGCAGTGGTAGAAACAACAGTAGCAAAAGTCAGCAACACACAGCATAGAAGCATAAAAGTAGTAGTAGCATCTCAAAACAACAACGACAGCAGCAAAAAAACAGATGTAACAGCTGTAAAACAGAAGTGGCAGCGGTAAAACAGCAGTTGCAGTAAGTGACAGCAGCAGCAAAATGGGATATATGCAAGTACACTTCTTGTGGCATCATCACTTGTTATCCCAATCCTTCATCTAGATCCATTTGATCCTATATATGTGTGAAAGCATCATATATCAAACAACTAGAACAAAAATGAAATAAGGCAATAATAAGAATTAGTGCTTTTTATTGCGAGAACAAAACAACTCCCCATCAGAACCTTGCTTTTGGAAGAGGTGAAGAGATTCCTTTAAGCACTTGTGCTTTTATTAGAGCTCGTGTGAAAGAAAACTGGAATGCTATTAATTCCAATCAATTACATGGAACCGCAAATATACTTGGAAGGCACCCTAGGCATGAAATCTTTGTGAGGTGGATAGCGCCAACTAGCAGCTGGTATAATAATCTGGAAACACAAAATATTATGAAAAGGCAGATACTCTAATATGACTTTTAGCTTGCTATAATAATAAAGAAACAAAATATGCTGTAGAATTTCCATTACAAGCATTCTGATTACTTCATGTATAATAGTAAAGGCTGAAACTAGAATATATACCCATGTCCACATTAAAAACCCAAATAGCCAAGTCTATGAAACATAAATCATGAAAGAGAAATCAGATAAATATGATTTTGTATTAAAACATCAATAATCAGATAGCACAAAAGAGCTAGTTGAGACTGAGAACTTCAAGACATCTTACCCAAGAGTGACAAAGATCTATTCATTTCATTTCATTCCCTTTCAAACTCTCTTCCAACATCAGCTTGTCTATTTCTTCCAGAACGGTCAGGAAACCATACCGATTTTTGCATCGATTAAGCTTTAGCGGTGTTTGCAGACTGAAGAAAAGAAATCATACTAATTGTTAATTAAGAAGATTAACCCACATGAGAATTTCAATTACACTTCTCACTCAATTCATCCGTCAACAGAATTTTACCGATAAATGAAGGCATCATTCGACTAACCTAACCTTCTTTGGTCCTTGAGACTAGCACAAGGTAGAATAAGAAAAATATTTTTATTGTCCATTAACCATTCTTTTCATACTTTCATTTGGAAAAATTTATCAAAGGAAATACCACACCTGATATCTACCATAGAAATGGAAAAATGTTGGGATTTAAGCATATAAATTAACTTGTACCCCTCAAACCTGTTCTTGATTTTCCACTCCTTATACTTACTTTTTTATATACTAGTATATTTTTTCTTTACACACTTTATTCTATGGTATATTGTCCTATGCAAAATTAGGCATGTGATACTAATAATCGGCTAATAGCTACAGTAAGTAACATAAGCTTATACAAGACCCACATATCGATTTATCTGAAACTGAAGCTTGCATAATGCACTCTTTATAAGTAGTTTAAGTATTGTATGAGCTACAGTAGCAATAGTGAAATAAGAGATGGAGAAACATAATTAGAAGACTAGTTATCGTCCTCATGTCAAACGAAGATCAAGGCCTGACCTGGATTTCAATATTCAACATAAAATACAACACAACTAAGTCCCACCAGGCTAACTACTTAAACATGTCATTTCCCCAAAGAATAATCCCACAGGTTGCATTTAAGCTAGTAAGCCAGCATTTCAATCAACATTTGCAATCTAGTTTAATCAACATTGCATTGACACTTTATAGTTCTAGTTGTAAAGCAAAATACAACAAAAATAATTAGACAATCTAATGAATAACTTATCTTTTCTAAATCTACATAGTTCTCGGTTGATCATTTCCGAAAATTTACTCTTTTCAATAACTAATAACAAAAAAAAATTGAAATCATTTTTACCCTTCAAATAACAGCCTACAATAAGCATTTCAATCAAGGTCAATACAAGATTAGGCTAAATTTCATACATTTCAGCAAATCAATTTATGGAAATCATACCATTCACCTAGTGTCTCACATATTAAACAATAAAAATCATACTTTTCAATAGGTTTGATTAGTCAACAAAGATCAAATTACAAGGTAAATCAAATCAGTAGTAATCGAAATGAAGAAAAATCAAAAATCCCAAACTCATCTAAATACTTCAATCAATTGAAATGCATGCAAAATTCATTATAAATTGTGAAATTAAACATTTTAAAAGAGAAATTAACATCAAATTAAGAAATCATCATCAAGATTAGAGAGTGAATTGAAACCCTAACTTTACCTAAATCAAATTCTTGTTGATAATGGAAAAGAAAGGGAACTAAACCAACCCACCCTAACATTAAAATGGAAGCTGCCGAGGATGGAGGCCAGAAGGCGGCAATCGCGCGCTGTCATTAGAGGTGGCAATTGTTCTCTATAACTTGGAGCGCGGCCTGTTGTGTAGGTATTCGGCTTGGAGCACGAGTTGCAATGGATGGTGGCTATGGTGAATAACCAGGAGCGAGAAGGAGGTAGCAGTGGAAGCCTGAGGAAAGGACGTGCGGTGTAAATAGACAGTGAAAGCTTGAGGAAGAAATAGGAGGAAGAAGAAAATTTTTTTTTAAAAAAAAAAAAAAAAAAAAGCGAAGTATTGATAACACAAAAAATAGATTGAGCTCTTTAAAAAAAATTAATAAGAAAAGATTGAGCATATAAAAATTCAAGACAAAACAAACAAACTGTTACAATCAAGTGCTACCTAATATCAAAGTGTTACTATAAAGTTTTACATAATATTAAAGTGTTACAAAAAATGTTACCAAATACCACAATGTTACAAAAGTGTTATGTAAAAATAAAACAATCATGTAATTTTTAAAGTGATACCAGTGGGTGTTACTTAAGCCTAATTTTTTAGTAGTGGTGGGTTTAGGTTCAATTTGGACTCGGTTTAATATTTTGGCCATAACTTATTCGTTATAACTCAGATTTGGGCTTATAATATATCATTGGAAAGCTCTTTTCAATCCCCATCCAACTATTCAATCATTGGACCCAGATTTTGGACGAAAATAAAATGGAATAAACGTTTCTATAAAAAGGACACGAAATGAATGATTTTAAAGGACTATAAATGAATTATTTTGGGTTTAAAGGCACGAAAAGAAGAAAATAAGTTATGGTTTGGGGAAATGGACTAAGAATTGAGTTTTTTTATGGAAATATGGAATTAAGCACTCCAAAGATTAAATACTCAACCCGACCAATAATGGCGGTGAAAGGTTGTTCATCATCAGGTTTGGTTTTGGGGAGACATTTTTAGGTGTCTACAGAAGCCCCCACTTTGACTGAGTTTGTAGAAACGTCAGTT
Organism: Chenopodium quinoa; assembly: GCF_001683475.1. Taxonomy (NCBI): domain Eukaryota; kingdom Viridiplantae; phylum Streptophyta; class Magnoliopsida; order Caryophyllales; family Amaranthaceae; genus Chenopodium; species Chenopodium quinoa. The sequence continues at coordinate 878,621 of NW_018745260.1, forward strand.
TTGAAAACGATAGTCAAAGTATTCGATAGGGACGGAGAATGATTTAAGACGTTTTGCTATCCTAAATCACTCTGTATACGCCGATACCTACAGAAAAGTGTTAGTTCTGCAGATAAAAGAGTAAAGGGATAGAACGCTTAGCTGACACCATTGTATCAGTGACAAATGCGTTTGGTAGTTTCCTATGCTTGAAGGAATCCACCGGATGACGTTTGTTGAAATGCTTTCCATGGAATTAAGCACTCCAAAGATTAAATACTCAACCCGACCAATAATGGCGGTGAAAGGTTGTTCATCATCAGGTTTGGTTTTGGGGAGACATTTTTAGGTGTCTACAGAAGCCCCCACTTTGACTGAGTTTGTAGAAACGTCAGTTTTGAAAACGATAGTTAAAGTATTCGATAGGGACGGAGAATGATTTAAGACGTTTTGCTATCCTAAATCACTCTGTATACGCCGATACCTACAGAAAAGTGTTAGTTCTGCAGATAAAAGAGTAAAGGGATAGAACGCTTAGCTGACACCATTGTATCAGTGACAAATGCGTTTGGTAGTTTCCTATGCTTGAAGGAATCCACCGGATGACGTTTGTTGAAATGCTTTCCATGCCTGAGGAAAGCCGACTGACGAGTTTGGTAGCTTTCTATGCTTGAAGAAATCTACCGGATGATACTTTCATGCTTAAGGAAAGTCGACATATGAATTAGGCGGTTTTCTATGCTTGAAGAAATCTACTGGATAATACTTTCCATGCTTGAGGAAAGCCGACAAATGAACTTGGTACCTTTCTATACTTAAAGAAACCCACCGGATGACACTTTCCATGCTTGAGAAAAGTGGAGCAAATGATTTTGGCAGCTTTATATGCTTGAAGAAATCCACGAGATAATACTTTCCATGCTTGTGAAAAGCCGACTGATAATTTTGGCAGCTTTCTATGCTTGAAGAAATCCACCGAATGACACTTTTCATGCTTGAGGAAAGTTGACAAATGATTTTGGCAGGTTTCTATGCTTGAAGAAATCCACCAGACTACACTTTCCATGATTGAGGAATGACTTGTCTGATGATGAGATTGCAAGTCTTTGCGTATCGAGAACCTTGCCCCGTGAATCATCTTCACTTGGGAGATTATTACTAAAATGATGATGGTTTGATTATCCCCGAACGTGGGCTATAGATGGTTCGCTTGTCCCCGAACGTGGGTTGCAGATGATGATCCGCTTGTCCCTAGACGTGGGATGTAGTTGGTTTGCTTGTCCCCGAACGTGGGCTGTAAAGGTTTGCTTGTCCCCGAACGTGGACTGTAATTGGTTCGCTTGTCCCCGAACGTGGGATGTAATTGGTTCGCTTGCCCCCGAACGTGGGCCGTAGATGAGACCTGCAAAATAAAATTTGCCAAGGGACTCGTATAAACTATGATTGACTTGACCAACTAACTTGACCAAGCTTGACATGACATGACATGACATGACATGTGTATGACTTGTGATTGTGTGTATATGTGTATTGGGTGAGTGTGTGCACAAACACGCACTACTACAAAATTAGGCAAAGGGACCTATAATAAGAGACCTGTTGGCTAATACAACAAGTCTCTTTGATATAAGAGACCTGATATTAGTGCTAACAGGTCTCTTAAATGTAAAAGATCCCACCACTTCTGGTACGGGATTAGAGGGAGGGAATTAAGAGACCTGTTGTGTAACTTAACGGGTCTCTTATGTGCGTAAGGGCTCACCATGACCCTCACGGCCTCACCTTTTCCTTTTTTTTAAATTAATTTTTTATTTTATATACCTTTCCCCTTATTCATTATACATTCATACGCTTTTCTATTTCACCCTCATCAGTTTACTCTCCTCTCTTCTCATTTCTTGTTCTTCTATCACTTGTATCAATTGAAGCGCTGCTAACTCCTCCTCATTAACGGCGTTGTTGCATCTTCCTCATACATCGGCACTGCCTCATCCCCTTAACTAAAGTTTAAAGATTTAAATGTCAATTTTGAACATGAAAACTCTGGATTAGAGTTTTATGAACAAATTTGCCCAAAGAATGCCACGATTAAATTAGTCTTGAAAAGGTATATTTCCATATCACTGATTTTGAAAAGTTTTTGGCTTAGTGAAAAGGTGTAAAGTGATAACTTTAGCTTGATCTCATTAGCTTCATGAGCACAATATTTATAATAATACAAAACCCAATTAGTTTCCTAAGCCTACACAACGTGTATGACAGCCAAGGAAACTAAGATAAAAGATATGGCAATAATATCCTAAAAATATGGAAATAATATCTAGACTAAATATTTACCAAATAAACTAAATAATATTTCCTAAATATATCTTAACACCCCCCCTCAAGTTGGAGCATGATATTCGAAAATGCCCAACTTGGAAAGAAGATAGTCAAATTGAGCTTTTCCGAGTGCTTTTGTGAATATATCCGCCAATTGTTCCTTAGTAGACACATGTGACGTGGAAATTAAACCTTCATTGATCGCATCACGAACAAAATGACAATAGACCTCTATGTGTTTTATACGCTCATGAAAGACCGGGTTCTTCGCGATATGCAACGCAGACTGACTATCACAAAACAACTTGATTGTTTTTGGGTGTTGAATGCCCATACTCAACAATAAACCTTTGAGTCACTTTAATTCACAAGTAGCTCCAGACATGGACCTATATTCCGCCTCTGAAGAAGAAAAAGAAACCGTGGATTGCTTTTTAGTTTTCCAAGAAATCGGAGATTTTCCTAGAAACACTAGCCATTCGGTCAATGAACGTCGTGTGAGGGGACACACCGCCCAATCTGAGTCACACCATCCCTCTAAAGTGAGTTCACTATCCAAACGCAACAAGATTCCTTGACCGGGAGTTCCTTTTAAATAACAAACAACCCTCAAAGCATCTTCCCAATGTTCTATGCGAGGTGCTTTCATGAACTGTGATAAAATGTGAACTGAGTAAGCAAGGTCGGGTCGAGTAACCGCAAGGTATATGAGCCATCCCACAAGACGACGATATGCTTCGGGATTGTGCAACAATTCGCCACTAGCATGAGCAAGTCTATGATTTTGTTCCATGGGAAACCCACTTGGCTTTGCTCCCAATAGACCTGTTTCAGAAATAATATCCAAAGTATACTTTTGTTGGCACAAAAATAACCCAGATGTGCTACGAGCCACCTCAATGCCCAAAAAATATTTAAGAGAACCAAGATCTTTCATTTTAAAACAATCTTTAAGATAAGCCTTGAAGACCTTTAGTGCAGCGGAATCGTTCCCAGAAATAATAATATCATCCACATAAACTAAGACATTTATTTGAGTTTTGCCATTAGTATATGTGAATAAAGAGTAATTAGAGTAGGCTTAGAGAAAACCATACCGTTTCAAAGCCGACGCCAATTTTGCATACCAACACCTAGGAGCTTGTTTCAAGCCATATAAAGACTTGCGCAACCTACATACCAATGAAGGATCCGGGCTTTCGAAGCTGGGGGAAACTTCATGTAAACTTCCTCTTTTAGGTCACCATGTAGAAAGGCGTTCTGAACATCCAATTGATGTAGTTCCCAATTTTTGCAAGCCGCTATTGCGAGAAAGGCACGAACGGTAGTCATTTTGGCAACCGGAGCAAAAGTTTCTTCATAGTCAATACCGGCTTGTTGATGATTACCAAACACCACTAATCTTGATTTGAGTCTCTCAATATCCCCATTGGACAAATATTTGGTCTTATAGACCCATTGACTGCCGAGTGCACGCTTCCCGGGAGGACGACGTTCTAAAGTCCATGTACCATTATCTTCTAGAGCACGAATTTATTCTTTCATAGATTGTCGCCACCCATCATGTTTCATTGCTTCCTTGAAGAATTTTGGATCGTTACCCTTGATAATAGCTGCAAGAAATTTTTGATAATTGCTAGAAAAATTGTCACAATTTATGTAATGTGCTAAAGGATAAGGAGTACCTGAGGAGAAATAGGAAGAGGGGGAGAGCGGACTATTAACAAAAACCGTATGTGTCACAAAATCACGATGATTAACATTTGGAAACTTTTGTCGAAATCCACGACCCATTTGTGGAGTATTAGAGCCGTCCAAATTCACCTGCACATATTTAATAATTGGGGAAGTGGGCTGCCCAACAAGAGATGGCCCAGCGAATGATGGATTACCATCGCCCTCACCAGTAGCAGCAGTGGGCTCGTGGGGTGAAGGCCCAGCAGGCGCTGGGTTTCCAATAACCTCATCAGAAGCCGAATTGGGTTCAAGGAGGGAGATGGGCTCGTGTGTTGGGCTGCATTGTTCATCAAAACCATCTCCTACATTTAATTCCTCTTCATAAATAATAGCAGAAAAATCCTCATGAATATTTTGAGCATCATACTCATGATGTGAAATGTTCACAGCTTCGGGACTGTCAAACGGAAAGACCTCTTCAATAAATTTCACATCCCTTGAAACAAAAAATTCTTTTGTAGTCAAATCAAACAACCTCCACCCCTTTTTTTCAAACGGATATCCCATGAACACGCACTTTCTACTACGACTGGAAAACTTGTCTCCCTTAGTTTTCTGATTATGAGCAAAACACAGACACCCAAAGGTACGAATAGCATAAAAAAAGGGTGGTTTATCAAAGAGAATTTCAAAGGGTGTTTTATTGTGTAATAGAGGAGTTGGAGTACGGTTTATCAAATGAGCGGCAGTTAGAACACATTCACCCCAAAAATAAATGGGCAATTTTGCTTGAAACCTTAAAGCACGACTAACATTCAAAATATGTTTGTGTTTCCTCTCAACACGACCATTTTGTTGTGGGGTACCGACACAAGATGTTTGAAATAAAATTCCAGTGGCTCTAAAATACTCAAGTAAACAATTAAACTCAGTCCCATTATCACTTTGGACCACTTTAATTGTTTGAGAAAATTATCGTTCAACCATTGCAACAAAAGTCATAACATTTGAAAGACTTCTAATTTATCAACCAAGAAATAAACCCAAACAGCTCTTGAATAATCATCAACAATTGTTAAAAAATAACGAGCTCCACATGATGAAACATGTCGATATAGACCCGACAAATCACAATGAACTTTCTCAAATATGCGAGAAGCTTTAGTATCACTTAAAGGAAATTTATCTCTCGGATGTTTAGCATGCATACACACTTCACACCCTATATTTAAATGATCTTTACTACTACTAAGATGAGGAATTAACTTAACTACTTTTTTAGAAGGATGTCCGAGCCGACGATGCCACAACTCTAACTTTGATGTAGCTTCCACAGTAGACACAAATTCCGGTTTGCTAAAATAATATAGTCCGTCCCTCCTAATTCCCGTTCCAATCAGCTCCTTCGCTTGGTCTTGTATAACACAAACATGTGAATAAAATTGGACAATAGAGTTAGAGTCATCATTAAGTTGAGAGACAGAGAGAAAATTGCAATTCAAATTCGGTACATAAAGAACTCCGGTGAGAGTAATTTTATCCGACAATAAAACAGATCCCATCAAAGTAGCAATTACTTTTGCACCATTCGGCAAACCAACAGGTAATTCAATTTTTTGAGTATTGAAAAGCCAAGAAATTTCTCCGTGACATGATGGGTTGCACCGGTATCAATTATCCAAGATGAGATATCAAACTTACCTGTCAATCTATTTTCAGGAATTTGAGCATTACCCACGACCCCCGCAATAGCCTTCCACTGTTCCGAGGTAAATAATTTCCCCAAAGTCGAAACAGTAGAAGAATTAGGTGAAGATGTACTGCCAATGGTTGCTGCATTGGCACGTGGTTGGCCACGACCTTGCTCCTGGCGCCTACTTCCCGGCCTTCCCACAAGGTCAAAACAGTGGCTCTCGGGGTGGCCTTTCTTTTTACAGTAGCCGCAAGTAGTATCTCCCCAACAACTGGATGCTTCGTGACCTGTCTTGCGGCACCTAGTGCATATAGGTTTATCATTTCCTTGACCCCGACCACGCCACACACCTGCCGCATCTGTTCCTGCGCGTACAGCAAACCCAACGGGCTCGGTTGGTGTGGACTCTACTGGTTGCTTTGATGATCGAACACGCTCCTCTTGAGTCACCAATTGGTAAGCTCTGTCAAGACTCGGAAGCGGATCCTGAGATAAAATTTGTGTACGCAAGGCAGAGTAATAATCTGGGAATAAACCCATTAAAAAATCGTGTAACCGGGCTTGTGCTCAACGCTCTTCATGCAATTTTCCGGCTGTACACAAAGCACAACAGGAACAGGAAATCAAAGGCTCGTGTCTATCTAATTCCTGCCACAAAGTATGTAATTTGCCATAATACACAGAGACCGGCATTAACTTAGTTTGTTCACACTTTGCAATCGAGGAACGCAATTGTTGAATGCGAAGTCCGTTTGTCTGAGAAAAACATTGTTTAAGATGATCCCAAAAGGATTTTGCTTCTCTAAATTTAGTCAGGGTTGTTCTTAAATAAGGGTCAATTGTATTAGAAATCCAAGAAACAAGCATTGCATTTATTGCCGTCCAATCGGATTGCGTGCAAGGAGGAGATGGTGTAGTGATCGTGCCATCCAAGAACTCAAATTTTCTCCGAGATTCTAGCACCGTTTGAATGTCGGGAGCCCAAGAGTCATAATTATATGTTGTGAGACGTGTAGGTGTAATATAGTCCCCCGGCCGATCTTGCGATCCGAGGTAGTATGGAGAACTAGGCTCAATTTTGGCAGGAAGTGGTGGTGGGGAATCGTTACCACCATCCATTGAAATTTAGAGAAAAAAAAAACTATTGGCCTGATACCATGTAAAGTGATAACTTTAGCTTGATCTCATTAGCTTCATGAGCAAAATATTTATAATAATACAAAGCCCAATTAGTTTCCTAAGCCTACACAACGTGTATGACAGCTAAGGAAATTAAGATAAAAGATATGGCAATAATATCCTAAAAATATGGAAATAATATCTAGACTAAATATTTACCAAATAAACTAAATAATATTTCCTAAATATATCTTAACAAAAGGTTGAGGTTGTTTTTCACCGGGGGGTTGGTAATTCATGGGGTTGGGGTGGTTTAATTTATACGGGCTCGGGATGGTTTTCATAGGGGTAGAAGTGGTTTACCACGGGGTCGGCAATTTTGGACTAATTTTGTTGGTGTTGTTTATAACCCAGATTGATTGCGTTTTAGATCTGCTTTGGTGGGTGTTTCAATAGAGTTAGAGAAGAAAGCGTCGGGTGTTACAGATGTGGGAACTTAGGCTATGAACATCATTAGCTCCGTAGGTTTTATAATGGCCAACAAAAAACTCATGTCTTCTAATGGCTAAGGCCTTTAGCTTCGGTTTTTCTCTTTCCCTCTCTCTATTCTTGTTTTAGATCTACTTGTTTTTTTAGTACTCGTAATTTTTTTTATTGAACACATCAAGTTGTTACATAATGTGGTATTGCTCATTTTGAAATCCGTGTATGGAAATGATTTTATGCTGGAAGAGGATGAGATTTTGTTGCTAAATCAATTGTTAAGTTTGTGTTTATGTTGTTGCTATCTAGTTTTTGATCTGAATTAAAGCTTTGGAGTTTTTTTTTTTTAAAAAAAATTGATTTTCTTAATGTTGTACAGGATGATGAGCCATTCATCAAGAAACTCACTAAGTTCATGAATGGAGGGCGAAAGAATTACTCATGATGTGTTGCATTCACTTGCTGACTTGCTGTATAAAATGATGGGACTGTTGATTTTGGTAACTTGGAGTAGATTATTTACACAAGTTCTTATATACTTGTAAATTATTTATATAAGTTCTTGTACACTTGTAATTATTTCTACAAGTTATTGTACACTAGTAAATTATTTCTATATCTTCTTATTTACTTGTAAATGTTTCTCACTATTAAGTTACTACTAGTAATTCAATAATAATACAAGTTTATTTAAATTTATTTAATTGTTTTATTTTTTAATTTACATTTTCTTTCCAATTTTAGTAGAATAATTACAAAATAATAAATATATAATCATTGAATTTTTATTTATAAAAAATTGAGAATAAAGAGACCTGTTATCTAACGCAACAGGTCTATTAATGGATATCAAAGAGACTTGTTGTGTAAAATAACAGATCTCTTCCCCTTCTTAAATATGTGATGTGATTACATGTAAAGAGACATGTTACCTTCTTAAACAAGTCTCTTATTTATTACAAAGAAACCGGTTATATTGAACAGGTCTCTTTATCAAAGAGACTTGTGAGCTAGACCTCCTCTAAACAGGTCTCTTATGCCATTTACAACGGGTCTCTTCGGCCTTTTTTGTAGTAGTGACGAAATTGCAAAAGCAAAAAATTTCAATCATTTTCGTCATGAGACGAGTGGAGGGTACCAACTTTCTCTTGAAAAAGAAAGACATGAAAACTGAACTTTTATTTTTGATCTTCCCTCGATGATAAAATATTGAAAAAGTTTTGGAATTTCCCCAAAAGAGAAAATATGAAAACGAGAAGAAGTTTTGAATTTCCTCCTTGAGCAAGACAAAATGAATCGTATGGATTGAATTGCTTGTCTTGAAAATAATGTATGCATGATGCATTTTCTTAGGCCAGGAGGCTAAGGATAATTACATTATGTGACACGATAGATGAATGAACTTAGTTCATGGAGTTAAGCATCATATATGGTGTAAAGAAGCGATTTTGAACGTCACTTAGGTTTGGAAGCTAAGCACGTATATAGATGAAGTGATTATGAACGTTTCTTAGGTCAAGGAGCTAGGCACGATATGCTTTTATGATTACAAATCATTGATATATAAACGTTGCTCAGCACATTATGCGATGCATGAAACAATGAACATTGCTCATGTCAGGAAGCTAAGCAAGTATACAATGTTTCTTTTAATGAATATTATCTTGAAAGATGATGAAACATGCAGAGTGTTGAAACAAGATTTCATGATAAAGGGTTCTTAAAGGGAAGGATGATCGATATGGATATGGATGTGTGAGTGAAGTGTATTAATGTGATACTAAGGCTGGCTGCTAGGGTTATGGTGATGGAAATATATGTGAGAAGAGTCAAAGATGATGACTATTTGGGCTGGGTAGGCTAAATGATGTGGGTTCAAGCCCCCAAGTCTAGCTCTAGATGGATAGGGTCATAGGGATAAGAATTGGATACTATTTGACTCGATCATGCATATGAATGTGGCCGCACCTCAATGTGAGGTTGCCTACGTATCTGTTAGGAATCAGGTCGAACGTAGCTCTAACCGAACTTTGCACAAGTATGTGTACACCTCAAAGAGGTCTTTCAAGGGTTATAATGGTTAAGCTAATGGTTTAAGGAAGACAGGGGTAAAAGGCTCAAGACCCGAGAAAAGCCCCCAAGATATGTAATATAATTATGTATTGGATTTTGTAAGTTTTATTTTTCATATATTTTTTTGTTTTGAATTTCTTTTCTTTTTTTATTCTTTTGAATCAATGTAGGCAATCTCAGATCATGCGGTCCATCACTCACTTAGCATTCATGTTTCTCAGGCACGGTACCAAGCACTCGATGAGAGACGCAATTTGAGACATGTTCATATCGAAGACATTGGAACACTTGCCTTTAGACATTGTTTTTTTTTTTTTTTTATTATTCTTTTTTTAAAATTTTTTTTTTTGAACTACACCTTCTCATCCCAGGGTTAATGTAGGATGAATAAATAAGGTCAATCGTTAGACGAGGCTCAAAGAGGTTAACGAGGAAATGGATATGTGATTGAATGGTTAATAGGGAATGACAGGGTTGCAAAGGTGCCTCAAGTCATTGGTGTACCTTGTGTATAGTTCGGTAATTGATTTTTTTTTTGCGAATGACATGATCGAATGAAAAAGGAAAGAAATTCTCATTGATGGAACATCGCATATAGACATAAGGATAAGGAGAACCTGTGCTAGACTTATTTGGGGAAAAGGGTTGAAACGAAAAAAAAAATCATAAAATCTTGTATGGAAACTTGTCTTGTGTTTCGTATTCATGGTTGCTTATGAATTACTTGTTACCGCCAAGAGGGACAAGAAGTTTGTTATTGCTGATGCTTTGATTGGAAGAAAAGAAGGAAGGAATGATGTTCACCTTATTCTTCCAAACTCTTGCTGGTGATTCTTGAACTCGAGTACTATGGAACAAAATGAGCTCACTTAATGCATTGACTCAATACTCGGATTGGACAGGAACAGTGTATGAAATAATTTTGAAAACCAATGGGAAATACTCCACTCATTCCTATTACGACGAAAAACGACGCATCCATGGTCCTAATATACGATCATAAACAATATAGTGCATTACTCGAAGTCAAAGTGTGTGCAATGACTCAACATGTGTGATTAGGTGAGTTTATTAAGACTCGTGGTATGATCGGATGGCTAGACATGAGGACGTTGTGAAAAACAAAGGACTCAATGACCAAATAGCACGGAAGACTAAAAGACATACTAACTTGATTAATTTTGTCCAATTTTAATGTTTATGCTATTTACTAGGTAAAAACGGTCCATTGGAAATCGTTAGTCATGAATAAGATCAACCACAATCAAAGACAAAGAACACATGTTAAGGTTACAACAAAAAATCACAAGAAACTAGGAAGAGGACTAGAATTCTAGAAGAGTTAGGACTCATGGATATATAAAAAAATAAATAAAAATCTATAATCTTATTTTATTCGAGTTGACACAGATTAAAGGACTTGGCTAATACTAGCTTGACAAGAAAAGATATAAAGAAAAAAAAATTAAAAAAAAAAGTTGACGTTAAAAAGACACCTAAACTAAACAGGCTATAGTATATCGATTATAATTTTTGATCTGTGACTTTGATTGTGACGAAAACAATTCCAAATGAAAGATAAAATTTAGGGCTACAGATCCATAGGTCGCACGACACGTAACTCTTTCTAGAACTCCGGCTATGACAAAAACAAGATGACTCTTGTGCAAGATACGAGGATAAAAATCCGGGTTGACACAATTTTATTTTTTTTTAAAAAAAAAAAATCTATGACTTGACTCTAAAAAAATAAATTAAAAAAAAAAGTCAATAAAAGAAAGTACATATAAGCACATTGTCAAGTGTGATGCAATGATGTTCGCAACCTAAAGTCAAGATCTATATTCCACTATCGTCAAGCTTTTGGGTGCCAAAATGTACCATGGTTAAGAGTTTTGACGCGTTAGCAAGGCAGCCTCCCTTGAGGGTGTATGCCAATGGGCGGATCCGCGAGTTCGTGATGAAAATGAACTCGACTCCTTGGTTTGGGTGGATTTAAAAACTCGGATGAACCCTTATTGTCATGAACGTTTTCGGGTTGATAGCTTAAATCTCCCGGGCTAGCCACATACGTAGAACACATACCATTGTGGAAAATTAGGTGACCTAAAATGCATATGCATATGTGACAATGCCAATTAAATCGCAGGAATACAATTCAAGAATCTTTGAAGTCTCATCCACTCATCTCAATTAAATACCGATCACTCAAATCGATAAATAACCAAGAATCCTCCCCAATGGAGTCTCCGAATTGTAGGCGTCACTCAAAGTGCGCCTACATTAAGCATGTGTGAATATGCTTGGAACTCATAGGAAGTGGGAATTAACATACACAATTAGGGACAAAAAAAAAGTAGGGAGCCGCCAACAAGTTTTTAAGGAACTTGTAAACCGTTCACGGATCATAAAAGGTAACCACAAATAAGGGACAACAAAAGGCAACAACGATTGACCCTTGAAGGTTACACCCCATTCATAATCAATGAGATTACTAACTCCATATGGTTCGGAACCACGAAAGGAGGATCGGGGATGATGGTATGAAGTGAGTCATGGAGTCACATTTGTCCGTATTGGCCTCTACTCGATTCTTATAGTGAAAAGTGATTCCTGCGATCTCAAAGGCATGCAAACAAAGATTCAATTTGCTCCAAACTATTATTAGGATAAATTGGTTGAATATTAATGCAACACATGATTCTACAATATAAAGGAACCTAAACCGGTTGTCCAAATTATCTTATTAGGTGTGATTTTCAATTACATATTCCCTTTAAACATGCAATATGGTGATCAATAAATAATAATAGAATAAACATTAATATTGGAAGCAATTTAACAATGATAACGTTAGTCAAATCAAATATGAATTAACCTAATCATGATACAAGCAATATTAAAATAAAATAAGTAATTAAGTTAATTAATTATTCACATTCCGCGCGTTCCTTTAAATTGCTACATCATGAATAAATTGTTAGTAACTTCAATAAATAATAAATTAAATGGAAATTAAATTAAATAAAAAGTAGAGATGATTTGGTCCAAACCCTCAATTAATTATACCTTTCACGCCTTAGTTTAAGTATAGAACTTCGGGTATTGTATCGACTCCTTGGAGTGCTTAGGGGAAGTATTTTGAGATAATAGGGTGGCTAGTATTTAGGATAAAGAGGGAGAAGAGAATGATTGTGATGATCAAGCTTTTTGATGATTGAAAAAGGGGAGATATGACCCCTATTTATAGAGAAAAAAGAAGGGTCGAAAAACAAGATAAGATCCGAATGAAATCGGAATAAAACTCGATAGACTGCAGTTTTTACGGTTTTTGTTTTTATCATATCTTTTTATCAAGAAATTGAAATAAGATAAATAATATGTCGTTGAAAGCTATTGAAGTCTAATTTTTAACCCAATTACAATCAGAATAAAATATTTTGTAGAATAAAATATTTGGCCGAAATAGTGAGACGGTGTCAGTTTTGGATAGAGTTTGATATTTCATTCATATCTTTTTCGTTATAGCTCGGAATTGATACTATAATATATAATTGGAAACATAATTTAAAGGGATATCCAAAAATCTATGATTTGAAGAAAAATTTTAAGGCACAAAAATAATATCTGTCTATGTTTGAACGTCTTTCAATTCGAATAGAATTAGGACTTTCAAAAAGAAAAGTTTTATTTAATTTCAAACTTTTTAATCTTATCTTTTCAAAAAAGATGATTAAGATCTTTTAGAAACTTATAGAAGATTCCAATTAATCCTAATTGGTTTAGGAATAGGATTAAAGCTTTTAGACCCTCCACATTATCATTAGGTCGTAGGCAAGGTGAGCTTAGGTTCGATTTGGGCTTAGTTTAATATTTTGGCCATAACTTATTCGTTATAACTCGGATTTGGGCTTATAATATATCGTTGGAAAGATCTTTTCAAGCCCCAGCCAAATATTCAATCATTGGACCCATATTATGGACCAAAATAAAATGGAATAAACGTTTCTATAAAATGGACATGAAATGAATGATTTTAAAGGACGCGAAATAAATTATTTTGGGTTTAAAGGAACGAAAAGAAGAAAATGAGTTATGGTTTGGGGAAATGGGATAAGAATTGGCTTGGTTATTGGAAATATGGATTTAAGCACTCCAAAGATTATATACTCAACTAGACCAATAATGGCGGTGAAAGGTTGTTCATCATCGAGTTTGGTTTTGGGGAGACATTTTTAGGTGTCTGCAACCGACTACAAATATTTGATCATAGCTAGATGGGTGAATTCATATTCACCATGGTATTGGCTAACGACTAACTGAGAGTTACATCAGGCGTCGATTTTTGTTGCCCCTGCTGCCTTACACATGCAGATACCGGTTAGCATGGCTTCATATTCTGCCTCATTGTTTGAGCCCTGGAACTTAAATCGTAGTGCATACTCATATTTATCTCCTTCCGGAGATTGAAAAATTATGCCTGCAACACAGCCGTTCATAGTAGAGCTCCCGTCTACATGCACCTTCCAAACCTGATCAAGGTTGTTCGGAGTAACCGGCCTTGTCATTTCGACAATGAAGTCGGAAAACGCCTGACCCTTCACTACCTTTCTCGGTTTGTAGGTGATTTTAAGACTTTGCATTTCAATAGTCCACTTGAGCATTCTATCGGATGAGTCCAGGGTTGTAATGGGCCGTTTAAGGGGTTGATATGTGTAGATCGCCACCGGAAGTGCCAACAAATATGGTTTCAACTTCTTAACAGCCATACAAAGAGCAATGCCAAAATTTTCAACCATGGGGTACTAGAGTTCAGCATTTCTGAGCACATTGCTAATGAAATAGACCGGGACCTGATTGTCGTCTCACTCAGCAAGGAGAACAACACTAAGGTCATGATCTGAGACGGCTAGGTACATGTAGAACGTCTCCTTTGCCATAGGGCTAACAAGCCTTGGCAAGGAGTGTAAATGTTCTTTCAATTTCTTAAAGACCGCCCCAGCATCATCTCCCCACTCAAATCTAGTCTTCTTCCTGATTGCTTGGAAGAAGTAAAGGCATTTGTCACCTGACCGGCTTAGGAATCTCCTAAGCGCAGCCATACAACCGGTAAGCCTCTAAGTTTCCTAGACGGAGCGGGGTGATTTCATATCAATCACCGCCTGTATCTTCTCGAGGTTAGCCTCTATACCCCTTTAATCAATCAGGAATCCGAGATACTTCCCAGACTCAACATCAAAAACACATTTTTTAGGATTTAACATGACCTTATGCCACCTGAGTGTGGTGAAGGTTTCTCGAAGATCAACAAGGTGACCTGTCTATACCTTGGATTTGACTATCATGTCATCAATATACGCCTCTACATTCCTCCCTATCTGATTAATGAAGACTATATTAATCATCAGTTGGATAGTATCCTACACGTTCTTCAAGCCAAACGGCATCGCCATGATCAATGACGAAGGCCCTCTTCTCTTGATCTTTTTTCCACAGGGGTATCTGACAAAAGCCAGAGTAGGCATCCATAAAAATCATCAAGGCATGCTCGGTTGTAGAATCGAAAAGGATGTCGATCTTTGGAGGCGGATAACTGTCTTGTGGACATGCCTTGTTCAAGTCAGTGTGCAACACACATGCGCCAAGTACCATTCGGTTTCTTTACAAGCACCACATTCGCATCTCAATCAGGGAATTTACATGGCAAAAGGAACCCGGCGTCCAATAGCTTTTTGGCCTCGGCAGCTGTCGCCTGACTTCTTTCCTCGCCGTGATTTCTTTTCTTTTGTCGGAGGGCTTCTTTTTTGAATCCACGGCGAGTTTACGGACAGCGAGATCCGGGCTGATGCTTGACATCTGTTCCACTTCAAAGGCAAAAATGTCTTTGAATTCCTTCAGTAGAAGGAGCAAGTCTGCACCAAGCCTTTCAAAGGCAACCGTCCCCACCTTAACATTTTGATCTGGACGGCTGTCGTCCAGAGGAATATCAATGTGTTCACAAGCCGGCTGGGGACGGAGATCATCTAACCGTTCCCCGATCAGTGATTGCTATTTCTTCTCCTTCTTCACCTCCACCAGCTATTTAGTTTTTCTTTTCTTTGCGACTGCTGGAGGGGGTGAATCAGGATCCTTGATATCGTCTAGGTCTATTGGCTCCTTCGGTTGACCGGCTGCAGTAGTAGTCGGCTTGACGTCTAAGAGATAACACTCCATTGCCGTCTTCTGATCCTCGTTAAGGGAGCCAACAGAGCCATCATCCTTTACATACTTGAGAAGCATAGAGTTGGGATGATGACAGTCTTGCACTGGTTCAGAGTGGGTCGGCCAAGAATGATGTTGTAGGCGGTCAGCTCTTTAACCACCAGGAACAGGACAACCATGTGTCGCCCTTTTCCCTTCTCCCCTAGCCGGATGGGTAAATCAATTTGTCCGACTAGGTGCACGACCCTCCACGAAAGCCAACTAATGGATAGGAGACGTCGCGTAGGCTGTCCCGCTTGTAATTAAGCCGGAACATACACTTGTAGCTGATGAGATCAAAGGAGTAACCCGCGTCTATTAGGATCCGGCCAACCAGTTGGTTGGTGACCTTGCATTCAATGAAGATTGGGTCATCATGCAATCGGCAAACTTTGCCCCAATCCTTCTCAATGATGAGGACATCTAGGAATGTTCCACTGGAAAACGCCTGTCCATCATCAACTGAATGGATCATCCTATTCAGATGATCCTTGGTGCCATAAATAGTCAGGTCACCGCTTGCAAATCCGCCTGCTATAGTGTAAACCAGATCCTTGTCGGTATCCGAGCTACTAGTAGCCTAGAAAGTTTTTTTACGACTGCCCCATATTCATCCTAAAAGTTGCTTTGAACTTCAAGACATAGGACTTTAGCAGCCCTTGTCAGCCAGGCGGTCCAATGTACGCTTGAGGCTAGAAAAGTCGTTGGTGTCGTGGCCCACTTCCTGGTGGAAGTGGTAGAATTTATTCATGTTCCGCGACTAAATGGAACTCTTCATAGGATTCAGCTTCTCAATAGTCATCCGGTCCTTCACCTTTGTAAAGATGGTGTAACAGTCTTTATTGAATTCATACCGTGAGACAAACGGTCTGAATTCTTTCTTTTTCTTTTTGGACGGGTGATCAGATTCCGCAACCGCCCAAACTTCTTTTCTCTTTATGCTCTCTTCAACATTCTGAGAAGACTGAGCAGACCGACTCTCATATTGCTTGTCGGACTTCTTGGAGTCCGATTGATGGATGGACGAGCTAAGGTTGGTAGCCTAAATAAAGCTCTCTGCCTCTATCAGCGCCTCTTGAAGGGTGAATACGCTCTTTTGAACAAGGTCGAACTTAAAGCTTGACCCGTCCTTCAAACCCTTGAAGAATTCTGTAAATGCTACCTCATCAGACAACCCCTGGATTTGAATTCTTACCAGGTTGAACCGCCTGATATAGTAGCGGAGTCCTTCTCTCTCGCCCTACCAGATGGTGCTCAACTCAAGACTTGTTTTCTTGGTACGGATGTCCATTGAGAAATTAGAGGCAAACAGGAAGGCAAGCTTCCTGAAGCTCTCAATGCCTCCGGTTGGCAGGTTGCCAAACCATTGTTGGAAAATGCCCTTTAATGTAGCAGAAAAGCACCAGCACCACATAGAATCCTCCAACCCCTGCATGTGCATGAGGTTGGAGTAGGCCATGAGATGGTCCTCCAGGTTGGTGGTACCGTCATAGGCACCCACCAACACATTCTTAACCTTGGTCGGCTGTGTAGCCTCGGTTATCTCCTTGGTGAATGCAAAAGTTTGTTCACCAAGTTTGAGCAGATGGTGCTTCCAGTCCAAAGGTTGGACGTTATATGCCGCCTTACCCCCAAAAAGGGTCGGCTGCATAAAGTAAGGAGAATACAGACCGTAGACCATAGAGGTTACGTACGGTACATTCCCAATCATCCGAGGGCAAGAATGGACGGTATTACCGTCTGTACGGCTCTCATGCAAGGATTGAATATTCCCTGCAGATGTGTTTTTAAAGCTATCTGGAAAGCTCAAAGTAGAGGCTGACTCAGACAGCTGCTGACTTCTCCTGCGGGTGATGATTTCCCGAGCGTAAGGAGTAGATTTTTTGTTACCCACCAGTTGTTCCTCCCAACAGAGATTTCTTGGATCCTTCTGGGGAGAAGGATCTAAGCCCAGTCAAGGGTTGCGACTGCTTTGTACTTTAGATGCGGAGTTCGCTGCCTGTCCCTGGCTGGCTTCCTCCTCTCCTTAGGAGTCTTCCTTGCCGACTGACCCTTAATTGGGCCAGCCTTGATCTTAGTGATCATATACTTAATTTCACCCTTGAAACTAGTCATGAATTGCATGAGTTCATCCCAGGTGACTAGGGAAAATCCGTTTGCCGTTTAGGTTTCCCCTTTCGGCTGACCAGGGGGCCTACTTGTACCCGCCTGGCTTTCACCCCGTTCCAGAGTGTCTCTTGGACGGATGCGTTTTGTGATGAGTGCGTCATCTTTGGATATGTATGTTTCGACCTAAGGATCAACATCCTCACGGTCGGTAAAGACCTCCGACTTATTAGCCTTAGGGTTAGGAGGCAATAGAGACTCTTGAACTATCCTTGAGGTACTCTCCCCACTGACAACGCCAAATATTTTGGGTGTTTTTGTCCCTCGAGAGAGCTACACCTCAGAGACTAGTTGCGCACGACATGTATCTGTAAAACAACGGAGACCCCAGTTGCTGGAGCTCCGCCTCAGACGATCAAGTTAGTACTTGTGTATGAACTAGAGAAAATACGGAAAAAAGAGATGAGATCTCGGATTTTTGAGATCATGTGCTTTTTTATGTAAGAGAGTGTAGGGTATGCTGTAATAAATTGTAGATGTTTTAAAAACGGGGGGAATCTCCCTATTTATAGGGTCATTGGAAAACGCGCCCCTAATTAGGTCACCCTGACCTAATTCTACTAGGCTACGTCGAATTACGGCTTTCTCAGGATTTGGGCCCTTGAGAGCCGCCTTTTTCTCCAAAGTTCTAGGAAGGACACACGTGTCAGATGGAGATTGGTCTAATTCGGACCAACTAGAATATGACACGTGTCAAAACATGATTGGCCCACGTGGCATGGGTAAAATTACCCAAAAGAGTAGGTGAGGGATCATAGCTTGACGTCCACTATGTGTTAATTAAGGTCGCGAGACATTGACACTTATGCAATTGTTTTGTTTTTCCCAGAATTAATTTTTTTCTTTCTTTCTTTTTCATATCTTCGAAGCTGTGGGGGATTTTTGGAAGTTCTTGATATAAAACAAGAGAGTTGGAAAAAACAAAGAGGTGAGAAAAAACAAATGAAAGGAAAAACTCTTACATTATTTGGGGAAGAGTTTTTTGCCTTGTTTTTATATTGTAGTGCTTTAGCACTACTTAGTTGGATTCCATCCATCCAATTAGAACTTCGGTCCAGAACTCCAATGGGCTCGTCATTAGATATACTTCGTTTTTCCATTACTTCCCAAAATACTGACTGAGGCGTATCAGAGGAGGCAAATTATTCCAATTTTCATAGAGCATCCGCCTGATTGTTTTCCGACCTAGGCACTTGGCTTAGATGAAATTTTTCAAGTGTCCTAGCTTCAGCCTTGACCGCCTGCAATTATTTGATAATAGCCGGATGGGTGGCTTCATACTCACCACGGTATTGGCTAACAACCAACTGAGAGTCAGAGAAGGCGTCGATTTTTTGTGCCCCTGCCACCTTACACATGCAGATACCAGCTAGCAAGGCTTCATATTCTGCCTCATTGTTTGAGGCCTGGTACTTAAATCGTAGTGCATACTCATATTTTATCTCCTTCTGGAGATTGATAAATTATGCCTGCACCACAACAGTTCATTGTAGAGCTCCTGTCTACATGCACCTTCCGAACTTGATCAAGGTTGTACTGAGCAACCGGCCTTGTCATTTTGACAATGAAGTCGGCAAACGCCTGACCCTTCACTTCCTTTCTCGGTTCATAGGTGATTTTAAGACTTTTCATTTCAAGAGCCCACTTGAGCATTCTACCGGATTAGTCCAGGGTTGTAATGGTCCGTTTAAGGGGTTGATCTGTGTAGATCACCATCGAAAGTGCCAAGAAGTATGGTTTCAACTCTTAACATCCATGTAAAGAGCAAGGCAAATTTTTAAACCATAGGGTACTGGAATTCAGCATTTCTGAGCACGTTTCTAATGAAATAGACCGCGAGCTGATTGTCGTCTCACTCAACAAGGAGAAAAACACTAAGGGCATGATCTGAGATGGCTAGGTACATGTAGAGCGTCTCCTTTGGCAGAGGGCTAACAAGCCTTGGCAAGGAGGGTAAATGTTCTTTCAATTTCTGAAAGACCGCCTCAGCATCATCTCCCCACTCAAATCTAGTCTTCTTCCTGATTGCTTGAAAGAAGTAAAGACATTTTTAGACTGACCGGCTGAGGAATCTCCCAAGCGCAGCCAGACAACCGGTAAGCCTCTAAGTTTCCTTGACAAAACGGGTTGAATTCATATCAATCACCTCCTATATCTTCTCGGGGTTAGCCTCTATCCCTCTTTGATCAATCAGGAATCCGAGAAACTTCCCATACTCAACACCAAAAAAACATTATTTGGGATTTAACATGAACTTATGCCGCATGTGTGTGGTGAAGAATTCTCAGAGATCAACAAGGTGATTCGTTTGTAGCCTGGATTTGACTATCATGTCATCAATATACACCTCTACATTCCTCCCTATCTGATTAATGAAGACTATATTAATTATCCATTGGAAAGTATCCTGCGCGTTTTTCAAGCGAAACAACGTAACCGTGATCTGTGACGAAGGTCGTCTTCTCTTGATCTTTTTTCCACTTGGGTATCTGATGGAAGTCGGAGTAGGCATCCAAAAAAATCATTAAGGCATGCCCGGTTGTAGAATTGACAAGGTTGTTGTTCTTTGGAGGCGGATAACTATCTTGTGGACATGCCTTGTTCAAGTCAGTGTAGTCAACACACATGCGCCAAGTACCATTCGGTTTCTTTACAAGCACCACATTCGCAACCCAATCAGGGAAGTTACATGGCCAAATGAACCCGGCGTCCAATAACTTTTGTCCTCGGCAGCTGTCGCCTGACTTCTTTCCTCGCCGTGATTTCTTTTCTTTTTCCGGATGGGCTTCGTTTTTGAATCCACAGCGAGTTTATGGACAGCGAGATCCGGGCTGATGCCTGACATCTGTTCCACTTCAAAGGCAAAAATGTCTTTGAATTCCTTCAGCAGAAGGTGCAAGTCTGCACCAAGCCTTTCAAAGGCAGTCGTCCCCACCTTAACTGTTTTCTCTGGACAGATTTTGTCTAGAGGAATAGCAATGTGCTCACTAGTCGGCTGGGGACGGAGATCATCTGACCATTCCCCGGTCAGTGATTGCTATTTCTTCTCCTTCTTCACCTCCACCATCTGTTCAATTTTTCTTTTCTTTGTGGCTGCTGGAGGGGGTGAATCAGGATCTTTGACATCGTCAAGGTCTATTAGCTCCTTCGGTTGACCGGCTGCAGCAGCAGTCGGCTTGACGTTTGAGAGATAACACTCCCTTGTTGTCTTTTGATCCTCGTTGAGGGAGCCAACAGAGCCATCATCCTTTTCATACTTCAGAAGCATGAGAGTTGGGATGATGACGGCCTTGAACTCGTCTAAAGTGGGTCGGCCAAGAAAGATGTTGTAGGCGGTCAGCTCTTTAACCACCAGAACAGGACGACCATGTGTCGCCCTTTTCCCTTCTCCCCCAGCCGGATGGGTAAATCAACTTGTCCGACTGGGTGCACGACCCCTCCACCTAAGCCAACTAATGGATAGGAGACGTCGCATAGGCTGTCCTGCTTGTAATTAAGCCGGAACATACACTTATAGCTGATGAGATCAGAGGAGCTACTCGCGTCTATTAGGATTCGGCCAACCAGTTGGTTGGCAACCTTGCATTCAATGACGATTAGGTCATCATGAAATCGACAAACTTTGCCCTGATCCTTCTCAGTGATGAGGACGTCTAGGAATGTTCCACTGGAAGACGCCTATCCATCATCAACTGAACAGATCATCCTCTTCAAATGATCCTTGGTGCCCCAAATGGTCGGGCCACCGCTTGCGAATTCGACTGCTATAGTGTAGACCTGATCCTTGTCGGTATCCGAGATATTAGAAGGCTAGACAGTATTTGATGACTGCCCCGGATTTGTCTTAAAAGTCGCTTTGGACTTTAAGACATAGGACTTCAGCAAGCCCTTGTCAGCCAGATGGTCTAATGTCCGCTTAAGGCTATAAAAGTTGTTGGTGTCATGGCCCACTTTCTGATGGAAGTGGTAGAATTTATTCTTGTTCCGCGACTGAACGGAACTCTTTATAGGATTCGGCTTCTCAATAGTCATCCGGTCCTTCACCTCTGTAAAGATGGTGTAACAGTCTTTATTGAATTAATACCGTGAGAAAAACGGTTTAAATTCTTTCTTTTTCTTTTTAGACGGGTGATCAGGTTCCTCAACCGCCCAAACTTCTTTTCTCTTTTAGCTCTCTTCAGCTTTCTGAGCCGACTGAGCAGACCGACTCTCCTTTTTCTTGTCGGACTTCTTATTGTCCGACTGATGGTTGGACGAGCAGAGGTCGGTAGCCTGAATAAAGTTCCCGCCTCTATCAGCGCCTCATGAAGGGAAAATATCCTTTTTCGAACAAGGTCGAACTTAAAGGTCGACCTGTCCTTCAGACCCTTAAAGAAGTTTGTATATGCTTTCTCGTCAGACAGCCCTTGGATTTGAATTCTTACCAGGTTCAACCGCCTGACATAGGAGTGAAGTCCTTCTCTCTCTGCCAACCGGATGGTGCTCAACTCAAGACTTGTTTTCTTGGCAAGGATGTTCATTGAGAAGTTATAGGAAAACAGGAAGGCAAGCTTCCTAAAGCTGTCAATGCATCCGACTAGCAGGTTTCCAAAACATTGTTGGGCAATGCCCTTCAACGTAGCCGGAAATCACCGGCACCACAGAGCATCCTCCTACCCCTGCATGTGCATGAGGTTAGAGTAGGCCATGAGGTGGTCCTCCGGGTTGGTGGTACCGTCATAGGCACCCACTAACACATTCTTAACCTTGGCCGGTTGTGCAGCCTCGGTTATCTCCTTAGTGAACGCAGAAGTTTGTTCACCAAGTTTGAGCAGACGGAGCTTCCAGTCCAAAGGTTGGACGTTATATGTCGCCTTACCCCTAAAGAGGGCCGGCTACATCAAGTGAGGAGAATACAGACTGCAGACCATGGGGGGTACGTACAGTGCATTCCCAATCATTTGAAGGCAAGAATGGATTGTATTACCGCATGTATGGCTCTCATGCAAGGATTGAATATTCCCTGCAGATGTGTTTTTAAAGCTATCTGGAAAGCTCAAAGTAGAGGCTGACTCAGACAGCTGCTGACTTCTCCTGCGAGTGATGATTTCCCGAGTGTCAGAAGTAGTTTTTTGTTACCCACCGGTTGTTCCTCCCGGCGGGGATTTCTTGGACCTTTCTGGGGCAGAAGGATCTTGGCCCAACCACGGGTTGCGGCTGCCTTGTCCTTTTGATGCGGAGTGGGCTGCCTATCCCTGACTTGCTTCCTCCTCTCCTAAGGAGTTTTCCTTGCCGACTGACCCTTGCTTGGGCCAGCCTTGACCTTAGTGATCATATCCTTGATTTCACCCTTGAAACTAGTCATGAATTGCATGAGTTTGTCCTAGGTGACTAGGGCGGATCCGTTTGTCATTTGGGTTTCCCCTTCCGGCTGACCAGGGAGCCTGCTTGTACCCGCTTGGCTTTCACCCCGTTCCAGAGTGTCTCTGGGACGGATGTATTTTGTGATGAGTGAGCCATCATTGGATATGTATGTTTCGACCTGAGGATCATCATCCTTACGGTCGGTAAAGACCTCTGGCTAATTAGCCTTAGGGTTAGGAGGCGGTACAGACTCTTGAACTATTCAGACAACGCCAAATGTTTTGGGTGTTTTTGTCCCTCGAGAGAGTTACACCTCAGAGACTGATTGCGCGCGGCATGTACCTGCAAAGCAACGGAGACTCAGGTTGCTGGAGCTCCGCCTCCGACAATCAAGTTAGTACTTGAGTATGAACCGGAGAAAATACGAAAAAAAAAGAGATGAGATCTTCTCGGATTTTCGAGATCATGTGCTTTTTTATGTAAGAGAGTGTAGGGTATGCTGTAATAAATTGTAGATGTCCGAAAAATGGGGGAATCTCCCTATTTATAGGGTCATTGGAAAACGTGCCCCTAATTAGGTCACTTTAACCTAATTCTACTGGGCTGCACCGAATTACGGCTTTCTCAGGATTTGGGCCCTTGAGAGCCGCTTTTCTCCAAAATTCTAGGAATGACACGTGTCAAATGGAGATTGGTCCAATTCGGACCAACCAGAATATGACACGTGTCAGGACATAATTGGCCCACGTGGCATGGGTAAAATTATCCAAAACAATAGATGAGGGGTCATAGCTTGATGTCCACTATGTGTTAATTGAAGTCGCGAGACATTGAAACTTATGCAATTGTTTTGTTTTTCCCATAATTCATTTTTCCTTCCTTTCTTTTTCATATCTTCGAACCTGTGGGGGATTGTTGGAAGTTCTGGATATAAAACAAGAGAGTTGAAAAAAACAAAGAGAGTAAGAAAAAACAAATGAAAGGAAAAAGTCTCACATTGGTTGGGGAAGAGTGTTTTGCCTTGTTTGTATATTGTAGTGCTTTAGCACTACTTAGTTTAGTGAGTGGGAGGTGGGTGTTAGTTATACCACACACACGCCGCGCGCACGCACGCCGAGCTGAGATGGGTTGGGTCGGACTTGGGGTCTTAATTAGGAAATGTGATGCGCGGGCGTGGATCCCTCTTACTTTTTTGGAGAAATTTTATTTCCTTTATTTAATTTGTTGACAGAATATTCTTTTTGACTGTTGGGATTTTCTGACAGTTATGGAATTTAATCAGCCATTAATTCCTTGATTATAGCTAGCTATTTCTTGACTGGCCGAGTTCATCCGGACAGTTTTTTTCTAGGTTCTTCCCTCATTATATGCTAGCCATTTTCCATTTGCTGGCTATATATATACTCGGTTTTTCTCCAGCCAAATTACACAACAATTCTAATCTTCTCCGTTCTATAAAATACATCTAAACACGATTTCTATTCTTCTGTATTCTGGGCAGTGTTCTGAATTCCAATCGGGGTTGTGAGTGCACATAAACTCTAGCGCCAAGCTTATCTCGGAAGGCAACCGCTTCTAGTCTACTGCACCGGGAGGTAGCGCGGAATCGTCTTTTAGGTCAGTGGTTCTCCACGACACGGCTATTGTCAGTTTGGTTCATGCATCAAGAGATAAGTAATATCTGTTTTATTGCTTAATTTGAATAACATAACCCACTCGTCATTTTTATATTTTTTTATGTTATTTTACAAGTAGTAAATGTTAAGATCAATGGAAACGGAGGTAATATTTCAATTTTCATACTATCCAAGGTTACCAAGAATAATGAGAATTTTCATTGAATTCAAGAAGCCACAAAGGCAGCACACAATATTATCTCAGCATACCATTAAACAAAACTTTAACTGGATACAATAATCCTCAAAAAAATAAGCAACGAAGAAATTAAAGTAGTTAACAAAATCATAGAACTGTATAGATTGAAGCAGCAACCAAAGAGATGGCAAAGACCACCTTACTCAACCTAAACTTCACCAGTTCACTGGCACCCGAAGCATCAGTACTGTCATCAGTGTTGTCATCTGAAGTATCAGCTGCCTTGGCACCCTTCTTCGGTTTACCGGCTTCAGGAGCTGGAGCAGGTGCTGGTGTTCTGAAGAATGCCAAAGGAAGAAGCACTTGATCCACCTGATAAACAGCCAATTGCCCATCACTGTAAATGGAATTCGACACTGTTGTATTGACGACACCTGTAGTTATATTCACTTGGTTTCCAGAGGTGGTGACATTTAGTGGATACTCGCCATCATTGCTATTCCCAGCCTGTGTCCTTAACGGGTTGCTCGCTGTCTGAAACTCAGATTGAGCTACATAGTCAGAAAGTATATGAAACTGCACTAGCTGCACCTTCTGTTGGTCTGACAGGGAGTTCAGCAGCCCTGATTTAAGGCTAGAAAAGGCGTTGTCAGGTGGGGCAAAAATTGTGAGGCCAGAATTCGAGTTGTTGAGTTGATTGTTGATTTGGTCTGATTCTTGAGTGCTCTCTAGTAGCTTAATAAACATCGTGAACTGACCAGCTTTTGAAAGAATCGCCGTTACATTTGTAGGTCCTGCAGGTCCAGGAGCCGGTGCCTGTGCTTGACCCATAATCTGAACAAGGCCTTGGAGGAACAATGCTACAACAAAGAGCTTCATTTTCGTTCTTTTGTGTTTATTTTTCTTTTGGATGAAGTTGTGATATACAATCCCTTGACAGAGATTATGTTATATACTATATTGAATCTTTTGTTAGGTATAAATATAAAGATTAAAATTAAATTTAAGTTGGATTGACAACCTCAAACATTTAGGTATGACAGAAAGTCAGAAATAATGTTGTTGAAATAGTGAGCATGTTTTGCTTCGCAAGGCAGGAAAGTTTATTTTGCAGAAGATATCATACCAATCTTTTTGCTTCTTGTTGAGGACAACTTGAAAAGTAAATTAAAAGCTTTGTTTTCAAGGTTTATATGCCATCATAATCTTCCATAGATCAAATTGGTTGAAATTGGGTTCATATTTTGACAGATTAACTGTAAATTATGTTACTTTTGGGTTTGAAATGGAAGATTTGGCCTACTTGTGGGTCTGCTTCTCCCCATTGGTGGTGGGTGCTATGTCAGAGTAATCCTGTATGTCAAGTTTATCAAAGCATCCATCATCAAGAGTACACCAACATATCTTTTTTCTCCATCCATTTGCTCACATTGAGCTTTCGAAATAAGCGAGTGAGCAATTAACAGGCTCGAGTGTACCGATTTTTTAATTCAGTGAACAAAATATCGGACTTGAGTGTACCTATCTTTAGATATACAAGGGTGTATAAAAGAATTTGTATAAGTATTTAGGTTGGAGAAAAATTTGTTTATAATATAACATGGGAATTATAAACTTTTTTTTTTTTGGTGGGTAGATTACAACAATTAAACATTTTGCTGATTATTTGTTAGGCTGGCATTTTCTCGGACCAAATTATGTACAAATTCTTCTATGGACCCTAATCCATCTAAAATAGCTATACCCCTATTAAAATGAAGGAAATGTGTTCTCGACTCTCGTGCAATTACTAATATAATATGGATCGTATTATGGAGATAATAAGTTCGTTTAGTTGGGTCGTCTTTACGTCTTGCTAGAGACCAATATTGATCATTGAGTTATACCAATACCAACTAAATGGATCCTATGAGGTCACACATTACAGTGTTAAGTCGAACAAGAATACCGAGTCCAAAAGTTGGGCTTAGTGAATGACTGGCCATAAGGAGTAAGATAGGAATAGGTCTTGCCCTAATAAGATAATATGATTATATATAATAAAGGGCTTGGGGAAAAATAAACGGACGTTCATCTTTCATAAAAAAAACAAAGTAGTATTTTTCCCTTCCTCTCTCTCTACAACCGGTTAGAAACTCTCCATAGAAAAGGAGATTAATCTCTCCCGTCCAACTAGCATTGGTGGAGGTTCGATCTACACTTGTGGAACAATATAAGAGGAGCAACAATTGGGGCTCTAATCTCCGCAAGAAGGTAGAAGAAAGCTTGGGAATTCACGCATCAAAGGTTAATTCTAGACTATTATGTGGTCCTTTATTTGTATATGCATGAGATCCTGTTTAGGTGTGTATGAATAAGATTCATGACATTCTGCTCAGAGTACCTAAAACCCTATTGTGGTATCACTCAGCCCCTTGCATATAATTTATTGGTCACAATAATATGATTATTTTGATGTGTTTTATGTTAATTTTTATTCAATTAAGGGGAGGAATTGAATTATGGATCGAATAACCTAATTAAAATATGATTTTGATTGATTGGAATTGATTAAATGAAGTTTTAATTGCTTAATTTTTTGTATTATCCCTAGCCAAATATTTTAGCCCTAAATACATTAATTATTTTTCTGATTTTTGTTGAGTTATGAACCCTAATTTCGAAAATTGATGTGTTAATTTCATATTATTTGATTTAATTTCTCATACTTTACAAAAAAAAAAAGTTTTTAGTGTGATTAATTAATTCATGTAAAAGAGTTTTATATGAATTAGAAATCGAATTTTATGAAAAGCCCTAAATTATTTAAAATGGAGATTTTAAATTAATTTTCTGAAATTATGCGTAAAGGAGTTTATGTTTAATTTAATTAGATCACCAAATTAATTTTGCAAGAGTTGTGAAATTAATTTAACTAAAAAAAAGGAATTAATTAGTTGAGTGGGAGCAGCCACGGCTGGGTGGCAGAACAACCTGTTCGTGGTCCACGGTGGCTGCTCCAGTGGTCGGAAGTGGCGGAGGGGAGCAGGCGCGTCGGTGTGGGGAAGGGCAGAGGCTGAAGCGTGCAACTGTTGCACGATTTCAGCTCTGTTCTGGCTGGTTGGAGCACTGGGCTTCTGCCTGGTGCGCCAGCCAGCGCTGCCGTGGCTAGGCGACTGCCTGGCTGCGGCGGCCTGCTGCTGCGGTGCCTTGGCTCCGGCCTGGCTTCTGCGGCGACTGTGACGTGGCTGGGCAGCGTGTTCAATCACGGCAGTCCCCTGTTTCTGATTAAATTTTTTTTTTGTATAAAAATAAAATATTTATGGATAATTGTTTTGAAAATCTGATTTTTAGGAGATAAATTAGCAATTCCAATTATGGTTATTTGAATTATTTTATGTGATAATTCCATAATTTGATTTTTTAATTGAATTAAAATTAGATGGTTAACTAGTGATTAGGATGGAATTTTAAATTGGTTAAGATAATCCTAGAATATAAATGTGATTTATTTTCTTAGATTATATATTTATTTGATTCCATCTCATTCCTAATTTAATTATATGATATTTTAATTATGCTACTGAATAATATGGAGATATTATCTAATCGTGTCCTAAAATATGTGATAATTTGAAATATACGTTTCCTTAATTAAGAATATCTGATATTTTAGTTTAGGCAAAGTATGCTATGTGATTTATTATGTGGCAATTGTATGTTATATATGATATATTATTATTGCTATAAATGACTATTATGGTCCAAAGTTTAAATTAGAAAATACGATATGCGTATCGTTGTGTATTTTTGTAATTTAAATACGATCTGCGTATCGTTAAGTATTTTTGTAATTTATTTTAATTATGAATTAGTTTAATTATTTAAATACTTGATTAATCCAAAGAAGAGCCCAATATGAGATGGCCCATGACGATGGTGGATGGAGATCCATGAAGAGTTCAAGGAGGTGCCTAATCAAGCTTAGTTCTTAGGATTAGGGGTCATACTAGCTCATATTTAATTTTATTCATTTTATTATTATTCTTAAAATGTTTATAAGATTATTGAATGTTGTTATCAAATGCGCTAGAATTCACCAATTTATAACAACATAATAACTTAAGTCCCACAAATATTGAGGCTCGCTTTTCCAAATATAAAGTACTTATTAAACCCTTGATTAATAGTAATGGGTCATGCCTCCGCAGGGCATTATTATTAATCTTGGGAGGTAAGGTGAAATTGCGAATTTTGCACACTTAATTTGGCCATCCTCAACAAAATCATCAAAAGCGTTTTGGATTTTGAAGCAAGGGGATAGTTGAACATGTGATGCTATCTATCCAACCAAGAATTACAAGAAGTTGTAATTAGTAAAAGAGTTTACTTACCTTGAAAGTGTAACCTTAAGGAAGGGCCTCCGTCCGCTTAATGCTACATAGGGATAGGATTCTGGAATCACGTTATTCATAAAGGGACACAAAATGAATATAGTGTATAGTAGCTAAAATGATTTCAAAGGTTGTTTGAATCATAAACTACTTTGATAAACATAGTTGAACTTTGTATGTCTTTGTTGATTAATTTCCGTGTTATATATGTTATCTCCTCGATTGAAAGAAATATTGAGAAACGTTCTCAAAACTAAAAGAGTATCCGTAAACCATCATCCATGCTTTGCTAAATGGGTTTTAAAGGTTAAAAGGAGTGTTAAAAACCTATTTAATAATGTCACATGTATAATGATAGCTTCCAAGAACTCAAAAAGTTTGAATAATTGAATGGCTCTACCATTGACTCATTTTGAAAACGTTTCAAGTGAGTAGACTCGATGGAGAGGTACAAGACCTCTAAATACAACATGAGTGTGACTCACATGAAGAACCCAGTATTTTTCTTTATCTTTGATCAATATGATTGAACATGGTGAATGACTTGGATTTTCATACTGTCAAATGTTGACTAATTTAAGTGACATCATTATTCACTTATTGCATACGGTGTTGAATACAAGATTAAACTCCAACATGAATTGTGTTGAATGGTTTTAGAAAAATTATGTAAGATGCTTAAAATAGTTGAGCATAGTATCATTTTAAGCTTGAAAGAAATTTTCTCTATGGTTCAAATGGGAAAGGGTTAAGAAGGATGGGGACTACAATAAAAGCCAAAGGATAAAGAAATGACAAATAATTTGTCAATTCTTAATCACAAGGCTACTAAAATGTCAACTGCTATTATGAATAGCAAATGTTTAAATTGAGGACTAGCTCCAAGAAATTGAAAACTACCCCATAAAGTACAGTTGGAAGGTAAAGAATGGAAATGTTCTACATCAAGTAGTTATAGAAATTGATTTAGCAAAAATCTACTTATTTGACATGTGATATCAAGATTAACTTTCTTATTGAAGAATGAGGTTGAGCTAAAGAGTTGAAACTTGGATAAGGGAAAAGTAAATCTAAAATGTGAGAAACAAATGTTGTTTTACATGTATGACTTTACATTTCACTTAACTATATATAGTTTCGAATTGACATAAATAATCGTTATTACATTCTTGCTATAATTCAAACATCATTTCATTGCAGTCATCACTAAATGTCAAAGATTCAAAGCATCAAACTAATGTTATTTTATGCTTAGTTGAATCAAGGGATGTTTTGAAACGCTAAATAGGTTAAAGAGTTCTATATGTTAGATATAGATGAACCATTTATCTATATGAATCACCTCTAAAAATGTCAATTTGATCAAAATAAAATAGAATTGCATCCAGAAGCTCCAAAGGGATGGACTTCTAAGATCATAAGATTATGAATCCATTGATGTATGCAAATCTTATTGTAGCTTGATTATTGAAAAGTTTATCTTTTGGATTAAAGGTGACATGAACCCATGGTTGAATACATAACAATGTAATTAAGAAACCTAAATTTCAAAGGCTAGAGATGACCATGGACACTTCATTTGAATATGATCACACATGCTTACATGAAGCATGAATCTGAAAATTTGAAGGAATTCAATAAGGTTCAAAACGAAGAATAAAAGAGACTTGGCAAGGAAATAAAACATTGCGATATGATCGTAACAGTTTACTTTTGAGTCAAATTGTTAACTTGAAAAGAATTCAAAAGCATTTACGATGTGATCTTAGTGATGAGCATTTGAGCCAAGTAAACTTAGTAAAATGTTCTTCAAATGGAGGAATTAAACTATATAAGATATAGCATAATTCATGATGAATTGTACCTATCTTCCAAACAATAGTTCTAAAGATACACTTTTAAAATGAGCATTTTACACTAATTAGGACTGCGTCAAATCACAATGTAGATAAAACATCATATAATATATGGATAAGAGAAGTTCTTATCTTGTTTTTCTACAAATTTAAGAATAAGAAACTTGTGTTAAACTGTTTAGTGCAATGTTGAATTCTAAAGCCTAGTACAAGGGTACTACCACCACAAAATGTTTTGAGGACAAATTGTTTGTTGCTCTAACTGGTGCCTTTTAAAAAAAGATGTCATTTCTAAAAGGCAAGTGGGAGTAATTCTCGAAAAGGTCGAGAAGAGCAACAAACTGGCTTACCCTATGCTAAAAGAGCTTTTTTTCATAAAGCAAATGGGGGTATAAGTCTCGAAGGTATTCGAGAGAACCGACAAATGAGCATGATTCACACCATGTCAAAAACAACAACACGTGGTCTCATTAATGTAATGGGATACGTAACCATGTGTCAAGGGCCACATTCCATGTATACTCTTCTTATGTTGTTCTTCATTGAAAATAAGTTTTCATTTGTTGCGTATAAACCCACAAAGTCTAGTAAATATAAGCTAGAGAAATAAGGTTAATGGTTAAGAAATTCTAAAATATTGATTTTAGAATGTAATATTTGACTAGTCACAACTCCAAAATAGCTTAGTACAATTAAAATCTGAAATGGTTTCCATGTCTGAAAAATTGAGTGTGAGACACTTGGTTGATTTGCATGAATTGGGAGAGAACCATTGAATGCAAAGAGTAGACAAGGAAGGAAAAATGTTTTCTAAGCATTGATTAGTTACTAAAGGATTCAACGAATTCATAGTATTGACTATTGTTTAGGGTAATTTTACCCCGGCACGTGGTGCAATCAGAGAATGACACGTGTCAGCCCCAGGATGGCCCAAAGTGGACCTATTCCTGCTTGACACGTGTCACTCCAGAAACTTGGGGGATATGGCGGCCTTCAGGCCCAAATCCCAAGAAAGCCGCAATGCGGCGCAGCCCACCAATGATCAGGGTTTAGTGACCTAATCAAGGGCACAAATCCCGAGGACACGTTTTACCATTTATTACAAATTGTCCCTGTGGTAGAGACATCGGAGCTTGGAATCCGAGCAGATACCCACCTAAATTTCCGCACCTTTTTCTCTCCCTTCAAGTTACTAACTTGTTCGTCGGAGGCGGAGCACCACCCAACCGGTGTCTCCGTTTGTTTTGTAGGTACAGGCCGCACCAGATCAGTCTTCGTGTTTTAACTCTCCCGAGGGACAAAAACACCCAAAACATTTGGCGCCGTCTGTGGTGAGAGTACCTCGAAGATGGTTCAAGAGTCAATACCACCTCCTAACCGTCTGGACGATGACCCAGAAGTTTTTACAGACCGGGAGGATGAAGATCCTCAGGTCGAAACCTATACAGCCGATGATGACTCTCTGATAACCAAGCGCATCCGGCCCAGGGAGATTCTGGAGCGGGGTGCCTCCCAGGCGGGTGCAAATCGACCCCCTGGGCAACCGGAAGGGGAAACCCATACGGCAGCTGGATCAGCACCTATCACCCGAGACGAACTCATGAGATTCATGACAAGTTTCAAGGGTGAAATTAAAGAACTGATCACTAAGAGCCGGACTGGCCCAAGTAGGGGTCAGACGGTCAAGAAGACTCCTCTGGAAAAGGGGAAGTCAGTCAGAGATCGGCAGCCCACTCCTCATCCAAAGGAGAAGGCAGCCGGGACCATTGATTGGTCCAAAATTCTTCTTCCTAAGAGGAATACCAACAATACCCGCCGGACCCAGCAGCCGGTGGGAAGTAAAAAAATCAACTCTTGATGCCCGGGAGATCATCAACCAGAAGAGAAATCAACAGTTGTCTGAGTCGGCTTCTACGTCGAATTTTCCAGACAGCTTCAACAATACTTCTGCAGGGAATGCACTTTCCTTGCATGAGAGTCAGACAGGCGATAATACCATCCACTTTGGCCCTCAGATGATCGGGACTGCACCATATGTACCTTCTCAGGTCTACGTTCAGTACCCACCTTACTATATGCAGCCGGCCCTCTTCGGAGGTCAGGAGGCATATCACAATGTCCAGCCACTAGACTGGCAGCTCCGTCTGCTTCGCCTGGGTGAACAACCTTCTGCGTTCACCCGGGAGATAACCGAGGCGGAACAGCCGACCAAGGTTAAGAATGTATTGGTAGGTACCTATGATGGCACCACCAACCCGGAATATCACCTCATGGCTTACACCAACCTCATGTACTTACAGGGGTTGGATGATGCCGCTTGGTGTCGATGCTTCCCAGCTACATTGAAGGGCATTGCCCAATAATGGTTTGGAAACTTGCCAGCCGGGTCCATTGATAGTTTCAGGAAGCTTGCCTTCCTGTTTGCTTCCAACTTCTCAATGAACATCCCTGCTAAGAAAACAAGCTTGGACTTGAGCACCATTAAGCAGGGGGAGAGAAAAGGGCTGCGCTCCTATGTCAGGCGGTTCAATCTGATTAGAATTCAGATTCAAGGACTGTCTGATGAGGTAGCTTTTACAGAATTTTTCAAGGGTCTGAGAGACGGGTCGACTTTTAAGTTCGACCTAGTCAGAAAAGGGGCTTTCACTTTATAGGCGGCCCTGAGGGAGGCGGAAAGCTATATTTAAGCAACCGACCTCTGCACGCCTGGTAATCAGTCGGACTCCAAGAAGTCTAACAAATAGAAAGACAGTCGGCCTGCTCAGCCGACCAAAAATAAAGAAGAGAGCAAAAAGAGAAAAGAAGTCTGGGCGGTTAGTGATTCTGACCAGCCGTCCCAGAAGAAAAAGAAAGAATTTAAACCGTACGTCCATAAGTACTAGTTTAACAAGGACTGCAACTCCATCCTCATGGAAATTAAGGACTGGGTGTCCCTAGAGAAGCCAAATCCAATGAAAAGTTCCATTCAATTAAGGAAAAAAAACAAATTCTGCCAATACCATGAGGAAGTTGGCCATGACACCAACGACTACTTCAGCCTTCAACGGGTGTTGGACCGTCTGGCTGACAAGGGGATGTTAAAGTCCTACATTTCTAAGTCCCCAGCCGGGGCAAAGAAGAAGAACAAGGGTCAGTCCTCCAAGACTACCCACCAGCCTGCTAGTAGCTCGGATACCGACAAGGAGCCAGTCTACACAATAGCAGGCGGGTTCTCATGTGGTGGCCCTACCATCCGGGGCACCAAGAGCCATCTTCGAAAGATGGACAAAGAGGATGATGAACAAGCGTCTGCAAGCTCCTCCTTCCCAGACGTCCTGATCACTGAGAAGGACAGGGGCAGCGTCCGCCGCTCGCATAATGACCCGGTCTTCATTGAATGCAAGGTTGCAAACCAGCTGGTTAGACGGATCCTTATTGACACCGGCAGCTCATCAGACATCATCAGCCTCCGGTGCCTGCAAAAGCTGAAATACAATGTCAGCAGCATGCATCCGATCACCCACCCCTTGGTTGGTTTTGGGGGTGGGATGGTCTACCCAGCCGGAAGAATTGACTTACCCATTGGGCTGGGAGAGAAAGGCCAGGGACGACATATTGTCATCAGATTCTTGGTTGTTGAGGAGTTGACCGCCTACAACATTATCCTTGGCCGGCCAAATCTCAACGAAGCCAAGGCAGTAATCATCCCGTCTCTTATGCTCATCAAGTATGAGAGGGATGACGGCTCTGTTGGTTCTTTGAATGGGGATCAGAAGACGGCCCGGGAGTGCTATCTCTCAGCCGTCAAAGATACTGTGGCCCCAGATAACCAGGAACCAATAGACCTTGACAATGTCAAGGATGCCGACCCAGTACCAGCCCCACCAGCAGCCGGGAAGAAAAGAAAGGCACCTCTGCTAGTGGAGGTGAAGAAAGAGAAAAAATAGCAATCACTGACTAGTGAACGGTCAAACGAGCTCAATCCCCAACCGGCTAGTGAAAACATTGATCTCCCTCTGGATGACAACCGTCCAGAGCGTACTGTAAAGGTTGGGACAATTGCTTATGCTACTCTGGGTGCAAGCTTGCACCTTCTGCTGAAAGAGTTCAAAGACATTTTTGCCTTTGAAGTGGAAGAGATGCCAGGCGTCAACCCGGATCTCGCTGTCCACAAACTCGCCGTGGATCCCAAAAGAAGCCCATCCGTCAAAAGAAAAGAAACCACGGCGAGGAAAGAAGTCAAGCGGCAGCTGCCGAAGTCAAAAAGCTGCTAGACACCAGGTTCATTTGGCCATGTAATTTCCCCGACTGGGTGGCCAATGTGGTCCTTGTTAAGAAACCGAATGGGACCTGGCGCATGTGAGTTGATTACACAGACCTCAACAAGGCGTTTCCAAAGGACAGTTACCCGCTTCCAAAGATCGACAGTTTGGTCGACTCTACAGCCGGTCACGCCTTGATGAGCTTTATGGATGCCTATTCTGGCTTCCATCAGATACCCCTCTGGAAGAAAGATAAAGAGAAGACGGCCTTCGTCATTGATTTGGGGTTATTCTGTTATACTATGATTCCATTTGGCTTGAAAAATGCGCCTGCCACTTTCCAACGAATGATTAATACGATCTTCATTAATCAAATTAAGAGGAATGTGGAGGCTTACATTGATGACATGATAGTCAAATCCAAGTAGCAGGCGGATCACCTTGCTGATCTCCGAGAAACGTTCACCACCCTCAGGCGGCATAAGGTCATGTTAAACCCCAAGAAATGCGTCTTTGGTGTTGAGTCTGGGAAGTTTCTCGGATTCCTGATTGATCAAAGGGGGATAGAAGCTAACCCCGAAAAGATACAGGCGGTGATTGACATGAAGTCACCCCCTTCTGTCAAGGAAGTTCAGAGACTCACTGGTTGCCTGGCCGCCTTGGGGAGGTTCCTCAGTCGGTCAGGCGAAAAATGCCTTTACTTCTTCCAAGCAATCAGGAAGAAGACCAAGTTTGAATGGGGAGACAATGCTGAGACGACATTCCAAAAGTTAAAAGAACACTTGCATTCTCTACCTAGGCTGGTCAGTCCTTTTCTTAGGGAGACGTTGTACATGTATTTAGCCGTCTCAGATCATGCTCTCAGTGCCGTTCTCCTTGCTGAGCGAGACGGCGTTCAGCTCCCCGTTTACTTCATTAGCCATGTTCTCAAACATGATGAACTCCGGTACCCCATGGTTGAAAATTTTGGCCTTGCTTTTTATATGGCATTCAAAAAGCTGAAGCCTTACTTTCTGGCACATCCGGTGGTGATTTACACCGACCAGCCACTCAAGCGGCCAATGTCCACCTTGGAGTCATCCGGGAGAGCGTTAAAATGGGCTATTGAAATGCAAAGTCTTGAAATCACTTACAAACCAAGAAAGGCAGTGAAAGGTCAGGCGTTTGCCGACTCCATTGTTGAAATGACCCATCCGGTGGCTCCGGATAATCTTAATTAGGTTTGGAAAGTGTATGTAGACGGGAGCTCTACAAAGAACGGTTGTGGTGCAGGTGTAATCTACGAGTCTCCTAAAGGGGACATATATGAGTATGCACTACGGTTCAAGTTTCAGGCCTCTAGTAATGAGGCGGAATATGAAGCCCTGCTAGCCGGTATTCGTATGTGTAAGGCGGCAGGGGCAATGAAAATTGACGCCTACTCTGATTCACAGTTGGTCGTTAGCCAGTATGAGGGAAAATATGAGGCAACTCATCCGGCTATGATCAAATACCTTCAGGCAGTCAAAGAAGAGGCTGGGGCACTTGAGGAATTCCGTCTGAATCAAGTGCCTAGGTCGGACAACAATTAGGCGGATGTATTGTCAAAGCTGGCATCTTTCGCCTACCATGATACGCCTCGGTCAGTCTTCTGGGAAGTTCTTGAAAAAAGAAGCATCCATGACGATCCCATTGGAATTCTTGACCGAAGCTTTACCTGGATGGATGGCATCCGGGCCTACCTTTCAGACGGTACACTTCCTGATTCGCCACAGGAGGCAGCCGTCCTGAAGAAGCGAGCTGCAAGCTTCGAGTTGAGAAACGGAGAACTCTTCAAGGCGGGGTTTCTGAAGCCTCTGTTGAAGTGTGTCACCCCAGAAAAGGGGAAGGAAGTTCTCGAAGGCTTGCACTTGGGATTCTGCGCCTCCCACATAGGCGGCAGGTCCCTAGCCGTCAGAGCAAGACGAAATTATTTTTGGCCCACTCTTGAGGCAGACGCCAAGGAGTTGGTGAAGAAATGTGACAAGTGCCAAAAATTTGGCAAACTTATTCACCGTCCGGCTACTGATCAGACGGCCATCCACAGCCCAATCCCGTTTGCAAAATGGGGCATGGACATTTTAGGTCCTTACACGCCTGATCCAGGCGGAAAGCGCTACATCTTGATGGCTGTGGATTATTTCATCAAGTGGGTGGAGGCCGAGGCGGTTAAGAACATCAAGACCTCAGACGTAATTTCCTTCATCTGGAAGAACATTATCACCCGGTTTGGGGTACCTACGTCTATGGTGTTCGATAATGGTTCTCAGTTTGAGACGCCTTAGCTCAAAACTTGGTTGGGAGATTAAGGGATCTCAAGCTATTTTGCATCAGTCGGCCGACCCCAAGCAAGCGGCCAAGTTGAAGCCTTCAACAAACTGATCTCAGAAGGCATTAAGAAGAAAATTGAAAGAGCCGGTGGCTTGTGGGCAGAAGAGTTAATCCACGTCCTATGGGCCATCCGGAAAACAGCAAAGGGGGCAACCGGTGAAACCCCATTTCTCATGGTTTATGGTGTTGAAGTCGTCTTGCCCATTGAACATTACGAGCCAACTCTCAAAGTCATGCTATATGATGAAGAGGCAAACTGGGAAGCAATGCGCTTGGCATTGGATTCACTCCCAGAACGCAAGGGCAATGCCGCCTTGCGTCATGAGATTTACCGTCTGAGAATGACCAGAGCTTACAACAAGAAAGTACACAAGCGTCCCTTGAAAGTTGACTACTTAGTGTTACGGAAAATGGAGGCAACCGGTAGGGCCAATGAGCTGGGAAAGCTAACACCAAATTCGGAAGGTCTCTACCGGATCTGTGAAGAAGTAAGAGACAGCACCTACCGCCTAGAAACTCCAGACCGCAGGCGCCTGCCTAGAACTTGGAATGTAGACAATTTGAAAAAGTACTACTTCTAAGAATCTAAATTTTTTGTAAGTAGTGAGTCAATTAATGAGAATTCAGACATTGTTTGCAGAATTGTTTTGTTGTTTTTTTATTATCCGCCTGGGTAATACTCAGACGGGTTCTTCATTTAACTAACTAAGTTTGATACTTAGTAAAGGTTATTGCTTGACCGCCTGGGTAATGCTTAGACGGATCCTTTGTTTATTTAATAATTGTCTGGCCGCCTGGGTAATACCTAGACGGAATTTTTTGTTTAACTAACTAAGTTTGATACTTAGTGTAATTCAATAATTGCTTAAACTAAGCACAAAAACGCTTAGTGGCTATACAACCGATCTCAAACAAGACCAAAGGCTAAAATAGCCGGATGGTTGCTTATTTTATAAAACTGCCTGTCCCAACATCGACAAAGGCGTTCGGCGACACCCCTCTGGGTGCAATCGTCGCAGAGAACAGACTATTCGTCGGTTCTACGTACTTATGCAGATGGCAAAAATCGAACGACCGAATTGGTCAACTCATAGTCGTCTGACCAGAATGATCTATGAAGAACGATCAAGTTACCGAATGCTAGATGCCCTAGGGCATCAGTCGGCCACCAGCTGAAGTTCTCACTTAGGTTATTTATTCCAAAGTTGCACTTTCTATCCCAATTGGGGCAAAAGAGTTGTGCAATGGCTATGCAATCTCTACCAAGACGGACAAACACCGTCTGGATAGTGACTGGAACGCCTGTTGGTGTACGGTTGTGTACTTGGTTTGGGGCAATCACTATTGTTATTGATTGCACAAACGTATCATGCTCTTTGCAGCATCAGACGTTGCCAAGTCAATCATCCAACTCCATTTGAAACAAACCACACAGCCGTCCAGGGGCAAGGACAGCCGGCTTTTGATAAGCTAGGCAAAAAATTGCCGCATGCTTTTGATAAGCTAGGAGAAAAATCACCGCATACTTTTGATAAGTTTGGCAAAAATCAGGCATATACGCAAAAATTGAAATCCAAACACAAACGCAAATAATCAAAACCGACTCAGTCGGTGCATTCCTTAAAAGTCCACCCAACCAAACGGTTGTAGTGGATCAAAATGTTAACCGGACCCTGTCCGGAAGAAGAGAGAAATTGTTGATTAACCCGGCTCCTCAGCCGGTAAATACAAGAATACTCGGCACGCAGGCCGGAAAAGCAAGTTTTTGGCATACTGCCGCAGAGAAAAGAAATAAAAAATAAAAAGGATGGCATACTGCCGCTGAAATCACTTCTGGCCCACAGGCAGCTCCTCCTGGTCCTCCTTCTCTTCCTCATCATCTGAGGGAATCTCATGCGCTTCACCTGGACTAGGTAGCTCAGGCGCGGGAAGCTCCGTGTTAGCGTTGGCCCAGACGGCGAAGGACTCAGGATCTGGCTCACCTTTCTCTCTCAAGTACACCACGTCTTCGGCGTACCTGTGAGCCAGTGCCCAGACGCCATAATCCTTGTCTGGGTACAAGGCAGCCCAAGCGATCTTCATTTTGGCGTCATTGTCAGCATCGTTTTCAACAACCAGGCGGTTTTGCTCTGCCTCCAGAGTTGCTGCAAAGTTTATCTGAGCCTGGGCAGCCTCCTTCTCCAGCTTTTGAACCTTGGCTTTCAAGTCAGTGTTCTCTTCAGAAACACCTTGGAGTGTGCCAAGGTCCGCCTGGGCCTTCTTAAGCACCTCGTTAGCCTTCTAGAGGCCCTCCTCCGCCTTTTTCTGAGCCTCCTCCGCCTTCTTCTGAGTCGTCTCTGCGTCGCTCACCCGCCGGTTGGCCGTCTTCAGATCCGCCTCCAGCTGCTAGATTTTAGACGCTTGTGTCATGGTGATTGCTTTAGTTTCAAGTTCATTTACGATAGTGGAGTATAAAGATACATTATCAGCGTCTGTGGCGGACTTGTTGGCCCTTTTTACCTCTTCCCGTTTGCGGGTATAAGGACGCTTGAGCCCGTCTACCCGCAGCAGAGCCTGCAAAAGCAAATCAAGTTAGTATTGCAGGCGGAGTAAAGCACTTAGAAATTTTTTTTAAGTATCTTACCTCAGCCAGAAGGGACAGGATTCGTTCCAGATTGAACGTCTCTATCCCAGGGATAGCGTTCTTGTCCTTCCTACTCACCGCCTCCCGCATGGCCTTAGCATGCCTCTGGACGTCTGGACAGCGAGGAGATTGGTCTGCACCATAATCAACAGGTGATGAGTGCGAAATTAAGGCAGCGCCTATCTGTTGCCGACCGTCTGAGGATGACGTCTGTTGGGAGTTGGATTTCACTCGCAAAGGCCACCTCAGCTCAGGCGGGGATTCAAATGGGTTCTTACCTTCAGAGCCGGCCAAGCGGGAGCCGCTTGCAGGCGTGGTGAACCCCCCCCCCCCCCCCCCGGTTGCTGATAGGGGGTTGACGAGGTCGAGGCCCAGACTTCCGCCTATCCTCTCATTTTGCCCCCCTATCCGCATCTGATTTTTCCCAACTGAGGCGCAAGGAGTCATGGCGGAGCTGGATTTTTTGGTCTTGTTGGGGGTGGAGGCGGATTCCTCCCTGGCCCGTTTAAGATCTTTCTCAAACGTCTTCCCTACCTCTCCTCCCTGTGAAAATAACCAAGTTAAAGTTAGCATCCGGAGAAAGTAAACTTTGAGGCCAACCTAAGAAAGAGTCAAGCGTTTTTTACCTTGGCCCTGACCGCGGCCGCCTGTTTTTCCGCAAGCTCCTTGCGGATGGTGGCAGAGGACCGCTTGGGTGTCTTCTCAGTTTGCAACATGCTCAAAGCTTCTTCTGCAAAAAGAAAAAAGTTTATCAATATATCATCAAGCAATTCTGATACAAAAGTACTACAGGCGGATGTGAACTCAGGCACATACGTTTGGTAAACATGTTTCCTAGCCCACAGGCGGCTAAGAAACACTCGTCCCTAAACCAGGCACTCTTAGGGATCCAGTTATTGGGGACTTTTATTGTCTCCCCGGTTGACAAGGTTGCGTCTGTGAGGCCAAAAAAGTCTGCCTCAATTATTTTGTCGAAGTCCTCATCTGTGATCCGGGGAAGACAGCACTTCCGGCCCATCAGTTCGGGCTTCTTATTATATTGGCGGAACTCATAGTTCTCCTGCCTGCTGGGAGCCGTCAACAGGTAGAACCTGTGCTTCCAGCCGTCAAATTTAGAGACCTTGTCTAAGGTCATCATGTATTGGGGATACGTGGTTTAAGTGTACCACGCCCTCCAGCCGCCTGGGCTTCGGCTAAGATAATGCATCTTAGCAAAAGCTTCCCAGCCGGGATGGAGCCCCTGGAGTTCGCAGGCAGCAACATACCCCAAGATGTTTGCCCAAGAATTGGGGGTAAGTTGCCAGACTCCGAGGCCGTAGCCTCTCAAGATTGTCTTCACCGCCTGGTGAAGGGGAAAGCGAAGACCAGCCTTGAACGCCGCCTCATAACAGCCGAAGTAGCTGTCGGCGTTCTGTTGATCTTCTTCCCAGGCGATGGTGCCGTCCTCAGGCGGCACTCTGATTTTGTACCCATCTCCTAACGGGTGCATTTGTTTGAATCTCTCCAAGTTGTCCTCCATGTGACCCCTATCTTTGACTGAGACGTGGATTTTGAAGGGGTCGTCCTTCTCACTCCACTTCTTCCTCTCTTCCTCCTTGCTATCCACAAGCGGTGGCAAGTCGTCACTGCTCTCAGAAGTGGAGGCGGAACTGTCGCTTTCCGTCTCCTCCTCATTTTGTGAAAAAGGAGCTAAGACGGCTTCATCGTCGCCTTGGTCGCATTCTTCCAAAAAGGAATCTGCGGGAGTTGAAGGGGCACGCAGAGGGGATCTCTCCAGAGCCGTCTGGTTTCTCTCACCAGACTTTTCTCCCTCAGGCGTTTGGTCGCCTGAGCCCTCGCTTCTATAATCCGGATCGGGGGCCGTCTGAATAGTCTGAGCCATTGTGTCCTGCATAGACACGTAAATGGTCGGAATCCAAGCAAAAGGGTGGTCCCAACACCCCGAGACGGCACTCCCAGTCCTAGACTCAGCCGTCCCTGGTGACCGGTTGGACTCTAACCTAGGTGTGCCGTGTGTGTTGGTGATGCATCCATTTATTGCAAGAAATATGTACAAGCGGTGAAACATGAAAAAAAGAGCTGAGAGTAGTAGAGACGGTACCTTTAGATTTGATATCTGAAGATAGACGGGTCCGACTGGGTTGACGAGAACGAGTTTTCTTACTTGCGCTTGACTCAGACGGCTGACTTCTGCTCTCTCAAAGTTCTCTCTCTTGAATTTTTTTTCTAAACGTACAAAATTATGAGGGTAAACGGCTATATATAGAGGGTAAAATGCGGGGGCATCCCCGTAATTTACTCAGAAGTTGAACGGTTACTTTTTGGCGGTAAAATTACCACCAACCGGAGCGTGACGCGTGTCACAGATGCCATGCGGTGTGCCACGTCACATCTGTGAGGGGCAAATGTTTAGGGTAATTTTACCCCGCCACGTGGTCCAATCAGAGGATAACACGTGTCAGCCCCAGGATGGCCCAAAGTGGACCTATTCCTGCTTGACACGTGTCACTTCAGAAACTTGGGGGAAATGGCGGCCTTAAGGCCCAAATCCCAAGAAAGCCGCAATGCGGCGCAACCCACCGATGATTAGGGTTTAGTGACCTAATCAAGGGCACAAATCCCGAGGACCCTATAAATAAGGAGATTCCCCTCTTTTGGAGGACACGTTTTACCATTTATTACAAAATGTCCCTGTGATAGAGACATCTGATCTTGGAGTCCGAGCAGATACCCACCTAAATTTCCGCACCTTTTTCTCTCCCTTCAAGTTACTAACTTGTTCGTCGGAGGCGGAGCACCACCCAACCGGTGTCTCCGTTTGTTTTCCAGGTACAGGCCGCACCGGACCAGTCTTTGTGTTGTAACTCTCCCGAGGGACAAAAATACCCAAAACAACTATGGTGAAATCTTTCGTTGCTAATATTGCTTATATCTATTCAGATTCTTCTAGTGATTTCAACTCTATGTGATGTGGTTGATGGAGTTCAAAACACTTTCTTGAAATTGTTCATGAAAGAGAATGTGTATGTGATACACACATTAACGTTTTGAAGGACCAGAAAGTCCTAGAAATGCTTGTAAGTTTCATAAGTCCATTAGTGGATTGAAGTAAGCATCATGGAGTAAAATATTTGATTTACTAAGTTAGTCAAATTGGTTGATAGTCTTATAAATGAAGAAGTTTGTTCATACAAGAGGTTTAGTGGGAGCTATGTAGTCTTCTTGGTTTTGTATGTAGATGGCATACTTCTTACAAGATACGATGTTCGCATACTTGAATAGGTCAAGTAATGGCTAATGAATTGTTATTGTATGAAAGACCTTGAAGGGTTAAATGAGTACATCTTGGGAATCAAGATTTATTGAGATTGGTCTTGAAAGAGGATTGAACTTAATTGAGAAACTTATATAGATGAGGTTCTCTCTAGGTTCAAGCATGAAAACTCCAAAAGAGGTTTCACTATAGCACATTGCTTATCAAGACTCAGTGCAAAGCAAAGACTGATGAGATTTAGTGAATGAGTGACATTCCTTGTGCATTTGCAAAGGATTCGTCATAAAGGCTACGCATTATACTCATTAGATGCAAGTGTGCAATTTTCAATCGAATTCTGATATGTGATATTGGAAATTATAGAATTAAGAGTTTCCTGAAGTACTTGGAGAAGAACAAAAGGCAACGTCTAAGTATATGGAGATAAACTATCATTAAAAAATAATATAAAAAAATAAATAAAAAAAAAGGTCACAAAGTTCATATGGATGAGAATGTCTCAAAAATTGTTAACTAAACTATTTCAGAAGCCTAAATATGAATGTCATATTAGGTTCAATAGAAATTGAACATATTAGATGGCTTTGATTATGTATTGGATACAGTTGCAAAACTATCAATTGTGTTCTCCCTATGTTTATCAATGTGAAACAATGTTTCATACTTATTTAATCATGGTTTAGTATTAAATAAAATGTCCAAGATATTTTATGAATTTCAATGGGTTTGTCAAATGCGTGATTTGATGAATGAAACCCCATGGAATATTTAAGTTCCTAATCCAAGTCGTTAAAATGGACATAAACGACTTATTGAAAAGGATTAGCATATAAGATTGATTGATAGCGCAGTTTCATGGGCTATGGGAACATAGAGATGTTCAGTCAATTAAATGTATTTGTATGGTTGATACATGATTGAACTGACCTATTTAGAAGGTTTTGAAAACTTCGCAATTATATTAGTGGATTCCTAAGACATGAGTGGAACGCTACTTATCTTAATGATTAGTGTAACTTTGATGTTGTCAAACGCCATGCCGTAAAAGGG
Source organism: Chenopodium quinoa (assembly GCF_001683475.1). Classification (NCBI taxonomy): domain Eukaryota; kingdom Viridiplantae; phylum Streptophyta; class Magnoliopsida; order Caryophyllales; family Amaranthaceae; genus Chenopodium; species Chenopodium quinoa. Next base: position 923,297 of record NW_018745260.1, read on the forward strand.
GGCTATAAAGGCAAAATTCGGGTTATACTAAAAGTTAAGTGGGAGTTTTGGTTGCCACAAGATTGAAAAGGTCCTCCTATGTTAGATAGGATGGGTGCCTTGACCTCTTGAAGAGTAAGGATTGGAAATGCATGGTCGTGCTCAAATGGGTTACTAGATAATCATTTGTTAGCAATTCGAACTCGGATTTCAAGAAACGATTTGTGTACTAGTATGGATGACATACAGATGTAATCATACTATCAAATTGGACACTAAGAGACTTAAGGAATTTGAAGATTGCACGCTTGTCTCGGACAAGTGGGAGATTGAAGGAAATGTGTCCTCGACTCTCGTGCAATTACTAATATAATATGGATCGTATTATGGAGATAACAAGTTCGTTTAGTTGGATCGTCTTTAAGTCTTGCTAGAGACCAATATTGATCATTGGGTTATACCAATACCAACTAAATGGATCCTATGATGTCACACATTACAGTGTTAGGTCGAACAAGAATACCGAGTCCAAAAGTTGGGCTTAGTGAATGACTGGCCATAAGGAGTAAGATAGGAATAGGTCTTGCCCTAATTAGATAATATGATTATATATAATAAAGGGCTTGGGGAAAAATAAACGGATGTTCATCTTTCATAAAAAAACAATGTAACATTTTTCCCTCCCTCTCTCTCTACAACCGGTTAGAAACTCTCCATGGAAGAGGAGATTAATCTCTCCCGTCGAACTAGCATTGGTGGAGGTTCGATCTACACTTGTGGACCAATATTAGAGGAGCAACAATTGGGGCTCTAATCTCCGTAAGAAGGTAGAAAAAAGCTTGGGAAGTCACGCATCAAAGGTTAATTCTAAACTATTATGTGATCCTTTATTTGTATATGCATGAGATCCTGTTTAGGTGGGTATGAATGAGATTCATGAAATTCCGCTCAGAGTACCTAAAACCCTACATAAAACACAACCTTATATAAATGAAACACAAATTCATTCTCTTCTTCTTCTTCCCACCATCTTTGCTTATTTTTTTTAATCCAATCACTTTTTATTTCTCTTTTGAATTTACTTCATTCTTTTTTTATTTTTCAAATTCTTTTTTTCTCTCTCCTCTATTCTTTGATTTTTCTCCATTAAATTTCTGCATTTAACGTGATGGAACAATTTTAAATTCCCAAAGATATCAATCAAGGTTTGTTATTATGTACTCATTGTGATCAATATTAATTTATTTTTTTATTTTGAGATGAATTTGTGGATGAATTAATTGTTTTAATATTAATTGAATTTGTGAAAGCGAATTTAAGTGATTTCAATTCGTAATCGATTACCTGATTGTTTTTACAGTTCTCATTAATTTGTATGTATTTTTTATTTTAAGATGAATTTGTAGATGAAATCATTGTTCTAATATCAATTGAATTTGTTGAAGTTAATCGATCAATCAATTCGTATCTATTATGATCGATTACCTGATACTTTTGAGCATTTAGTAAGCAAAATCTGAACAATTGCAAATTTTGAACATTTAAAAAAAATGAACATTAAAAATTTTGAACATTTAGTGAAAATATCTGAACAATCGTAATGTACCACGCTTATACTTTTGAACATTCAGTAAAAAGATCTGAACAATTGCAAATTTTGAACATTTAGTAAAAAAAATCCGAACATCGCAAATTTTGAACATTTAGTAAAATATTTGAACAATCGCAATGACTACTTTTGAACATTTAGTAAAAAAAATCTGGACAATTGCAAAAGTTGAACATTAAGTAAAAAAATCTGAACCTCGCAAATTTTGAACATTTAGTAAAACTTTCTGAACAATCTCAATGTATGTCTATACTATTAAACATTTTATAAAAAAATCTGGACAATTACAAATTTTGAACATTTTGTACAAAAATCCGAACACTGCACCACGTCTGTTTCGGGGTTTTCTGATGTCCTGCGGGAGAGTTACAATTCCGAGACTGGAACCGGACGCCTGTACCTGCAAAATAACGGAGACTCCTGAGAGCTCCGCCTCCAACGGTCAAGTTAGTACCTGATTAAGGAGTAATCAATACAGAAATTAAAGTAATGAGATCTCCCTAGGTGAGAGTGCTTAGTGTTGGTAATCTGCGTCGTTAGCGAGATTAGCCGGTTGTTAATAACTCTGTTCTTCTCTGCTTGATCTCTTGATTATTCTATTCTCTTGTGTGATTAATGAGAATTAATTAAGTATTTATAGCCTTGAGAAGCGTGCAACTCTCTAGGTTTAAGGTAAACCTAGGGCTGATCGGGCCTCTAGACTGGATTGGGCCCTGATGGCCGGTTTTCCCATTTGGCATGGGTGGACACGTGGCGTGTCTATAGTGGTCCGTAGAGGACGTATCTGTGACTGACACGTGGCAGGCTCCTGTTGTCCTTCGTGAAGGACACGTGGCGGAACCTGGTTGGTCCACTTGTCAGAAGGTGATTGGTGGATAAAAATCCCCTAATCATTTGCCCCTCACAGGTGGCACGTGACTGGTCACGGGTCGCCTGTGACAGGTATCGCACGGTGACAGGCGACGGCCTGTTACAGGTGTCACCTTGCAAACGGCCGAGAGATTTTCCCGCCCAAATTTTGAATTTGGAAGCGACCCTTCGCCTTCTCACTTTGCCTATAAAAGGAAGTGCTGACTTCGGTCATTTTCACATTTGAGAACTTTGCGAGAACATTCGGACCCCTGAACTTGCTCTGACATTTTGGACTTTTTCTGCCTACCGCCTGTTCTGACAAGCCGACTGACCCGAACTTCCAGGACTTCATCAACCGTCACTCGTTCAGGTAACTCAGTTCTCTTACCCTTAATTTTATTTTTATTTTTTGAAATGGCACCATGGAAGCACACGACACGCCCTAAGTTAGTGATCAGCCGGTCACCGGGGACGGCTGAATCTAGGACTAGGAGTGCCGCCTGCCCTTTTCTGGACCCATCTTTGCCCTTTATACAAAGTCCGACTGTATCTGTGTCTATGCAGAACGTGATGGCCAGAACAAAAAAGACTGCTATGATATCAAACTCAGACAGCTCCTCCCAAAGGGTGCTCCTTAGTGAAACATCTGACCAGGCGCCAGATGTAGAACGAGGCGACTGTCAAGCTGACAGTTCTGAGAGAGGGGCCAAGGTGTTCCCTTCCCATCTTACCGTTGACATGTCTAATTTTCCTTCTGCTCCTTCTAAGGGAGAGGAGGCGGGCCCCTCTAGGAGAGGGGAGGAGTCGTCCTCCTCGGACTCGTCAGAGGACGAGTCTGAGTCCAGTTCTTCTGGCCACAGTTCTCCTGGCTCAGAAGAAAAACATAGCCGCCTACAAGAGGCGAGACGTTCTCATGCAGTTGAGAAGGGGGATAATTGGGCAGAGCCGTCCGCCTCTTACAGAGAGGAAAACGCCTCCTACTACTGCAGGGTACCCCGGGGCCGGATTGCAACCATGCGAGACAACGTGGCGAGCTTTATTGCTAACCACAAAATGGGCCCGGAATTTTTACTGTTCGTGCCGGATCCAGAAGACACTGTCGTCTGGCCGGCTGGTACCAGCTATGGTGACGGCTGCTTTGGCTGCTATGTGGCGGCCATCAAAGCTGGACTGCGCTTCCCATTACATCCGGCTGTTCAGCGGATTTTAGATGGGTATGATCTGGGGTTATGGCAGTTAGCCCCCAACTCTTGGGTAAACGTACTCGGCTATGTGGCCGGGTGCGAATTGAACGGGGTGGAGCCAAGCTTTGAGGCTTTCGCCCACATGAACTATCTCAGCCGGACCCCTAAGTCGGGAGGTACCGGCTGGTATCAATTAACAAGCCATAGGGGTTACCTCATGACGAGAGGTAAGGCAAACAAATGGAAGGATTGGCGGAACACCTTCCTTATTATCGAGGGTTCAGACACGGAGCTGAACAAACGCTTTAACAAGTGGAATAGGGATCCGCCTCTTCTCGCAGGCGGCCGCAGCATGCCGCCTGTTCCCCCAAAGGCTAAAAAAGAGATCCTAGACAAAGGACTCTTCAAAGTAGAGACTAGGGTGAACTCTACTTCAGGGGTACGAGAGCAAGTACCCCTAAACTGCGTCCCGAACTTCAAGTGGCTCTATGACGAGTACTTTTTGGCCGCCTGTGGCCTCAGCAGTCGGTGCTCTAGAGGTAGCCGGCCTGACGAATACTCTGTTTTTTCACGCCTTGTTTACTTGGGATTTTTACTAACTTTGTTGCTTATTTCCTGCAGCTGACGCCATGAGTAAAATAACAGCATCTAAGACTGCGGCGGCCATGCTGCGGGTCTCGCTAATGAAGCAGTCGTATGCCGACTCCCCCAACAAGGAGGCACCCTTGGTAAGCTTTGAAAACTCTTCCCCTTTTAGTTGTCTTATGCATATACTAACTCTTTTTGTTTTCAGTCTGGCACTCCAAGGGCTTCTTCCTCGCAACAGCCGGACCCCAAAGCCCGGAGGACGACTGTTGCAAGCTCTCCTGGGTCTTCCAGGAAAACAGTGGCGGCGGAGAAGCAGCCGGCCACTTCTTCAAAAACCCAGGCGGGGCCGCCTAGATGTATGGACACTTGCTTGTAAAAACTCACCCTTGCTTCCTTCTTGATTAGGTCTAACTTGTGTTTTCCTTTCACTTAATGCAGCCGGCCCCCAGGGACTTGACTTGGTTGAGGTAGCCAAGTCAATGGTTAAAGTAGTTCCTCCATCTGACAGGGAGGCGGTCAGGGGTGCCGGCACCCTTGACCTTGATGGGATTTCAGGGGTCCTAGCTGAGGTACACTTAGCATATTTTTGAGCTTTTGAGTTCCAGGACGCCTGTTAACTTTTTTGATTGGAAACTGACGCCTGTTTTTCTTTGTACTTAGGCCCTGCTCTGAGTCAACAGCCTTCGCAAGCCGATTGATCGGAAAAACAAAGAGGTAAAGGCCGCAAAGGCTATGGCCGCCTCCAGCTGTGATAAGGCAATGTTTCAAATTGCCCAAAATGAAGTACTGACCATTGATCTTCTTTATTATCAGGCGCAGGCTACCGCCGCTGTTCGGGCTCAGTTAGAGGCGGCCCAAAAGAAGGTTGACGAGCTGGAGGGGACCGTCACCAACCTTAAGGCCGAGCTTAAACCTCTTCGCCAAAAAATGCACTCTTACGAAGCCATGGAGAAATCTTTGGCCAACGTAAAAGAACGCCTGGTGAACCAAGAGAAGAGTCTTACCCAAGAGCTCTCGGATAAGGCCGAGCAAGAGAAACAAGAGCTCGTCCGGGAGATGGTGGAAGACTCCGCTCAAGTCCAGCGCATGACCTGGGAACGACTGTTCCCCAGTGCCGACTTTGCCTCATGGGAAAGAACGTACCGCCAGTGTTCGGAAATATATAATCAACAGATCCTGGCGGCTGCTGAAGAAGAGGCGTTGGACGGTGCGTTGGAGGAGGAAGAGCCGGTTGTGGCACTTGTGCCACTTGGGGGTAAGGCATCAAAAGATGGTGCAGCTAAGGCCGAGTCCAGCAAGAAGAGTGCTGACCAGGCGGCAGCTGCTGATACTGAACTGCCCCCTTCTTAAGCTTTAAGTATTTTTTTCTTTTCACGGCCTGCGTGCCGTTTGCTTTGTAATTACCCGGCCAGGGGGCCGGGGTTTTGAATATTCTGCTGGTCTTTAATGGCCGGCTCATTTTTAATCAAATTTTAGTTTTGGTTCAAATTTGTCTAAGTATTTTTAATTTGTTCACTAGACCGACTGTTGTGTATGGCCGAACGTTAAAACAGGTACAAATAGTAAGTATACCGCCTATGCCCCTGGACGACTGGTTGTCTGTTTCCAGGATAGATGATCAGTCGGCCATTTAATCAATCGGTATTCGAACTCTTTATTCAGTTTGACCAAGTAAATAGAATTACCTAGTAGCCAAGGAATTAAGTAGGAAAACAAGCGGCGGGTACCGGTTGTTTCCCTTTATTGCCAATGTTGGCTTTTAACTCGTTATTTGTTAACCTAGCAAGAGTATTGGTTGAGAGCCCTTGTTTATTAAAAACAAGTGGACGACTCATACCTTTTAGGCTCCATACTAAGTTTGAGTGACTATTAAGTTAACATAGGAGTTACTTAGTCTTCGTCACAATCTTGATTGAGTAGTAGAGGTATCAGGCGGCGTAGGCCGACTAGACCCCTTGATTCACCAATGTTTGTTGGCTATTAACTCAATAGGTTATCCAGTAGGAATTGGGGTTCGAGTGCCCTTGTTTGTTTAAAACAGGCGGACGACTCAAACTTTTTAGATTCCATACCAAACTTGAAGGAGTGACTATGAGTTAACTTTGGAGTTACTCAGTCGCCGTCACTTTTGTTTGAGAAGTAGAGGTACCAGGCGGCGTAGGCCGGCTAGATCCCTTGATTCGCCAATGTTTGTTGGCTATTAACTCAATAGGTACCCCCTGCATTTATCCCAAGTAATACAGGCGGTCATCTGACTCAGATGTCAACTGCTACCACTGGTTTGGTTAGTGATAGAGTTATCCTTGTCTCAAAAACGGCTACGTGGTTGCCCTTGGGGACAGTCGTATAGGTGTCGTGTAATTAGTTTATAGAACAATGTTCCACCCAAAAGGGAGCTGCTCTCTGCGACGAATTTCATCCGGAGGGATGCCGTCGGACGCCTGCTATGATGTTGGGACAGGTCGAATTAGTTTTGTAAATTTGATCAGTTGGCTTGGCGCCTGGTCTGATCATTCGGCCGGTGGCCTTGGTAAGTTCTTGGTGAACGTAGGTGCTAAGTAAAAGAAGGATAGCCGCCTGTTAGGCACAGGGTCGGCCAGGCCCTAATCTTTTTAGCTAAGTATTGTGAGTAAAATACTCAATGGAGAGTAGCCGACTGTAAAGGTACAGACGGCATGCCCCTCTGAAGATAGTGAAACTCAATGGAGAGTAGCCGACTGTAAAGGTACAGACGGCATGCCCCTCTGGAGATAGAGTAAAAATACTCAATGGAGAGTAGCCGACTGTAAAGGTACAGACGGCATGCCCCTCGTAATACAAAATTGAATAGTAAGTGCAAACTTTTATTAAGTAGCTCTTTACTTTACATCATTCAGAAGAAATATTTTTTAAGGTTATCTACATTCCAGGTTCGAGGCAACGGTTGTCCGTCTGGTGTTTCCAGACGGTAGGTACCGTCCCTGACTTCCTCATAGATTCGGTAGGGTCCTTCCCAGTTGGGAGTTAGTTTGCCAGACTCATTAGCCCTACCGACTGCTTCCATCTTTCTAAGTACAAAGTCCCCTACTTTGAGTGGACGCCTGTGTACTTTTTTGTTGTATGATCTAGTCATTCTCAGGCGATAGATCTCATGGCGCAAAACAGCATTGCCCCTCTTTTCAGGAAGTGAGTCTAATGTCAGGCGCATGGCTTCCCAGTTTGCCTCTTCGTCATATAGCATTACTCGAAGAGTCGGCTCGTAGTGTTCTATTGGAAGAACAGCTTCTGCACCATAAGTTAGGAGGAATGGAGTTTCTCCAGTCGCCCCTTTTTCAGTCGTCCTAATGGCCCAAAGAACATGTGGTAGTTCATCTGCCCATAGGCCGCCTGCTCGTTCAATCTTTTTCTTGAGACCGTCTGAGATGATTTTATTAAAGGCTTCTACCTGGCCGTTTGCTTGTGGACGGCCGACAGATGCAAAGTAATGTGCAATTCCTTGGTCTCCCAACCAGCTTTTGAGAACAGGCGTCTCAAATTGGGGACCATTATCAAAAACCATAGACATGGGAACCCCGAACCGAGTGATGACGTTTTTCCAAAAGAATGAAATTACATCTTTCGTCTTGATTCCCTTTACAGCCTCCGCCTCTACCCATTTAGTGAAGTAGTCAACGGCAACAAGTATATACCTTCTGCCGCCTGTAGCAGGCGTATATGGACCCAGAATGTCCATGCCCCACTTAGCAAACGGCAGTGGGCTGTGAATGGTAGTGAGGTCAGTAGCCGGACGGTGAATTAATTTGCCAAACCTTTGGCACTTGTCACATTTTTTCACCATCTCCATTGCATCCGCTTCTAAAGTAGGCCAATAGTAGCCCTGCCGTCTTGCCCTTTGAGCAAGCATCCTACCACCTATATGGGAAGCACAGAAACCAGAGTGAAGATCATCTAGTATCTCTCGTCCCTTTTCAGGAGTAACACACTTTAAGAAGGGTTGAAGGTACCCCCTCTTGTGAAGTTCTCCCTGTATCATTTCAAAACAGGAGGCTCGTTTTTTCAGTGCTGCCGCCTGTTGAGGATCATCCGGCAGTGTACCGTTTGTCAGATATGCCCTGATTGAATCCATCCAGGTTGAGCTTCTGTCTAGGATTCCAATAGGGTTTTCCTCGATGCTTCTCTTCTCCATTACTTCCCAAAAAACAGTTCGAGGAGTATCGGAGGAGGCGGATGATGCTAATTTTGACAGTGCATCTGCCTGGTTGTTTTCTGATCTCGGCACTTGGATCAGATGGAAATCCTCAAGAGAGCCGACTGCTTGTCGGACCGCCTGTAAATACTTGATCATGGCCGGATGTGTTGCTTCGTATTCGCCATTGTACTGACTCACTATCAATTGTGAATCAGAACAGGCGTCTATTTTTCTTGCCCCTGCCGCCTTGCACATGCGGATCCCGGCTAGTAAAGCTTCATATTCTGCCTCATTGTTTGAAGCCTGAAAACTGAAGCGTAGAGCATACTCGAACCTGTCGCCCTCTGGAGATTGACATACGACGCCTGCTCCACAACCGTTTGAAGTAGAGCTTCCGTCCACATATACCTTCCAGACTTGGTCTGGAACTTGAGAGTCAGGAGGACGAGTCATCTCTACAATAAAGTCAGCAAAGGCTTGCCCCTTCACTGCTTTTCTAGGCTCGAAAGTAACTTCGAGACTCTGCATTTCTATGGCCCATTTGATCATTCGTCCGGACGACTCCATGGTAGTAAGGGGCCGCTTGATTGGTTGGTCGGTATACACAACGACTGCATGTGCCAAAAAGTAGGGCTTCAATTTTTTAACAGCCATGAAGAGTGCAAGACCAAATTTCTCCACTAGGGGATACCTCAACTCGGCATTTTTCAGTACGTGACTGACAAAGTAGACCGGGAGCTGACAGCCGTCCCTTTCAGCAAGGAGCACAGCGCTTAATGCATGATCAGAGACGGCCAGGTACATGTAGAGATTTTCTTTGGGCAAAGGGCTGACCAGCCTTTGCAAGGAGTGCAAGTGAACCTTTAATTTCTGTAAGGTGGCCTCAGCATCCGGCCCCCATTCAAACCTTGCCTTTTTCTTAATTGCCTGGAAAAAGTATAGGCATTTGTCGCCTGATCGGCTTAGGAATCTCCCCAAGGCCGCCAGACAACCTGTTAACTTCTGAACCTCTCGGACGGTACGAGGCGACTGCATATCAATGACCGCCTGTACCTTCTCAGGGTTCGCCTCTATTCCTCTCTGGTTGATAAGGAATCCGAGAAATTTCCCAGACTCAACTCCAAATACACACTTCTTGGGATTGAGCATGACATGGTGCCGCCTGAGTGTGGCGAAAGTTTCTCGGAGGTCCGTCAGATGATCTTTCTGAAGTTTAGTCTTGACAATCATATCATCAATATATGCCTCGACGTTTCTCCCAATCTGATCAAAGAACACTGTGTTTATCATTCGTTGGAAGGTAGCCGGGGCATTCTTTAGACCAAACGGCATGACCGTGTAACAGTATAACCCCTGATCAGTGACGAAGGCCGTCTTCTCCTGATCTTTCTTCCATAAAGGAATTTGATGGAAACCAGAATAAGCGTCCATAAAACTCATCAAGGCATGGCCGGCTGTTGAGTCGACCAGGGTATCAATTTTAGGCAGAGGGTAACTGTCTTTGGGGCACGCCTTGTTCAAGTCTGTGTAGTCTACACACATTCGCCAGGTGCCATTCGGCTTTTTAACAAGCACCACATTTGCAACCCAATCTGGGAAGTAACATTGCCGAATGAACCCTGCATCAAGTAATTTTTTGACTTCGGCGGCTGCCGCCTGACCTCTCTCTTCACCATGGTTCTGCTTCTTTTGCCGTACCGGCTTCTTTTTCGGATCCACAGCGAGTTTATGTACTGCCAGATCAGGACTAATGCCTGGCATTTCATGGACTTCAAATGCAAAGATGTCCTTGTATTCTTTCAACAGGTTGTGAAAGTCATCCCCAAGGTTTCTCAGAGCAGTCGTCCCAACTTTGACTGTTCGGTCAGGACGGGAGTCGTCTAATATAAGGTCCGCATGCTCACCAGCCGGCTGAGGGCGGAACTCATCCGGTCGGTCCTCTGCCAATGATTGCTATTTTTTTGCTTTTCTTGCGGACTCTGTTTGGAGCGCCTTTCTTTTTTTGTCGCCTGTTTCTTGAACAGGCGCACTCTCCTTAACGTTGTCAAGGTCTGTTTTTTCTCCACTTGACCCAGTGGCCATGACAGTGGGCTTGACATCCGAGAGATAGCACTCTCGGGCCATCCTCTGATCTCCCCTTAGGGAGCCGACTGTTCCATTATCCCTTTCAAACTTAAGCAGCATAAGTGACGGGATTATAACAGCCTTGGAATTATTCAGGGTTGGTCGACCCAGAATCATGTTGTAGGCCGAGAGTTCCTCTACTACTAGGAACCGGACTACCATGTGTCGTCCTTCCCCTTTTTCGCCAAGGCGAATGGGTAGATCTACTCGTCCCAGTGGGTGGACGACTCCTCCTCCAAACCCTATTAAAGGGTGGGAGGCCGGATGTATGCAGTCCGTCTGATATTTCAGTTTTGACAGACATTTGCTGCTGATGAGATCTGAGGAGCTCCCGGTATCTATGAGGATTCGGCCAACTCTCTGGTTGGCCACTTTACATTCAATAACAAGAGGGTCGTCATGCGGCCCCCTTATTCCTCCTAGATCCTCTTCAGTGATGACAATCTCAGGAAATGTATATTTGGACGCCTGTTCTTGGTGAACGGAATTTACATCTAACCGCCTTATATTATCTTTGTTGCCCCTAATAGTGGGGCCGCCTCCTGAGAAGCCGCCTGCAATGGTGTAGACGACTGCATCATCTGTATCGGAACTGTCGGCCTGTTGATTCTTTTTGGCCGACTGCTTTTTTGAGGAAGTATTCCCCGTAGATTTCTTGACATAAGTGTCAAGATCACCTTGATCAGCCAAGCGGTCTAGGTACCGCATGAGACTGATGCAGTCATTGGTGTGATGACCAATGTCATCATGATAAGCACAGATTTTGTCTTGGTTCCGGTTGCTCGAAGAACCCTTCATGGGGAGCGGCTTCTCAATTGAGAGCCGTCCTTTTATTTCTTTTAGGATAAACTGGTTATCCTTGTTAAACACATACTTTGGGGAGTATGGTTTGAATTCTTTTTTCTTTTTCTGGGCCGGCTGTTTAGAGGAATCAGCCGCCCAGACCTCTTTTCTTTTTTCATCTTTGTTGGACGACTGTTTCTGTCGTCCCTCTCTTTTGTCGAACCTCTTCCCGTCCGACTGTTTCATCGTACACAGATCAGTCGCCTGTATATAGGCTTCTGCTTCAATCAAGGCCTCTTGAAGAGTCGCCACCCTTTTTCGAACTAAATCAAATTTGAAGGTAGACCCGTCTTTGAGACCTCTAAAAAAGTCAGTATAAGCTACCTCATCCGGTAACCCCTGAATCTGTATTCTCATCAGGTTGAACCGCCTGATGTAGGAACGAAGCCCCTCTTTCTCGCCCTGCTGAATTGTTCCCAAATCAAGGGTCGTTTTCTTCACAGGGATGTTCATTGCGAAGTTGGAGGCAAATAAGTAAGCAAGCGTCCTGAAGCTGTTTACACAACCAGTCGGCAGGTTGCCGAACCATTGCTGTGCAATTCCCTTGAGAGTCGCTGGGAAACATTTGCACCAAGTGGGATCATCCAACCCTTGAAGGTACATCAGGTTGGTGAATGCCATCAGATGGTCTTCTGGGTTAGTAGTGCCGTCATAGGCGCCTACTAGAACATTTTTTACTTTGGCCGGCTGAGCGGCTTCAGTAATTTCCTTGGAGAAGGCCGACGGCTGTTCACCAAGTCTAAGCAGCCGTAGCTGCCAGTCCATAGGTTGGACGTTTTTTGCTGCAGGTCCACCAAATGGAGGTGGCTGCATAAAATACTGTTGTTGCGGCACAAATGGTAAGTTTGGTACCGCCTGGGCACTATGAAAGCCGGACTGACGGGAGGTGCCGCCTGACTGACTCTCATGGTACGACTGAGTATGCCTCATCGAGGCATTTCGCAAACTGTCCTGAAAATTTGAAGTAGAAGCCGACTCTGATAATCGGTCACTCTTCTTCTGCTCTAGCAGGAGCCGAGCATCTGTGAACGTTTGCTTTGACCCGTCCGCCTGAATATGACGAACCGGTTTCCTATTTCCCGTAGGATAACGGAGTTTTGTGAAATCAAGAGCAGACGGCTCCCGCTTCTTGGATTTAGGATGGGGAGTCGCCTCTCGCCCTTGAACTGGCTTCCTCTTCAGTGAAGTGGAAGGTTTCTTGGCCGACTGCTCTTTGACTGAAGCAGGCGGTTTTTTGTTGATCAACTCTTGGATCTCTCCCTTGAAGTCCCTCATGAAGGTCATGAGTTCGTTCCTTGTGATGGGAGCAGACCCATCAGTCGGCTGTTGCCGAGCAAGCGGTGCGCCTGCTGGCTCGCTTCCTGTTTGAAGATGCTCCCGTTCCCTCCTTTCGGTATGACGGGTACGTCGGGCCCTTAGGGTCCCGTCTGGAGCTGTATGAGTTTCAACTTCAAATTCACTTTCGGTATCATGGTCCGACTGGACTTGAGGGTCGTCTAGGAGACGCCTATCTTCTGGAGTCGGTACAAACTTGGATGCCATCTCTGAAGTACTCTCCCCACAGACGGCGCCAAATGTTTCGGGGTTTTCTGATGTCCTGCGGGAGAGTTACAATTCCGAGACTGGAACCGGACGCCTGTACCTGCAAAATAACGGAGACTCCTGAGAGCTCCGCTCCAACGGTCAAGTTAGTACCTGATTAAGGAGTAATCAATACAGAAATTAAAGTAATGAGATCTCCCTAGGTGAGAGTGCTTAGTGTTGGTAATCTGCGTCGTTAGCGAGATTAGCCGGTTGTTAATAACTCTGTTCTTCTCTGCTTGATCTCTTGATTATTCTATTCTCTTGTGTGATTAATGAGAATTAATTAAGTATTTATAGCCTTGAGAAGCGTGCAACTCTCTAGGTTTAAGGTAAACCTAGGGCTGATCGGGCCTCTAGACTGGATTGGGCCCTGATGGCCGGTTTTCCCATTTGGCATGGGTGGACACGTGGCGTGTCTATAGTGGTCCGTAGAGGACGTATCTGTGACTGACACGTGGCAGGCTCCTGTTGTCCTTCGTGAAGGACACGTGGCGGAACCTGGTTGGTCCACTTGTCAGAAGGTGATTGGTGGATAAAAATCCCCTAATCAACGTCCATACTTTTGAACATTTGGTAATAAAATTTGAACAATCGCCTGTGGTCCAGCTATCCTAGATGGACCATGGTGCATAACAGTCTTATTGCCAAATTATGTGTTATTATGTAGCGATACAAACAAGCGAAAGTTTGAAGGAACATATCTTTACAAACAACCAAGTAAATTTTGGCCCAATTTGTAAGGATTATACCTTAGTGTGGGGATCAAGTCATCCTTTACCCTTACCAACTTCCAAAGAGCCATAAAAATAAATAAATAAATAAATAAAGTTTACAACCTTTTTTAAAAAATTTCTTTTTTTTAAAAAAAAAAAAATTGCAAATACTTTTATCATCACCAAATTCTACCTTTTCTAAAGAAAGAATATAAGAAAAGTCTTGATGTATTTGCCTGGAGTGTTTTAAATTTACAGCATAATCTTATGAATGATTACCTTCCTGCCTTATACACATGGTGAGAAGTATTTGTTCAAGTGGTACCACAATTGCTTAACCCTATTAGCATATTTATAAAGTTACTTCATTGAAGTAATTAGTATATAACACGGTAAAATTAGTATAAAGTTTACCGTTCTAATAAAATAAACAGACAGCAACCAGAATGATTGGGACAACTAACAGACGAGTAACACTTATTAAGGGGTCTTAAACTAATTTAGCAACAGATGATCTCTCCCAACATGTTTACCTTTGTCATATTAAACCAAATATCATAGTGCGCCACCAAGCTCTCTTGATAGGGAATCATAGATTCATAGAACTAAAAAAAGCAAAGGTTATAGCAGCTGAGCAGATGAATGGTACGCTACCAAAACAAAATTTGATTCTATTTCATGTCTCACATAACAATAGAAGTATAAAGCCCGTGTCAACCTTCATTACGTCACCAAACAGGAACCTAAGGCAATACATTTGTTACCCTCAAACCTCATCTAAAGACTAAAGCATATGCATCTCCCCAATTTTATTTTCTCATCACTATGTTGACCCAAAAAAGATAGATTACAATTAGATTACATAACACTGATATGCAGCAAGGAAAAGGCCTATTCTTGGGAAAAGGGATTGATCAAGTTTTGGATGAAGCTTCTTTTCGACCAATAATGATTCAGTGGAGGCTGAGGATTTGATAGATACCAATCAGGTGTTAGTGAAAAAAAATAATCAGGTTGCACTGTTGAGCTTAATTCTGACTTCAATAATGCAGAAAAGATCCACAGGCAACAGCATAGCACCTTAGACATGAAATCCTCCAAAGTCACCACCAGGAAAGCCTCCTTCGAAATGAAATGTATACTGCTGTCCTCCACCACCACCACCAAAAGGATCAAATCCACCAAATCCATAACCACCGCCGCCCATTCCCATGCCTTCTTCATCCTCTCCTCTGTCATATCTTACACGTTTTTCTTCATCCCCTAGAACCTGCAAGAGCAAATACCACAATTGAGGTTCTACAGACAAGTAACACACATCATGAAACAGCTCAATTGACGGGTCAAAATCATAAGCAGCAGCATATGACCGGAGGAGGGGAAAAAAATTACTGAAGCTGAACGCCTGTTTGGTAACTGGTTATAAATATAAACAATGGTACTGGTAATAAATTTGTGTGTAAATTTGGTTAGAAAATCAATATCCATTCCCATGAACACTTAAGATGACCCCTTGAATTATCTATTTATCTTCACAAATTTTCAAGTTTTCTACTAATACCACCTCTAAAGTTCTAATGGATGGTAATGGAAAAATTATTTTAAAAATGTCATGGAGATTATAAGTTGTTTTCCATACTACATTACAGTTATAATTCATTCCTATCACCGCAATTTTTTACTAGCTACCAAAAGCAAGGTTTTTAAATGACTGATAATCTAAACTTTAAAGTTGTTATGCCACTAGCCCACTACTTATTGGCATTATTGCACACTATAATACGGAGTACCTCATAGCAGTTTGAAGACTTTGTACACTATAGCTCACAGCCTCACCAATACAATTCTCAAGGGCCCATTTACTAGACAGCTTCTAGACTTTGATACATAATAATCAAGCAACAGTCACAATGAAACTAATTAGAAATCTGTAAATATCAAGAAGACAATGACAAAAAGCAAGCAATGTGGAAATACATCATTCAGATCAATACATCATTCAGATCAATACATCATTCAGATCAATACATCAATGTGTAACTCATTCAACCAAACCAATGAGCTTAATAAATTGTCACATTCAAGAAATTGAAGAGAACGGTCAGCCTCATGCTTGTGATAAGCATAAAAACTAACATTGTCACTATCTGTTAGAAGCTTTTCTACCTAATCTAATCTATACTACCTTTAATTATAAAATGACATCACTTTTTTTTTGCAATTACAAAACATGGTAATGAGCGGTCAACAAAGGGTATCAATGCAAGTATTATAAAAGTGGGATGAGGCATACTCTAATATACACAGGGAATAATCAGATACCACAGATAATTTAAAAATAAAAAAAAAGACAAATATGTCAAAAGACACGATTAATGCACCTCATCACACAAGTCTATATCACTTTAAACAAATAAGGATGCCTGGATACTATCCTTGTATTTTAACAGGAAACACTTGAAGGGATTGACAGTGTACATTGGATTCTCTAAATGGAATAAACACTTAAAAGACTCAAGTAACTTAGAAAACAGAATTGAGAAGGTCCCAAGCTAAGTCGTACATGAATCACATTGAGCGTATCAACAAGCTACACCTTGAACTATAACTAATGAACTGCTGTCTATACAGGGGAAGGCATGTAACGATGCAAGTAGCATCACAGGTAAACTTCAAAGCTTAAAAATTAAAAAATTTGCTACACTCTTCGGAGAACTAAGTTTGGTGATAACCTCAAGGTCAACTTTGAAAGCAAGTAAAAACACTCAGTAAGAAATTGGTAATATTGATATCCCATTGTAAACAAACACATACACACAAACAAAAATAATAAACTACTGTAACAAATTAAACAAACACATAAACACAAACAAAAATAATAAACTACTGTAACAAATTAAACAAACACATACATACAAACACTAACAAAGGGAATGTATTATATAAACATGTTAGTAATCCCATTATAAAAAATCAAAAGCTTCTTTTGCAGTATACTATCAAATTTTACACTTGGTAAGATATGTTGTTGCTTATGAGTGTTAAATCGGCTCCCTTGATTAGGGCAGTGGGAAGGAAATAAATACGAACCCACCGAAGGAAACGAAAATATGGTTAAATAAAACATTGCCCCTCTGAGGGCTCTGACTCAAAATGAAAAGGTAAATAAAGTTCTGTATTGTATCCAACTACTAACCCGCATAGTTATTTCAATTTATTGTTTGAATCTTAGAGGCATTAGAGTTATCGGCAACATGTGCATAAGCACACATGTATTGGGCATATTCACAGCCATGGCAGAGAAGGTGGCACCAATCAAGCTTGTCACAATAGCTAAAGAAATAAGTTTGCTAAATGATCATCAAGCTCACAGCAGTAGCTTAACAAGTGGGCTTAGCCACTAAAAACCGCATTGAAATAGATTACTATGAATATAATATTGGATGTGTGCTATTAGAAATAGTACTAATGGATGAACCCTTAGCCAACTCATAAATCTAACTCGCAATGAGGAGCATATATTGATGGAAAATTTATTGTTGTCTAAGAGGCTGATTAAAAAAAAAAAAAAAAGTAAATCAGAATCATCAAGAGATCAAAGAAATATTGCACAAAGTCAAACCTCGTATGCAGCCGCAATTTCTCGAAATTTGTTCTCAGCTTCTTCTCTATTTTCAGAATTCTTATCTGGATGCCACTGTAAAGCAAGTTTCTTATAGGCACGTTTAATCTCTGCAACAGATGCAGTTTTAGAGACACCCAAAATTTTGTACCAGTCTTTTCGTTTGCTCAACTTTAGGGCATTCTCAGCTCTCACTAGTGCTTCTCTGATGCTCCTGTCCTGTACATTGGGCACAAAATAGTTCAATATATAAAGACATGAAACTAGTTGATAGAGTTAACACAAGTTATATTCTAACTAAACCATGCCTCAGAACTTCAGCAGATAGCATTCATAGCAAAGATATTAGATCAATACAGATCGTATTCATATATATACTGCTACATCACCAAAAATTCAATCACAGACTCTACCCAGTCATAAATCAGTACGGCTGTAACTGCAACTTAATATTACAAACACTTTAATTAAATAAATGATTAGATTTGTTGATACAGTAAGCTCAGTTTATTCAAGAATTCCTTCTACTGCTAACATTTCAGATATTAAAATCATGCAGCAAAAAAGTTCTAAAACATCATCTCAGTAAAAGAAAAATGTACTGTCCAAACCCAACACCTAATCTAAATTCAAGCTCAAAGAGCTGAGGGAAAGAGATTAAAAGAGCAAATTGAAAAGAAAAAGGAATGGAATATCAACGAATCAGATGCTGTAAAAACCAAAGCAATAAGGATCAACGATTCACCAATTCTATTGTCAAAAATATGTGCAGCAAACATATGTAATAGATACTAATAGACACCGCAAAACTATAAAAGTTATCCAAGACAGCCAACCTGGGATTTTTGAGCTGCATTTTTAAGATCTTCCACTGCCCCTTCCCAATCTTCCACCAAAAGTTTTGCTTCACCCCTCTGAATAAGTCACATCAACATTATCAGAGAAATTATGAATTCACTGATCAGATCTCATTTAATCAATCTGGTTAGGTTGCTATCATCCCATAATTTATTAAGCTTACAAGTAAAATTTAGTAACTGCAAGTGAATGCTAACCTGTACCAAAGCCTCAACAAGCTCTTCATCAATGTTTAAGACTACCGTGCAGCTATTCACAGCATCTTTACCTCTACCCAGTTTCACCAACACCTTACACAAACCAAGATGAAGATGCACATTATGTGCAATATGAACTGGGTCTAGAGCAAGAGCTGCTTTATAGTCCTCCACTGCAAGACGCAATTTACCTTTCTCTACATTTGTTTCTGCCTGCGAGAAGCAATTGGTCAAACATCAATCAGTTAAACTGAAAAGGAAAATAACATGAGTGTCAAATGATGCAAAACCTCCCTGACTCCCACCACCAAAAAAATAATAATTTAAAAAAAAAAAATCATGCATGGACATTGTTTTAGCCGCATACACTCTCTGTCTTCTTCTGCAACTTTTTCAATCCAAAATATGCTTTCTTCAGTTCGCTATGCTCTGGATCTAGGCGAAGTCCTTTTTGGTAATGTCTAAGAAAACAAAAGGAAAGACAAATTACGAATTTTAAACTTAATATAAGACATTACACATGTAATCATAAATTTTTGTCCAAACCTCATGGCCACATCATGATCTGCTAAATAGTAATAGGCACGACCTCTAACCAACAAAGCGTCAAGGTTGTTCTCATCTTCTTTGAGAATATAACCAGTCTCAGCGATAGCACCTGAATAATCTTGTGATGCCAACAACAATTTTACCTTCAGAAGTTTAGCCTGCCACATCATTAAGGTAGCTTTATTAAACAAGTTCCCCAAATATTTGAAAATCTTGATAGACTTGGTGGATGATATATAAATTTACAAAAATAAATGAAAAATAAAAGAAAAGAAAAAAATTAACACCTTTGAGCATGCAGGAGAGAAAACAAGCACAACTTTGTCAACATACTCCAATGCTTTCTTAAGATCTCCTGAATCATACAGACCAGAAGCTGTTTCCAGAGCACTTCGAGCTTGATGCAACTGAGAAAGCTCCTTTTCAGCAGCTGCATTTCCAGACTTGAGTTCTAGATACTTATTATAATTGACCTCTGATTCTTCATACCTACATTTGACAGATGACTCATCAAGAATAGAACTCATGAGTTCAAGTATCTTTATTTAACAAAAATCTCATACTGATAAGATTGGAAGGGAAACAAAATAATGCATCAGGTAGAAAATAACAAAATAATGCATCAAGAATAGAACTCATGAGTTCAAGTATCTTCATAGTTTTCTTCTCTCATGATTAGTGTAAAGGTTTTCATCTACTTGCCAAAAAATACCTTAATAATAAAAAGATAAATACGTGGAAAATTGGATAATCCTCATTTATGGTGGCTAAAAATGTAAAGATGATACTGTAACAGGTAACCTGTCGGCAGGTGGAAAGGGGATGTTTGGCACTTTTGGCAAAGCCCATTTCCCAGAGCCTGGGAGTGAGGCGCGCCCGAGGCGCGCTTTTTAAAACCAAGATACAAGACTTGAGCAGCAAGGCAACAACTAGGAGATTCCTACTCTGCTACGAATAGAGTTCTTCACAGAATTTAGTTTTATTTTTAGTAGATTAACACACAGTTTACTAATTCCCTTAAAGAAAGCATTTTACGTATGCAAAACATTTCTTATGATTATCCTAAACTCTGTTGTCTTTCTGTCATATTTAGAGCTCCAAAGGTATGTTGTTAGAATATACAGCTAACATGTATTACTACTCCTTATAATTATTCAACTTGTGTGATTAAAGATGTTAAGTTAAAGTTTACTTTAAAACATGTATGAGAACCCGATATAGTTCAAGCCTGGTCGCTTGCATTTCAGATGGCTGTTTTTGATATGTTTGATCATAACTGTACTGTTCAGTTTTGATTCATTTTATTTACAGCTAAGAAACTCTTAACCCGGTTTTTGGTTGGTCTATTCGATTACACTATTTCCTATCCTAATCACAAGATTCCAATTCATGAAATTTAGGCCATAAAAAATTATCTTCCAAAATATATCTGTTATCTTAAAAGAAAAAAGTATGAGAAATTTGACTTTGATGTAGAATTGTTAGCCACAACGTAACATATAGATTATAAGGTACATGGCTTGATGGCTTTGCCACTTCACAAAAATATTAGTCTGCCAACATTTTTTGGAGCTTCATGAAACTTGACTCATTAACATTTAACAGCAAGTATATATGCTTTACTACAGTCACTAGTTCAAACGGTTCACGGAGGTTACGCAATCTGTATTTATGCCATTGCAAAAGATTACTTTTTAATGCTTTTGTAACAGATTGTAGTGATAATTTTAATCTCATGCCTCAATTTTATCACAGATCACAAATTCATATCCAATTATATACATAATCATTGTGAAAGATATGCATAAACACAACAAACTTCAAGTACTGGTCCGTAAGACCGCCGAATGAATCACAAACTACAAGACTAGCTGTTTGTTCAGCAAAATAATAAAAACTGAATTTAGAAAATTTTCAGAGAAAAAAATATAACAAACCTGCACAGCTGACGAAGGATATTTGCCCGTCGTGAATATGCCTCCGAGAGTGTTGGATCTGCCTCAATAGCAGCATTAAGATCCTCAAGTGCCTCACTATAATGTTTCACTTTTATACTTTGTTCAGCCTTTTGCAGTAAATCATTTGCTTTCACAGGAGTTCCATCTGCATAGCAGGGATATGAGCATCAGGTACATTGTACGTAGCAATAGGAAAAAACAAAAACCACTATTGACTTCAAACACTGACAAGTCAAAACAGATCGTATACGGGCTACAATTAGTAAATTTTCTTCATAATTTTAACACTGCTTTTTTAACTTTTAATTGAAGGATTTAGAAATTCTTAAATTGAAAATACTAGTATTACATATGGCAACAAAATATGTTACTCTCTGAGGTGTGTTAGGCTCTGAGTTTAAATTTACCAACAAGATACCAAAGTTAGAGTATGAAACTATCCTCAAAAGCATAACCTCTAATTAGGTTTGACAATACAACTTCGCTAAGGCAGTGCTTGATGATTGTGTAAAATCAAAGAACAAGAGGTGCAAAGTGGTAGATACAATTCTATGAACAAATACTCCAAACCCGATAGGATCTGTATACACTTTCATTCGTGAAGTCCTATGATAAAACGACGATACAGAAAATTAAGCCACCCCATAATTATGTATGAACTATGAAGTATAACTTATAAGTCATCATAAAAATAGCATAGCAAAATTCATCTCACCAGCTCTTAAAACTCACCCTAAGAGCAACCAAAAGTAACCTTATTACTATGTAAAAAGCGTTATTAAACAACATTCTTGTAATATATATTGCAAAATACAAGTACATCTTAATTATATATACACAATGTTTAAGCAGCACAATATATCAAAGCAAAATTCGTTCTTTTGATCCCAGAAAACCCGAGAAAGCCATAACGAATAACGATAAACGAAGATCAATCAAACCAACACAATGTCGACCACAACCCATTGTAATGCCGAACTCATAACCACAAATACTTGAATTTAGCTAACCAAGTCCAATGTATTTCCAAAAAGAAACTTTTTTTTTTTATTTCGGCAGTTAATAATCGTGACATTTAATAAATAAATTTGACATATTGCGGACAAAAGCACACAAAAAATTAACGAAAAAATTGGATTATGAACCCTAAAATTAAGCACCGCTACCACACTCAATCAAGTGAAGAACACAAATTCAACAAAAATCCTTTTAACTAATCAAAAAAAAAAGGGAAATTTACCTGAAGCAGAAACAAGAGGTTGAAGAAGAAGAAGGTGACAAGCAAGAACAAAGTTGAGGATAAAAATGGTGAAGATGAACCCTCTCCAAGCAACCATATCAATGGAGAAAGGGAAAATACGATGAAGATTAATCATTCAAAAAGATCGAATATTCGAGCAAATTTCTGCAGATTTTTAGTTTGTGAATCAAAGATTTGTGATGGATTTGTAAAGTTTGATTAGAATTAGAATTGAATTGAGATTTCCTGGTAATTTTGGGTTGTCAGGGAGGAAGAAAAGAAAGGCGGGGGAGGATTCGAAAGTCCTTGGTGGCAGTCCACGTTAATGTAACCTATGGGTGATTGCCACCTGGATATTTTTTCGCAAATCATTACCTTTTATGAAAAAAAAAAGTTTGGCCCTAAGAAGCTGCCACGTCGACATAGATCTAGAACTAAGGGATTTTTTTTTTTTTAACGGCTAAGAGAAAAAAATTAAGTGATACACTTTGATGAATGTGTAATTTTATTGACCTGAGCGAATTTTCTAGAATAATACGAAAATGTAAATTATTCTCTTATTTGCATTGGAATAAAAAAATAATTGGAAAATAATTTTGTGAAAAATTATTCTATGGAGGGAAATCATAATGGTAATAGCATATAGAACCTCCAATGTACTAGCAGTTCTAAGTTGAATTTAATAAATAAATAAAAAGTCTTGTTAAAAAAAATTATAAAAAGAAAAAAATTTCATAACACCGTAATAAAATATAATAAAATGACAGTTACAAACAATTCTTAGAAAATCTAAAATTTCAACTTAATAACAATTCACCTTAGAACTAATTAGTTAGATCGCATATTCGATTAACATTCTCCATAATAAAAATACAATAGAAAAAAAATTCATCTAAAGCAATACAATTTATGAGTTAGAACTAATTCGGCTTGAGATTCACTGATAAATAGTTTTTTCAGTGAAAATACTTATATGGTATCTTCTAGATACTTCCAAAATGAAACCCTAAATCTTCAATCCACGACAAGTGAACAAATAAAGAAATTAAATTAAGCCTAGCTAACATAGTAACCACCATCTTAAAGATGGAATCCATTTATTGAAAGCAATTAAAATTTTTTTACGGCTTATCACTGGTGGAAGCCATGACAAATATTCACAATTGAGACCAGTAGAAATTAGATGAAAGAGAAAGAAAGAAAGGGAGAAGAGTGAAGGAAAACCTACAAAAACACACAAAAAAATATTATAACAATGGAATCTAGAAACACCCTCTCAATGCAAGGAAGAAACCCTTGAGGGAACAAGTAAAACCCTCCAAATCCTAGAGGGAACTCATCCATTACTTTTTTTTTCTTTTTATACCAAAATGTACCTAATTACTCTGTATATTTTATTGCTTACTCATGCACTATATGTACTCTTATACTCATCAGTATAATTCAAGCTTTCCAACATTCTCTTTCTCATAACTTTATCATGGTAGCATGAGCTATTGATCCATTTTTTCCCCTGCTTCCGCTACTACATCTTTATCATATCCATGGCTACACCCTTAAAACTATTTTTCGTCACTGACAAATGATGGTGACCATACTCGCGCTCCCTTCTCGGTCTCTCAGAAAGCTTAAACTCAAATCAAACTTTTGCTCAACTTTTTTTGGCTCCCGACTGTATTTCATATACTAAGAGATGCCAATCAGCGGTTGTAGACACCTATTTGTGTCTCCCCAAAACCAAACCCGGTGATGAGTACCTTTCACGTCGAATCATAATCGAATGAAGTGAAAGTGTGGAAAGTTTAGTGTTGCGGATAGTTTTAATTTCTTTTCTCTTCTCCCTGTTTTGAAAAACCTATTTTAAGAAAACATCCAATCCAGTTTGGTTGGTACATGATATAGGTCCAATAATAGTGTAGTTGGATAGGGTTTGAAAAGACCTTTCCGACGATATGTTATAAGGCCAATTCCGATGAATATTGAGGAAGTTATGGCCAATTTACCAAACTGGGCCCGGTTTGAGCCTTATATGCGACCCAATGATCTAGAGGAGGGCCAAATATAGATTTATCATTCCTAATGCAATTAGGAATGGTTTTAGTCTTCTAGATTCTTCTAGAAGATTCTTTTCATTCCTAATCGAATTAGCATTGATAAATTGACTTTTGTTGACTTTTAGAGTTTTAATCAGAATAAAAGAATGTTTTTGAGGAAAATACGATTTTATCCTCCCGTACGGTCAATTTCTATTTGATTTTAAGAAAACGCGTCAATTTCTTAGTCAGTGTCAGGCGCTAAGCCAAACGCCAGCATTAGCGCCTGACGCTAAACTTGGCGCCTGGCGCTAGCGTTAGCATTTGGCGCCTGGCGCTAGCGTTAGCATTTGGCGCTAATCTTGGTTTTACGCGTCAGAACTCTATTTTGATTTTTATCTTTTTGGTTGATTTTCTCTATAAATAGCGTTCTAAAAACTCCGTTTTCATTCACAAATTCTTCTCACCAACTCTCATCAAGATTCTCTTGATTACTCTTTCTCTCTTTTCTAAACTAGCTTTTTCACAAATATAAAAATTCCGCATTCATTAGATTTAGAAGCACCTAGCATTGTTCGAAGTTGCCTTCGCCCTAGACGTGAAAGGTTTAATTTCTGAGGGTTTGGACCCAAATCTCTTTTTCAATTATTTAAATTAATTATTGTTTATTATTTTCCTTGAAGTTACTAACGTGTGTATTAGAAAGAGGTACGAGGCATCCAAGTAAGTGCTTTAATTGATTTATTGATATTATGATATAGAAATCATGCTTAGGTTGTTATTATGATTCCTAGTATCATGTTAGGATGTTTTTCTTAATTTGATGTTTAGGGTGACAACACTAAGTTCCTAGTATCATGTTTAGGGTAAAGAATATAATGTCAATTATGATTTCTGTGATGCCTTTTATTGTCTTTCCTAATATTCATGTTAGTATCATTCTAGGGCTAAAGCTTTGATTTTTATTGTTTAGTGACATGCTAGGGTTTGTTATTAATCTTGTTAGTATCATGCCTAGGATCTTGCTATTATTATGCTTTAACATGATTATTATTATTATTATTATTATTATTATTATTATTATTATTATTATTATTTAATATTATTATTATGTTGCTTGATATTATTATTTATTGTTATTGCTTGATCACACCATTTTATGCATGTTTAAAGGGAATTGATACTTGTAATCACGCTTAATAAGATAATTAATAATCTTGTTTAGGGTTAATATGATTATAATTCAAGTGACCGCCAATAATAGATTTATTTGTGCATTATATTCAACCAACATAGATAAACAGGTTTAGGGTTAATCCTATTGATTGCATGTTAGTCAAAAAGCGCACATGAATACGATCAGAATAAAGTAGAGGCCTATTATTTAGGGCAGGTTCAATCTCTTTTATGTTGGATTTGTACCTTCATCCCCGAACCCTATTTGGTTCAAGACCTTATGGAGTTGACAATCTCTTGGATCGTTAAGGGGTGTAACCTTCACCTCGTGAATGGTTTACAAGTTCCTAAAAACCTTGTTGGCGACTCTTTTGCTCTATCTTCTTTCCCTTTGGACGCCACCGTACTTTAGTGTATGATCACAGTGGGGTTCAAGTTAGGGGATTAACGCTTGAAATATTCCCTACATCGGTCTTTTTATTTTTTTTTTTCTCCAAACCCCTTATGAAGCAACAATCACTTTTTAGCCCCAATTGGTCCGTAGTCTATCTATCGAGTGTTGCCAAATATAAACTCACTTTTTCAAACTTTAATATACGGAAAAACTCAAACACCTCAGTTTCAATGATGATAATGTAATTCTTCACCTATGGGAACAATTAAAATTGCATCTCCTTCATCTATATCTCAAAATTTTTTCCCCTTTTAAAAAGAAACGGGTTTTTCACCATATATACTAAGTTTTTTTTTGTTTTTTTTACGATATACCACTAAAAAATTTCAAATTCATCATATACTCCTGAGTTCTTACAAAAATTCATTATATTCCCCTAATGACAACAAAATGAGTGGAATTTGATTAATTCTTGAAACCACTTCTCTTTTGTCTTCAAATCTCCAAAATCACTTCAAATATCCAAAACCTTATCTATATGATTGATTTTGAGGATGAGAAAAGGAAATTTTGGTGGTTATGGGGGTGGGCAAATGTAATGTAGGTGATTTTAATGGTAGGGGAATGTAATTAGGTTGGTTTCGGATCATAATAAACCATAATGTTGACGAAGTTAACAATCATTAGTCATCAAGGGTATATATTGGTGTATTTTTGTGAAAACACAGAGGTATACGATGACTTTAAAAAAGTTCAGGGGTATATGGTGAGTAAACATAAAATTCAGGGATATGTGGTGAAAAAACCGAAAAAGAAAAACAAGGAAAACTGACTCCTACATTTCTTCACGCAACTTCTACATACAATATATATATATATATATATATATATATATATATATATATATATATATATATATATATATATATATATATATATATATAAAATAAAATAAAATAAAAATAAGAAAATTTTAAAATCACCACCCAATAATGTAACCATTTTTGAACTAATCACCTGTTTATTTTTTTATTTTAAATTACCACCCCTTAAATTAAATAAATTCTCAAATTACCACCAATTTCAAAAATCCGGTGGATTTTCCGTCTGTGAGACCCACTTAACGCTTATTTTGACCCATATGACTGATTTTCCCCTATTTTTCTCTTTAAAACGCTCTCCTAACTTCAATTCACATTTTTTCTCTTTGAAATTTGGTAGGATTTGGTGAAGGAAATGTGAATTAAAGTATAGAGAGCGTTTTTAAAGAGAAAAATCAGGGAAAAAAACAGTCAAAAGGGTCAAAATAAGTGTTAGGTCAGGCCTACAGATAGAAAATCCACCGGATTTTTAAAATGGGTGGTAATATGAGCATTTATTTAATTTAAGGGGTGGTAATTTAAAATCAAAAATAAAACGGGTGGTTAGCTCGAAAATGGTTACATTTTTGGGTGGTAATTTAAAAATTAACCTAAAATAAAATAAAATAAAAAGAAAACTTGAGACATAATATATATAAATTAAATCATCAAACATAAAAAAGAGAGACAATACTTTGTATAATGTTTTACTCTTATTTTACCAATTTTCATTTTTGTCGAAGAGATTAGTCAATTATATCCTCATGTTCCTAACTTTCGTCGCGGTCTCTCGTATTTGTCTCGACTCGATTGTTGCATTTGTTACTTCAAATTTACTAACGGTGACTCTAATAATTATTGTTCTTTCAACACATCCCAACTCAGTCTCCACCTCTTCCTCCTCGACGATATATGTATTTTTTATTTATCACTAATCGATTGTTTGATTTTGTATTCCGAAAAAAATTTGATATAATGTCAATTTAAAAAAATTAGGGTTTTCAAGATTTTTTTTAAAAAAGGAATAACATATATAGAAAATATGGTAATTTACATACTAGTATTTAAATCAACCTTTATAAATGTCATCAAATTATTTATTGAATAAATGTTAAATTATACTTCAATATCATATCAAATAATTTTTAATGTTCAACTATGAATCACACTTTGATTAACAAAATATATAAAATATTAAATAACAAATAAAATATGAATGATCAAATTATATGGAAATCACACCTTGATTAACAATAATTTCTTTGCTTATAGTTTGAGTTTTTTTTTTTATTTTTTTTTATTTTTATGAATAGTGCAAAATTATGCAATTTAATACCACTTTGTCAGTTATATAAAAATTATTTATATTCGATTTGTTATAACAAATACATGTGTTAGCCTTTAATTACTATAGTTCTCTGTTTTATGTTAAAAAAAATTGATTCTTGTGTGAATTAATAAAAAAAATAAGTGACACAACTGACAACTGTTTTCCCTTTTTATTTATCTATTTTAACTTTATCTATTTAATTTTCCTATTTAAAACTCAAATATAATATTTTTTTTTTCACACAATTTACAATAAAAAAATTGGTATTAATGACTCAAATATAGATTAATCTAAAGCACATGTAAAATTTTTAATCTAAAGCATTATATATTATCAATAATTTTACCACATGTAAAAATTAATTTGTGATAGTGTAGGCGTCGTTTAAAGTCCGCCTACGTTAAGCATGTATGAATATGTTTGACACTCATAGGAAGTGGTAATTGATGTATACGATTAGGGACAAATAAAGTAGGGAGCCGCCAAAAAGTTTTTAAGGAACTTGTAAACCGCTCACAGATCATAAAAGGCAACCACGATAAAGGGACAATGAAGGTCAACAACGATTAATCCGTGAAGGTTACACCCCATTCATAATCCATGAGATTATTAACTCCATATGGTTAAGAACCACGAAAGGAGGATCGGGGATGATGGTACGAGGTGAGTCATCGAGTCACATTCGCCCGTATTGGCCTCTACTCGATTCTTATAGTGAAAAGTTGTTGAAGCATAAAGGTTTTGATGATGAGGAACTTGAACTAAAGCAAACTCAACTAATAAAGGTTTTCAAGTGTGTGATTAGTTTAGGTGAAGTTGATCTTGGTGATGGAAGAAGTAACTGGAACTAAGAAGATATGAAGAGATCTTTATTGAAGGAGTTAAACAAATCAGAGGAAGAGTTCTCTAACAAGAACTAAGTTCCCTAACAGGAACTTGAAGACAGCAAGCTTAAGTTCTTTGGTGGAACTTAATAAGCTTGGAGCCCAAGTAATCTACCTGAACAAAAGCGCGGCGCAACAATTATATTTAGTTAAGGTTTTTATCTTCTAGATTATTGTTAATATGATAAGTAGGTTATTGCACGAAATTTATTAGAAGCGTGACAAGTTGGCTTGGTAAATAAAATAATATGGAAAATATAAAAGATAAATTCTAATAAAAGATTTTCTAAAAAGATTATTTTCTTTAAATCAGTTTGTTAAAAAGATAAATCTTTTTAATAAATATCTTTTTAATCTTATTTTCCGGAAATGATTTTATTCCACTTGATTTACATAAAACCGTGTTTAAAGATAAGTTAAGTTAACTTATTTATCTTTTAGAAAACCTACTTTCTATACGAGTGATACTTGTATAAATAGTAGAGAGTAAAATGGTTTTAGGTTTTTGTGAGTTTATGCGTGGATAAATCACTGTGCTATAATTGTGTAAGTTTACCAAGCTTCTAACTTGTCATATTAGTTTCGGATTTCGTGCATTGCTTACCTATCATACTAGGTGTCATACACTTGTATTGGGTTGGGTTATTTGGGTAAGTTTATTGTTTGCTTTACATACAGTTTTATAAGCTTCTAGGTGAGGCTGAGAGTTCTGTACTTAGGTGGTGCAAGTAGTTTGTACTTTGGAAGTACGTGTAGTACTTTTGTGGTACGACTGAATCTAAGTGTGGTACTTAGGTTGGGTAGGATAGGGTCCTATCAAGTAGTAAGTCCAGTGAGGATCTTGTGAAAATAAAGGTCCGTGTCTAATAGGTTGTAACTTGGTGTTTGCCCTATTATAGTGGAGTTTGTGTGTTTGAAATCCCTAAGGCAGGGTCGAGGTTTTACTTCCAGTTGGGCCCTGGAAGGTTTCCTCGTAAAATCTGTGTGTTCTAGCAAGTTCCTATATGCATTGTTTATTAATTCGCAAAAAGTAGTCATTAGGAACTCAATACAATTCACCCCCCTCTTGTATTAATCGTCTCAACTAAAACAAAAGTGATTCATACGATCTTAAAGGCATGCAAACAAAGATTCAATTCGCTCCAAATTATTAATATGCTAAATTGGTTGAATATTAATGCAACACATAATTCTTTAATATTCGTGATCACTTTGATTAAATAACAAGATTAAAAGGATCTTAAACCGGTTGTCCAAATTATCTTATTAGTCGTGATTTTCAATTACATATTCCCTTTAAACATGCAATATGGTGATCAATAATAATAACAGAATAAACATTTAATTGGAAGAAATTTAGCCATAATAATATTAGTCAAATAAAATATAAATAAATCTGATCATGATGCTAGCAACCAGAATAAAAATAAGAGTAATTAAGCTATTAATTACTCATTTTCCGCATTTCCTTTAATTGTCTACATCATGAATAAATTGTTAGTAACTTTAATAAAAATAAATCAAATTGAAATAATTAAATTAAATAAAAATTAGAGTTGATTTGGTCCAAACCCTCGGTTAATTATACCTTTCACGCCTTGGTTTAATTAGTATAGAATTTCGTGTATTGTATGGACTCCTTGGAGTGCTTAGGGGAAGTATTATGGAAGAATAGAGAGGCTAGTGTTCAGACTAAAGAGGGAGAAGAGAATAATTTTGTGATCAAGCTTATTGATGATTGAAAAAGGGGTGATATGACCACTGTTTATAAAGAAAAAAGAAGGGTCAAAGAATTAAGATAAGATCCGAATTCGAATCGAAATAAAACTCTTACGATAGGCAACAGTTTTTGCAGTTTTTGTTTTTATCATATCTTTTGATCCAGAAATTAGAATAAGATAAATAATATGTCGTCGGAAAGCTCTTGAAGTCTAATTTCTAACCCAATTAAAATCAGATTAAAATAATTTGTATAATAAAAGATAGGAAAAATGGAATCTAAAAATCCAACCTTTGGCCAGTCTGACAATAAAAATCCAACCTTTAAGTAATCTCAGAAAAATCCAACCTTTGCCCCTCACCTTCTTCAACAGTTCCATTACCTGTTGATGACCGTTTTTTGTAAGTTATGTGCCACGTGTCAGTCGTTAATTGGTCAATAATTTTTTTAATCATTAAAAAAATAAATAAATAAAACAGAAAAAAAAACCACCAGCTACCTCCCCCAGCCCCCGCACCACCCCAACCACCTCCCCCACTCCCCTGCAATTCCCCCCACCCCAACCAGCCCCACCATCGGGGTCGCCGGATTCCGGCGATCTCCCCCCACCCCTTGTCGTAACCTCCCCAACCACAAAACCCCCTACGATCTAAACCCTAACCACCACACCAAACACCCTATTCGACCCTCCCAAACCAGCCCAACCCCTCCCCAAACCTCCCCACCTGCCCGCCGACCACTTACCGACAACCCCTGACCCGTTTCCACCCCTCCCCTCCCCACCCTAAACCCGACCCCGATTTTCTAATACCCCTGACCCGTTTTTGGGGTTGTGGGTTTGATTTCTTCGGGGTTCAATTCTGGGTTCTAGGTTTGAGTTTGGGTTTGTGGGTTTTGGGTTGTGGGTTTGAGTTTAGGTTGTGGGTTTTGGGGTTCCGGGTTTAATTTGAGTTGGGGTAGTGGGTTGTGGTGGTGGTGTTTGGTGGTTTCGTGGTGCTAGATGGTGGTGTTGGGTGGTTTCGTGGTGATAGGTGGTGGTGGTGATAGGCTGGTGGTGATAGGTGGTGGTGATGTTAGGTGGTTTTGTGGTGCTAAGGTGGTGGCAGAAGTGGTGGTGGTGTAGAGAGGAGAGAGAAAGAAAAGGAGTGAGAAGGAGATTAAAAAAAAAACTTTTAAACCGGTTTAACAAGTTAAAGGTCAAATGGACCTGTCAAAGAAGGTGGGGTGCAAAGGTTGGATTTTTTTGAGATTAATGGAAGGTTGGATTTTTATGGTCAGACCGACCAAAGGTTGGATTTTTAGATTCCATTTTTCCTAAAAGATATGTCCAAAATAGTGGGACAGTGTCAGTTTTGGATAGAGTTTCGTATTTCTTCTATATCTTTTTCTTTATAGCTCAGAACTAATATTATACTATATCATTGAAAATATAATTTCAAGGACTATCAAAGTATCTAATATTTGGATATAAACTATCAGGCACAAAATCATATCTGACTATCTTTTGATGCCTTTCAATTCGAATAGAATTAGGACTTTAAAAAAAAGGAGTTTTATTCAATTTCAAACTCTTTAATCTTATCTTTTCATAAAGGATAATTAAGATCTTTTATAAACTTATAAAATCTTCCTATAAATCCTAATTTGTTTAGGAATGGGATTAAAACCTCTGGACCCTCCACATGATCATTGGGTCGTAGGTAAGGTGGGCTTATGTTCGGTTTAGGCTTAGTTTAATATTTTGACCATAACTTATTCGTTATAAATCGGATTTGGGCTTATATATATCGTTGGAAAGCTCTTTTCAAGCCCCATACAACTATTCAATCATTGTACCCAGATTATGGACCAAAATAAACTGGTCTAAATGTTTTTTTTATAAAAAGGACACGAAATGAATGATTTTAAGGGACACGAAATGAATTATTTTCGGTTTAAAGCAAGGCACGAAAAGAGGAAAATAAGTTATGGTTTGGGGAAATGGTCTAGGAATTGGGTTGGTTTATGAAATGTATTTGGATTTAATAAGGATTTAAGCACTGCAAGATTAAATACTCAACTCAACCAATAATGGCGGTGAAAGGTTGTTCATCATCAGGTTTGGTTTTGGGGAGACATTTTTAGATGTCTACAGACAATGAAGGGGGATTAGAAATTTCCTTTCTATTTAAGGGATCATAAGATTGTTTTTTTGTTACCCACTCTTATATCTCCTTAAATACCAAAAAAAATTGTTGGTTGATTAATTACCAAAAATATATTACTTGTATTTTTTCATATTTATTACTTTTTAAAATGGAGATATGAAAATAGAACTTTACATTCTCGTAAAGAGAGTACTATTGTAGGCGTCATTCGAAACGCGCCTACGTTAAGTATGTTGCTAATATGCTTGTCACTCATAGGAAGTGGGAATTGACATATATGATTAGGGAAAAAGAAAATTAAGTACGGAGACGCCAACAAATTTTCAAGGAACTTATAAATAGTTCACGGATCATTTAAGGCAACCAGGAATAAGGGACAACGAAAGGCAACAACGATTGACCCGTGAACCTTACATCCCATTTATAATCCATCAGATTACTAACTCATATGGTTTGGAACCATGAATGGAGGATCGGGGTTGATGGTACGAAGCGAGTCATGGAGTCACATTCGCTTGTATTGGCCTCTACTTGATTATTATAGTGAAAAGAAATTCCTGCAATTCCAAAGGCATGCAAACAAAGATTCAGTTTGCTCAAAACTATAATTATGCTAAATTGGTTGAATGTTAATGTAACATATTATTCTAATTAGTGGTGATCATTAAGATTAAACAACAAGATTAAAAAGGAACCTATACCTGTTTAGGGTAAAATACCCTAGACACGTGGCCCAATTAGAGAGGGACACGTGTCAGCCCTAGACATGTCTAGTATGGGCCACTCAACAACTGACACATGTCAGCCTCAGATAACAAATGTAATTGCTGCATTTAGGGCCCAATTCCCAAGAGCGCCGCAAAACGGCATAACCCATTCAGTTATCCTGACCTAAGGAAAGACACATTTTCCAATGACCCTATAAATAGGGATATTTCCCCCATTTTTGGGGACAAAATTCACTTATTACAGACAACCCTACATTCTCTCACATAAAAGAAAACACTTGATATTGGAATCTGAGAAGATCTCACTCTTATCTTTTCCACACCTTATCGTATTCTTCGACCAATACTAACTTGATCATCGGAGGCGGCGAAGCTCCTACCAACCCGAGTCTCCGTGTTTGCAGGTATAGATTACGCTGGACCATTATTTGTGACATAACTCTCCCAAGGGACAAAAAGATCCAAAATATTTGGCGCCGTTTGTGGAGAGAGTACCTCTAAGATGGTTCAAGAGTCTGTACCGCCACCCAAACCCAATCGGCCCACAAGGAGGTCCACACGGACCATGATTCAGATAACGACTGCTAGGTCGAAACTTATTTGACCCCTGATGGGTCACTCATCTCAAAGCGCCTCCGTCCTAGAGATAGGATAGAACGGGACAACAATGAAGCTTGTACCAACAGGTCTGCTAGACCACCGCCTAGGAACACTCAGGCGACATAGGGTCAGGCTCCAGTCACTCGAGACAAACTCATGAAATGCATGACAAGCTTCAAGGGTGAAATCAAGGACCTGATTAACAAGAGGACGACTAGCTCTAGCAAGGGTCAGTGGCCAAAAAGACTTCTCAAGATAAGAGGAGAAATTTAGTCAGAGACATGTAGCCTACTCCACATCAAAAGGAGAAGACTACGCCTGCCATTAATTGGTCCAAGATCCTTTTTCCCCAGACGGGCAAATGTAAGTTCATACGAGCTATTCAGCGGGATGGTAGCAAGAAAACCTTCTCCGAGTCTCGACACATCATGGAGCACAACCAGAGCCAACAGCTGTATGAGTCAGCCTCTACATCAAGCTTTCCAGACTGCTTTAAAAATACATTGGCAAGTGTAGGGAATAATTTCAAGCGTTAATCCCCTGCTTGAACCCCACTGTGATCATACACTTAAGTACGGTGGCGTCCAAAAGGGAAGAAGATAAAGCAAAAGAGTAGCCAACAAGTTTTAGGAACTTGTAAACCGTTCACAGGGTGAAGGTTACACCCCTTAACGATCCAAGAGATCGTCAACTCCATAAGGTCTAGAACCAAATAAGGGTTCGGGGATGAGGGTACAAATCCAACCTAAAAGAGATTGAACCTGCCCCAATAATAAGCCTCTACTTTATTCTGATCGTATTCATGTGCGCTTTTTGACTAACATACAAACAATAGGATTAACCCTAAACCTGTTTATCTATGTTGGTTGAATATTAATGCACAAACAAAACTTTATTGGCGATCACTTGAATTATAATCAAATTAACCCTAACAAGTTTATTAAATATCTTATTAAGCGTTATTACAAGTACCAATTCCCTTTAAACATGCATAAAAGGCGTGATCAAGCAATAAACAATAAATATATATCAAGAAACATAATAATAATCAATAACAATTATAATCATCACAATTATAATTATGAAGATATAATCATAAAAAAAATAATCATCATCAAAATAATAATAATAATATTCATAATCATCATAAATCATAACAATTATAATCATAAAATCATAATCATAAATACTAATTAAAATAATCATAATAACATTAAAGCATAACAACAAGATCCTAGGCATGATACTAACAAGATTAATAACAAACCCTAGCATGTCACTAAACAATATAAATCAAAGCTTTAGCCCTAACATGATACTAACAATCATAAATATTAGGAAGAACATAGGAAGCATCGTAACAATCATATTTAATATTAAAATTACCCTAGACATGATACTAGGAATATCATATTAACAATTTAAACATGATTTCTACATCATAACATCAATAAATCAATGAAAGTACTTACTTTGATGCTTCGTATCTCTTTCTAATAACAAAATACACACGTTAGTAACTTCAAGGAAAATATAAACAAACAATTAAACTAATTAATTGAAAGTGAGATTTGGGACCAAACCCTCAAAAATTAAACCTTTTACGTCTAGGGCGAAGGCAACTTCGAATATGGCTAGGTGTTTCTAGATCTTGTGAATGCGGAATTTTGTGTGTAAAAAGCAAGTTTAGAAAAAGAAAGAGAAAGATGAATGGTGAATGATTAAAGAGAATAAG
The DNA here is from genome assembly GCF_001683475.1 of Chenopodium quinoa. Taxonomy (NCBI): domain Eukaryota; kingdom Viridiplantae; phylum Streptophyta; class Magnoliopsida; order Caryophyllales; family Amaranthaceae; genus Chenopodium; species Chenopodium quinoa. The sequence goes on from NW_018745260.1 coordinate 958,972, forward strand.
AAAATTGATGAACGAAAAACTGGTCGTAGGTGATTAAAATTGAAAACTGATTGTTGATGAATGAAAACGGAGTTTTTAATACGCTATTTGTCGAGAAAATCAGCCAAAAAGATAAAATTAACAAAACAGAGCATTGGCGCACAAAAAAACGAACCAGCGCCAACGCTGGTTATTGGCGCCAGGCGCCAACACTAGCGCAGGCGCCAATGCTGGCGCAGGCGCCAATGCTGGCGCCAGGCGCCAAGCGTAGCGCCATGCGCTACAGCTGGCGTTTGGCGCTGATTTCAGAAATTCAAGCGTTTTCCTAAATCAGATAAAAATTGCCGTACAGTGGGATAAAATCGTGTTTTCCTCAAAATTGCTCTTTGATTTTAATTAAAACTCTGAAAAGTCAACACAAGTCAATTTATCAATGCTAATTGAATTTGAAATGAAAAGAACCTTCTAGAAGAATCTAGAAAACTAAAACCATTTCTAATTGCATTAGGAATGATAAATCATATTAGGCCTTCCTCTAGATCATTGGGCAGCATATAAGGTTCAAACCGGGCCCAGTTCAATAAATTGGCCATAACTTCCTCAATATTCATCGGAATTTGGCTTCTAATATATCGTTGGAAAGCTCTTGTCAAGCCCCATACAAATACACTATTATTGGACCCATATCATGGACCAACAAAACTGGATTGGCTGTTTTCTTAAAATAAGTTTTCAAAAAACAGAGAGAAGAGAAAATTAAAACTATCCGCAACACTAAACTTTCCACACTTTCGCTTCATTCGATTATGATTTGATGTGAAAGGTACTCATCACTGGGTTTGATTTTGGGGAGACACAAATGGGTGTCTGCAGAAGCCCCCACTTTGACTGAGTTTGGAGAAACGCAAGTTTCGAAAACGAAAGTCAAAGTATCGATAGGGACGAAGAATGATTCAGAACGTTCTGCGATCCTAAACCACTCTTGTAATGCCGATACCTGCAAACTAGAGTTATTTAAACAGATAAAAGAGTTAAGAGACGCGTATCTTGCACCATCGAGCACAAGTCTCTGAAATTTTGATGACCTCCTGCAAGCTAGAGAATGCCATCCCGCTTGAAAACCGCTACGCCTGTAACTACTTCCAATATAGAAGATTGCTTTGCCTGAAACGATCCTCTTCCGCTTTGATAATATTCCACGTCCAAGGGAATATCATCCAAGATTATCTCTCCTGAAACAATCTTCATCCGCATTGATAATATTCCACGTCCAAGGGAATACTATCGAAGATTGCTTCTCTTGAAACATTCCTCATTCGCATTGATAATATTCCACGTCCAAGGGAATACTATTGAATATTGCTTCTCTTGAAACAATCTTCATCTTCATTGACCATCTTCCACGTCTAAGGGAACACGGTCGAAGACAACTTCGCTTGAAATTACCTTCAGTTGTTTGTGACTACTCTCCACAAGTTAGGGAATGCCGTCGAATATATCATCGCTTGAAGCCATCCTCATTTGATGCGATAATTTTCCAAAGGAAATTACCGAAGATCTCCGCTTGTCGATCTTTAAAAGCTCGCTTGAACTTTGCTTCCGCTATGCCTGTACGTCGGCGCTTCCGTTGCTTTGAACCTGTACATCGGTGCCCTTTTTGCGAATGAACCAGCATGCCGGTGCCTTTTGCGAATGAACCAGTATGTCAGTGCCTTTTGCGAATGAACCAGTATGTCGGTGCCTTTTGCGAATGAACCAGTATGTCGGTGCCTTTTGTCAATGAGCCAATGCTTAGGCTCTTTAAGCTAAGTGAGACGATCTTTCATCAGGTCGATCACTTGGTGCAATCAAGCCGATTACGAAAAATCATGTCAAATTGCTTAGAGGGGCTAACTGGCGTACCAAGGAACCCAAAATATGTGGCAAGGAGGTAGAACAACCTCACCGAGTGGCTGAGTGTCCTGGCGCCGCGAGGTTGTTGAGCATGTCAGAGGGAGCTGGTCCCCCTTGGTGATCTTGCACAATCCCTGTGCGATTCTATGCAGAGGAGCTACTGTCGTTGTTAGCTCCAGTTCCTGTACCGGCTGAGGATGTGGCGGTACGATTTTTCAGCTCTTATCTTTCGTTAAGTAGCCCCCAAGTAATGCTTCACAGACTTGGTTTTGCTTTGTCCGGACGATGTTGCTGAGTTCACGCCACCCCGTATGTCTGTCCATTACCAGGGGACGTATGAGCCGATCGAGGAGATGATTCCTCCGGCTCCCGAGGGCGAGCGCTTCGTAGAGCGGTCGATTCCTCGCCACCAGACTCGAGTAAGCTTATTTATTTGCCACTTTTGTCCACATATATTAAGCATGTTTACTGACTTATTTCTTTGACAGTTCTCGCGCGAAGTGTTTTGTACCTGTGCTTTTTATTATTTATTTGATTTTGTATAGAACTTTGCCTTTTAGTTAAACTCATTTTTTAGACATATTTTGTATATACATACTTATTATGAGTTTATTTATGTTTGCTATTATTATTTTTATATGCATGTTTGTGTGTGCAAGAAGAAATGTGACAAACAATTTTGCGCAAAAATTCCGTCATTTTTATTATTGATGGAGGATATCCGGCTCTCTTCCCCAAAAGAAAAAAATGAAAAAAGGAAAAATCAAATAAGAGGTTGGGTTTATGAAAACTTGGAAATTAACCTAAATAAAATCCAAAAAATAATAATATAATTAATATAATAGTTATATTAATTAAAAAAAGAATAAAAATATGTTTTAGAAAAAAGATAAAGAAGCCGTAAAGTCATTAGCAGACTCGAATTAAGGTAAAAACGCGGTTTTAGAAAGCGCGAATGACGTGGCAGATTGGCGCCAGCTAGCGCCACACAATTGGGTGTAGTGCCAGGCGCTACACTTGGCGTGTGGCGCCAAGCCTTGGCGTTTGGCGCCAATCGCGGCGTCTAGCGCCAAATAACGCTGACTCCGTATTTTACCTCGATTAAAACTGATCCTAAATCGTGCATAAATAGCCCCCTGCCCAGCCGTTTCTTTTTATAATTTCAGTAAGTAGAATAATTCTTGGCCTTAGATAAATAATATCATGTCTCTAGTCACCAAAACATTTATCCAATACACCCATGAATGGTGTCGGTCTCTAAATGCCAGAGAACGAAAAGAATTAGATTTGTTTCACTTGGGGGGAATTTATGGCATCAAAAGGGTAGATCTTGACTTAGATTTCATTCATACCGCTCTAGAATATTGGAATGTTGATACTCATTGCTTTAGAATAGGGTATGATAAGATTAGCCCTTTGCCAGAAGAATTTGATGCTATTTTAGGTTTCCCTTCAATAGACCTCATAGTAATCCCTAGAGTACATGCATATTATTACAAGGATTTTGAGTGCTTTTTCAATTTAAAAGAAAGGGATTTTATCAAAAATAGCAGATGGAAACATAGTTAATTTGAAAGAATTTTCACGCCATTATTTTGATAAACCTCTTTCTGAATCTTTTCATATTTATAGAAGAAGGGCTTTCTTATTTTGCATGCTTAATCAATTTTTTCTTAGTAGTGGTAAAAATAATGAAGGTCCATCAATTATAACCACTGTACTAGAACAAATTGAATCAGGGAGAACTCCAATGCCATTGATAGTTGGAGAGACTATGATTAGTCTTGATGAATTGAAAAGGAACCCAAAAGCACCTTTTTGCGGCTCTCCAATTTTATTATAGGTAGAAAAATAACATTTTTAATTACAGAAATAAAAAAAATATATTTCTGTATTGTAATAATAATTTATTTAAATTGCAATTTTTTTTTACAGATGTGGCTAATGGAAAGGCTAGAATTAATTAGCCCTCCGGACAACGTTGAGAAGTACACTCCAAATTGCTTCATGAGGAGGAAGAAACACTTCTCTAAAATTGGGCGCCATGAGTGGAGAAGGGTCTTCGAATTTCGCAATTTTGCTATCAAGTGGGTCGTTCCATGGTGGAAAATAGAAAGGATGGTTGGTGTCAACAAGCAACCTTTCTGCCGTCTTCCAAGTTTGTCTCGTATGACTTATTATTATCCCTGCAGGGTAAAAAGACAATACGGCTTGCTTCAAAATATTCCTTCCGGAGATCTTCGTCCTCCCTATGAGTACCCTGTTTCCCAGGAAGTAGACATATTTGATTCTTATTTGAGTGCCAGACCTCTATGGGAAGTAATTACCCAAAAGGTTCCTCATTCCTTGCCCAATGATGTGAAGAAGTGGTTGCTGAAGAAACCTTCGAAGAATTCGTAGAAAGATCAGGGTAAAACTGATGTGAAGAGTCGTCTAGGTGATAGGGTGATTCCTGCCAAGGAACGCTTAGGTGAAAGAGTTGAGTTCAAAACGCCTGCAATGCCTAGGAAGAAAAGTACTACAAAAGATAAGGGAAAAAGGAAAGCTGACACCACAGATAAAAAAGTCTGGGTAGAAAAGAAGCATGGAGTCCTAGCTGAAGGGGAAACTATCTACTCTAAGATTGAATGTAGGTCCTCTAAAGGATGTCTACTAGCTAAAGTTATGGATGAGGAGGAGGAAGCAGACAAAAATTGGAAAAGGGCTAGGAAGGAAAAGAAAGATTAGGAGCATTGCTTAGTTTCAAATTATTAGACTTAGTTTATATTTTTCATTTAAAGTTAATTTATTTCAGCTTTATTAAAATTCCATCAATAATGTAATTTTATTTTATTAATGAAATTTCAGCTTTTAATTAAATATTTACTTTAAATTTATTTTATTAAAGCAATGAAAACCGAAAAAAAATTAATTTTCCAGAAATTCTTCGAGTACGGAAGTCGAAAATTTTCCGAAAAACACCGAAATTTGCCCAGAATTTATCTGTGAATTGGCGCCGCTTATCTGCGACTGGCGCCTGCCAAGGAAGTCTAGCTCCAGGCGCCAGTGCCGTCGGCTGGCGCTGATGGTCGCTGTCTAGCGCCAGAGTTTTCTCTACGACGCCGATATTTCGCCGATCTTCTGTCGAATTTTTAATTAATTATGGGATGCAAGATTTTCGAAAAATAAAGTGGCCGCACCCGTAAAGGGTTGCCTACGTATCCTTTCTTAAGGAATCAGACCAAACGTAGCTCTCTTGAGTATACTACTAAAGTAATTATGGGTAGTATTTCTTAAGTTGGTCAAGATTGGTCATGTTCGAGAACTCATTGTCATCCATATTAGTTAGTTTTGCTGCACCCCCTGACAGGATTGTTTTGATAATGTAGGGTCCAGACCAATTAGGTCTAAATTTTCCCCTTGGATCTAAAACATTTTTCCTTAGCGCTTTTAACACCAAGTCTCCTACTTTGATGTTTCTTGTCTTGACCTTCTTATTAAAATTCCTAGCCATGCAAGTTTGATAACACTTAGTGTGATGTAGAGCTTCTAGTCGTTTCTCATCAAGTAGAATTAATTCTTCATATCTTTCCCTAGTCCATTCAACTTCATCGAGTTTACTCTCTAACGCAATGCGTAGAGATGGTATTTCTAGTTCGACAGGTTGTACGACATCCATTCCATATACCAAGGAAAATGGCGTATTTCCTCTTGATGTGCGAATTGACGTGCGGTAACCCCACAATGCGAAGTGAAGTTTGTCAGGCCAATCCTTATAATTTTTCGTCATTTTCTCGATGATAGTCTTCAGATTTTTATTAGCTGCCTCGACTGCTCCATTCGCTTGAGGTCTGTAAGGGGAAGAATGATGATGTTGAATGCCGTATTTTTGTAGCAATTCTTCACATTCGGCTTGAAAGTGAGTTCCATTGTCACTTATCATTTCATGTGGGACTCCGTATCGACAAATAATATTTCTCTCGATAAAGAGTGCTACATGTTTTGCAGTGAGTTTAGCGTATGATTGCGCTTCGACCCACTTTGTGAAGTAATCAATCGCTACTAAGATATATTCGTGGCCTCCTGTTCCTGGGGGAGTGATTTTGCCGATGATGTTGATTCCCCATGTAGAGAATGATCATGGCGATGTGTAGGTGTAGAGCAAGGATGGAGGGACATGTTGTAAATTGGCATAGATTTGGCACTTAGAGCATCTTTTTACATATTGATGGAAATCCCTATTCATTGTAGTCCAATAATATACTTCTCGCGTTATTTTTTTGGACTAACATTTTGTCGTTTATATGAGTGCCACAGATTCCTTCGTGGACTATTCTCAATGCTCTTTGTGCATCCTTCTTTCCTACACATAAGAGAGCTCGACCCTTAGGTACCCTTTTATGTAGCTCGTTGTTTATGAGTACATATTGGGAAGCCAAAAGCCTTAATGCTCATTTTGCTCTTTTGTCAGCATGGGGAGGGTATTCTCCTTTTGTGACGTAATTGAGTATATCCGTGTACCATGGTTCTTCTTCTTCTTCTTCTTCTTCGTCTTGAACTACTTCGTCGTCTTCTATAGCCTGGATGTATGCTGGTTTGTGCCTTTTTTCTATATCTAGAGGAATTTGCTCGATTTCCGTGGGAATCCTAACCATTGAGGCTAGTCTTGCCAAGGCATCAGCAAATTGATTTTTTTCCCTAGGCAGATATGTGTATTCCACCTTCTCTAACTAATCGGTAAGAGTTTCTAGATAGGTTTAGTAAGGGGCTAGGCTTTTGCTCCTTACTTTCCACCTTTTAGATATCTGATTGATAATCAAAGAAGATTCTCCGAATATCCTTAAATTTTTTACTCCTAATGCCAAAGCTATTTCAAGGCCTACCACGCATGCTTCATATTCAGCAGCATTGTTGGTAACGTCGAAATCAAGCTTTATGGAGATTGGAACATGCTCTTCTTTAGGTGATACTAGTTATACTCCAACGCCACATCCCTTTTGGTTTGAGGCTCCGTCGAAGTATAAGGTCCAAGTATCATCTTCAGTAACCATTAAGTCTTCATCTGGAAATTCATTGTCTTGTATTGGCATCGAGTCTTCTATTGGAAAATCTGCTAGAAAGTCTGACACCACGGATCCTTTGATAGCTTTTTGTGGCATGAACCTTACATCAAACTGGGCTAAATTGACTATCCATCTCGATATGCGTCAATTGAGTGCAGATTTCTCGAATAGATACTTGAGTGGATCTAGTCGGGAGACTACGAAGACGGTATGCACTAGCATGTAATGTCTTAACTTGGTTGTGGCCCACACCAAGGCGAGGAACAACTTCTCGAGTGGCATATAGCGTGCTTCGTATTCGAGCATCTTCTTGCTTAGATAGTAGATTGCATTCTCTTTGCCTTCTACTTCTTATGCTAGCATAGCTCCCATTGTCTCTTTGGTAACCGTCAAATATAACCTAAGAGGTATTCCGGGAAGTGCTGGTGCTAATACGGGAGGATTTGCGAGATAGGATTTGATCTTTTCAAAGGCTTTTTGACACTTATCATCCCATATCACTGGTACGTTCTTCTTAAGCTTTTTGAAGATTGGTTCACATATTGTCGTCAATTTTGATATGAACCTACTTATGTATTGCAATCGGCCAATGAATCCTCGAATCTGTTTCTCAGTTTTGGGCGGTGGCATTGACATGATTGCTTTAATCTTGGTTGGGTCTATCCCTATTCCTCGAGAGCTTATGACATAACCCGGAAGCTTGCCTGAGGTGACTCCAAAAGCGCACTTAGATGGATTCAACCTCATATTATATTTTCTTAGCCTTTCGAAAAAATTTCTTAGGGCTACTTGATGGCCTGGACGGTCTTTTGATTTTACAATCATGTCATCGACATATACCTCGACTTCTTTATGCATCATGTCATGGAGTAAGGCAGTTGCTGCATGTTGGTAAGTAGCACCCGCGTTTTTCAACCCGAATGGCATTACCGTGTAGCAGTAAGTGCCCCATGGTGTTATAAAAGTTGTTTTCTCCATGTCCTCTTCTGCCATGAGAATCTGATTATAACCTGCGTACCCATCCATGAATGAGAGAAGCGCGTGATTTGCCGTGTTATCCACCAGAATATCGATGTGTGGCAAAGGGAAGTCGTCCTTCGGGCTTGCCTTATTTAGATCTCGATAGTCAACACACATTCTTACCCTTCCGTCTTTCTTCGGAACTGGGACGACGTTGGCGACCCATTCGGGGTATTTTGAAACCTTGATGAAACCTGCAGTTATTTGTTTTTGAACTTCTTCTTTTATTTTAAGAGCTACGTCGGGTTTCATTCGACGTAAATTTTGTTTTACGGGTTTCATTCCTGGAATTAGTGGTATAGTGTGTTGAGCTATTTCTCTATTAATGCCTGGCATATCCTCGTATGACCAAGAAAATACATCGATAAATTCTTTTAGTAAGTTAATTAAATCGGTTCTTTCTTGTTTATTCAGTGTTAATCCGATTTTAACTTTCTTTTATGGGTTGAATCATTTGAGATGTCAATCGTTTCAGTTTCTTCAATTACCGGTGTTTTCTTTTCGAGTGTTTCCATTGCTTTAATAATTTCTTTGTCTTTTTCATTGTTAGTTAAGCAATGCTCGTCATCTTGGGTTAGAGAAGAACACAAGAAATAAGGAGAAGAAGAAATATTATAATACTCTGAGATCATTAAATCAAAGAGTGATTTGTCTTCAGGGACTTGATCACTAACTATTCTAGGAGAATAAATAGGAGGGGAAGATGGTGCTAATAAAGACTTAGAAGACTCTAGGAGGAGAGACTCCAACTCAGACTCAGACGACTCTTCAAACATCGGTCCTTGCCCTGTCGTGATGGATATTTTTCTTCCGCTTGGAGTAGTCACCTTGATAGTCTTGCGCCACCCTTGTAGTGATCCTTCAGATGGAGTGATTAGCTTCGAGGGATCGAAGCTTTCGCTTTGTAGGACTGTTTGAATGAGTGAGGAGTTATCTTCTCTGTAAGTTGGCTCATTCTTTTCTCGCCCAAATAGTAATCCCGTGACGTTAAAGTCAAAGCATGGGGGTGCTTTCTCCTTATGGACAGGAGTTGGGATTTCATTTATGAAGTAACAATCCAAGAAAATCTCAAATCCCGGTTGTCTTATGCCGTTTAAAACAAATGGCTCGGGAAATTCATGGCATGGATAGTGCTATCCTTCTTTTATAAATTGACCATTAAGTGTAAGAGGTTACTGATCCATTGGGATTGCTTTGTTTTGAGCGCGAGCGTCCCTACGTGCCTTTCACTTTTCCTGGGCTCGCTTGAGATCTTTCTGAGTCGGTTCGAAACCAAGTCCGAAAGTGTCTAACTTTGGGAGGCCAGGTGACTCCAGCGATTTGCCATTCCTTTCTTCTTTCCTAGGGTCATCCCAGGAAAATGTCCTTGTTTCTTCAGCATAGTATTTACAATCATGTTGGAATGGGGGTCATGGAAAAGAGGGGTCCTTTCATCCACCTGGATCAAGGAGACTTCTTCGTTAAAGCCCCATAAATCTTCATCATTCTCATCGTGCTCCACATTAATGATTGGATTTTCTATGGACTTGATCCTTATAGGCGAAGCATCGATGGTGATAGGAATTCCCCCAACTATAGCTTTTACTTGTTGGTGGAGAGATGAGGGGACGGCCTTTAGGTCATGAAGCCAAGGGCGTCCCAACAGCAAGTTGAACGAAGCTTTAATGTCTACTACTTGGAAAATAGTAGCATGTTCTATTGCTCCTGCCGTTACGTTCAGGGTAATTTTACCAAGAGCTTGACGTCGAGTGTTGTTGTAGGCCCTTATTCCTTGTGTAGACGGAGTTAGATCTTCGTTCCTTATGCCTAGCATTCTCGCAGTTATAAGTGGACAAACGTTCATGGCCGATCCATTGTCTACAAGAGTCATAGGAACATTCATCCTCTTGAAAACTACTGTGAGGTTTAATGCCTTGTAATGTTTGTCACCTTTTGGGGGTAAATCCTTGTCAGAAAAGGTGATCAAATTAATTGGACTAGGAAGATCACTTGTGAGGAAGTTGGCTAATCCCTCAGGATTAGTGTCAGAATCTATCCCTATTCTGTCCAAGGCATTCATTACAGCCAACCTATATTCTCGAGATGTTGCCAAAAGTTTCCATTCATTCATCTCAACTTTTGTCTTCTTAAACTGCTTAACAATATCATTGTCTTCAACGATAGGTATGGGAACTTGTTGTGTGGTCGGCCTAGGTTGTGTTGAAACGGGAGGTTGCATTCTCCCAGATCTTGTGAGGACGTCTATCGATAGGTCTTCTTCAGCCCAAAAGTCATCTGTGGTGTATGACACAGAAGGTGGAGATCCTATTATGTCTTTTAGATATATATCTTCTTCATCACTGTCCCAAACTCCATTAATGGTTGCATCATCTTCTTGTGGAACTTGGACTAGTTTCTTTTCATCAATCATTTTCTGAACCAAATCATTGAATTTGAAACAATTTTCGATAGTGTGACACCCTGATTGATGATACTGACAGTAATACCTATCTGTCCTTTTCAATTATTCGAATGATCTCGGTTCAAGAGGTTTGATCTCGCCACTCTAGGATAGCATTTCTAACATTTGTGCATATGGGATCCCAATTGGAGTGTAGATTCTATTACTCTTCTTGGGGTTTTTAGTGACTTGTAAAGGAAAACGCTTTGCCTCATAAGTCGTTCCCTTGCTAGCTAGAGGTAATGAGATCTTATTAACTTCCACAATATCTTGAATGAGGTTTTGAAACCTATAGCATTCATTTGTGGTATGACCGTTTCCTTGATGGTACTTGCAGTAGGATTTGGGATCCCACCTTGGAGATTGCTTTTCTGGTGTTGGATCCTCTGTTGGACTAATAGGTTTGATTAGTCCTTGATCATAGAGATGATCAAAAGTAGCATCGTAGGTCATTCCTATGGGTGTGAATCCTCTTTTAGGTTTATCTTTCAGAAGTGGAACCTCGTCATATTTCTTTTGGGGTTCCTTTATAGCTTTGAGAGCTTCACGTAGTAAATGTGATACCTCCATCATAGACAGTGTGAGCAATTGTATATCTTCTTTACTTGTCGGTTCTGGAAGGTTATCTTTGACATCGAAAAAGGTTTCCTCCTCTTTTTCTGTGGCATAGATTTCTTTGACAAGTCTAATGAGAGACGATGGGTCAACCTCGTTTTCCTCATCAGAGATAGCCAGGGCATGAGCGAGAGGTGCATTATCAATGCTTGGCTTCTTACTGGCGGGGGGCAATGGCAGCTTGTTGCTATCGATCAAGTCTTGGATAGCTTCCTTAAGCTTCCAACAGTTTTCGGTGAGATGGCCCCTACCTTGGTGATACTTGCAGTGTGCATTGGGGTTCCAATTAGCCGACCTCTTCTCGACTGGTGGGTCCCCAAATGGTCCAATAGGAGTTATAAGACCTTTTGCATTTAATCGATCAAATGCGGTGTCATAACTCATGCCAATAGGAGTAAAGTTCCTCCTAAATGGTTTCTTTTGCCCTTGATTGTTCATAGCAAGGACTTCACCTAAATTAAAAGTGCTAACGTGGTTTGAGTGGGTGTTTTTGGAAGAAGAAGGATTGTCGTTCTTCTTTCCTTTCCAGCCATTGTTGGAGGCAGCTTTTAACTTAGCCAAGTCGTCTTCAATATTGATCCCAATGTCATAGACGGCCTTGAAAGTATGGAGATTATTTTGATACTTGAGATGCTTGGAATATTTTTCTTGAAGGTTTTTGATGAACAACCTTACAAACTCTTTTTCACTTGGCACCTCAATCATCTTAGCTGAGGTTTCTCTCCATTTATTAAAGAAAGAGGTGAAACCTTCGTTCTCTTTCTGTTTGAGGATTTCAAGTTCCCTATGGTCAGTCTCAACTTGAATGTTGCACTTGTACCTATCAACGAAAGCGTTTGCTATGGACTCCCAGGTAGAGGTCTTTTCTTTCTCGAGAGAAAAGAACCATTGTTGGCAAACGGTCTCGAGAGATTGTGAGAACAGAGAGGGGAAAACCTTCTTGTCGATACCCCTAATACTCATTATTGTCTCAAAGGCTCTTAAATGGAAATAAGGGTTATCGGTTGCTTTGAATTTCGGGATTTCGTTGGCATTGAACTTCTGCAGAAGAAGGTCTTTGTCCACCGAGACCTCTTGTGAAGTAAGCCCTTGAAACTTGTAGTCTCTAGATAGCTTGCGTAGACTCTCTTGCATGTGGTTCATCTGTTGTTGCTTCACGGGATCATCGATCTTGAGTGTGAGGAGCTTCAGTGTCTCAGTCACGGTAACCAGTTGGTTCCTAAGCTCATTAACTTCTTCTTGTGTTGCCATTATGGTCTTAGCTTTCCTCTTACGAGCTATGGGTTTATCGAAAAGTTGGACTTGTACGAAAAGGTTGTCTTTGATTAACCGTCCTTCCTTCCTCGACCACGTGCTGTAATTTAAACCACTTTGCGTTTTAATTACTTGACTCGAATCAACTTGACTTTACGGTTTATTTTTAAGAAAAATAAATAAAAAAAATAAAAAATAAAAAATGGGTGCATATTTTTGGTAAAAATAATGTACATATTTTTAGGGAACTAAGTATAGTTTTTAAATTGGAGATTAATATCAGACTTACCCCCCTAAAAAAATGATGGAAAAAACGCGCACGCAAGACTCTTTTAGACATGGTCAAAATATGTGTATTGGTGTGTGCGTTGAGTGTAAGTGACATGTTTGGACTCTTGTGTAAGACCATGTGACTTAGTGCCTAAACACGATTAATGACTCAACCAAGCACTATTGACAGCGAAAATTAACCGAATTAATTAGCAAACTGGTTAATTAGACACTAGGTGATGACTCGACCAATAACCCGAACTGTCGGCAAAACGACAGAACTGGCGTCACACTGCGTAGCTTGGCGCCAGACGACAGAGCTGTCGCCAGGCGCCATACTCCACAGGGTGGCGTTACAGCTCAGATTTTGGCGCCAATGGTGGAGCTTCAATCTGAGACTGTTTTCAGTGTTATTAATCAACTGGGGTATGCCTAAAGTCGTACTAGGTCAATTCTGATTAAAAAATTAGACGTTATTGACTCAAATTAAATAAATAATTAGGCAAAGTTCTTCAAGTCATTAATTTATTTAATCTCAACACAAGTCAAACAAACGGTTAAGAAAACATAGAATATATGCACAACCAATAATGCACAATTAGTCAAGTAGGAACAATATGATGCAATGAGTTTGTAACCTAACCATGGCTCTAGTTCTCTAAAGTTCGGGATATGGTTTAGTCAATAGAGGGTTCATGGTTAATTGTCCGGATGCACCGCGCGGAAGTTTAACCGTGAAGGGTTGGCGCGAGTGGATGGGACACCGCGAGCTTTAGAAAAAAACTCGCATCCATGGTTTGGTGAATTCAACATTCTCGGATGTACCCTTTGTTGCACAGAGCGTTCAATCAAGTAGATGGAGCATGAATTCCCAGAGGGTTATGTCCATATGTTAAACACATATGGGTTTCAGAAAAGTGAGAAAAAAATTTAATCAGGAAGCAGGATCGAGCAAACAATACGAAAAACCGGTCGAAATTAGAACGCATATTTTTGGCTCGGTATTGGGGGAAGTTGGCGCCAAAAAACAGAGACTGGCGCCAGATTTTAGCTGTAGCGCCTGGCGCCAATGCTGGCGTCTGGCGCTACAGTTAAAATCATGGTGCCAATGCTCTGGCCCCTGGCGCTACTTCCCACATGCCTCAGCAGCTTTCTGTGCTCGATAAAATTTTGCAGTTTCGCGCTGTGTTATTTCGGTCCTAAATGTGAAAGATATTTCTCAAATTTTCTACGTGTAAAATCCTATGTTTTTAACTCATTACGGATGGTCTTTCCAATGAGATCTTTTTTATGCATATGACAATAATGTTAATCAAAATTATGCACATGAAATACTTAGAACGTTTGAGTCTCATCCACTCATTCTAAATCATTACCGAAACAAATTCAAGAATTAAAATAGAAATCCTCCCTAGTGGAGTCGCCAAAAACTGTAGGGAATAATTTCAAGCGTTAATCCCCTAGCTTGAACCCCACTGTGATCATACACTTAAGTACGGTGGCGTCCAAAAGGAAAGAGTCGCCAACAAAATTTAGGAACTTGTAAACCGTTCACAGGGTGAAGGTTACACCCCTTAACGATCCAAGAGATCGTCAACTCCATAGGGTCTAGAGCCAAATAAGGGTTCGGGGATGAGGGTACAAATCCAACCTAAAAGAGATTGAACCTGCCCTAATAATAGGCCTCTACTTTATTCTGATCGTATTCATGTGCGCTTTTTGACTAACATACAATCAATAAGATTAACCCTAAACCTGTTTATCTATGTTGGTTGAATATTAATGCACAAACAAAACTATTATTGGCGATCACTTGAATTATAATCAAATTAACCCTAACAAGATTATTAAATATCTTATTAAGCGTGATTACAAGTACCAATTCCCTTTAAACATGCATAAAAGGCGTGATCAAGCAATAAACAATAAATATATATCAAGAAACATAATAATAATCAATAACAATTATAATCATCACAATTATAATTATGAAGATATAATCATAAACAAAATAATCATTATCAAAATAACAATAATAGTATTCATAATCATCATAGATCATAACAATTATAATCATAAAATCATAATCATAAATCATAATTAAAATAATCATATTAACATTAAAGCATAATAGCAAGATCCTAGGCATGATACTAACAAGATTAATAACAAACCCTAGCATGTCACTAAACAATAAAAATCAAAGCTTTAGCCCTAACATGATACTAACAATCATAAATATTAGGAAGAACATAGGAAACATCAAAACAATCATATTTAATATTAAAATTACCCTAGACATGATACTAGGAATATCATAATAACAATTTAAATATGATTTCTACATCATAACATCAATAAATCAATTAAAGTACTTACTTTGATGCCTCGTATCTCTTTCTAATAAAAAAATACACACGTTAGTAACTTCAAGGAAAATATAAACAAATAATTAAATTAAGTAATTGAAAGAGAGATTTGGGACCAAACCCTCAGAAATTAAACCTTTCACGTCTAGGGCGAAGGCAACTTCGAATATGGCTAGGTGTTTCTAGATCTTGCGAATGCGGAATTTTGTGTGTAAAAAGAAAGTTTAGAAAAAGAAAGAGAAAGATGAATGGTGAATGATTAAAGAGACTAAGAGAATTGATGAATGAAAAACTGGTTGTAGGTGATTAAAATTGAAAACTGATTGTTGATGAATGGAAACGGAGTTTTTAATACGTTATTTATAGAGAAAATCAGCCAAAAAGATAAAATTAACAAAACAGAGCATTGGCGCACAAAAAAAGAACAAGCGCCAACGCTGGCTGTTGGCGCCAGGCGCCAACATTAGCGCCAGGCGCTACAGCTGGAGTTTGGCGCTTATTTTATTCACGCGTTTTCTTAAATTACATAAAAATTGCCGTATAGGAGGATAAAATCATATTTTCCTCAAAAATGCTTTTTGATTTTGATTAAAACTCTGAAAAGTCAACAAAAGTCAATTTATCAATGCTAATTGAATTAGGAATGAAAAGAACCTTCTAGAAGAATCTAGAAGACTAAAACCATTCCTAATTGCATTAGGAATGATAAATCATATTAGACCCTCCTCTAGATCATTGAGCCGCATATAAGGTTCAAACCGGGCCCAGTTCAGTAAATTGGCCATAACAACCTCAATATTCATCGGAATTGGGCTTATAACATATCGTTGGAAAGCTCTTGTCAAGCCCCATCCAACTACACTATTATTGGACCAATATCATGGACCAACCAAACTGGATTGGCTGTTTTCTTAAAATAAGTTTTCAAAAAACAGAGAGAAGAGAAAATTAAAACTATCCGCAACACTAAACTTTCCACACTTTCGCTTCATTCGATTATGATTCGACATGAAAGGTACTCATCACTGGGTTTGGTTTTGGGGAGACACAAATGGGTGTCTACAGCAAGGAATTCTCAATCCTTGCATGAGAGCCATATAGGCAGCAAGTCTGTCCATACCGACCCTTAGATGATTGGGGCAGTCCTATGTGTGCCTTAGATTCCATACGGGTAGTATGTCCCACCATTCATGCATTTGGCTCTCTTCGGAGGTTAGGCGCCACACAATGTCCAGCCCCTGTACTGGAAACTCCGTTTACTCAGACTTGAAGAACAAACCTCTGCGTTCATCAAGAAAATAACCGAGGCGCCACAGCCGGCCAAGGTTATGAATGTCTTTGTTGGTGCCTATAATGGTACCACCAACCCTTAAGACCACCTCATGGCCTACACCAACCTTATGCTCATGCAGGAGTTGGAGGATGTTATGTGGTGCCGATGCTTCCCGGCTACCTTGAAGGGCATAACGCAATAATGGTTTGGCAACCTGCTAGCCAGATTCATTAATAGTTTGAAAAGGCTTGTTTTCCTGTTTGCCTCCAACTTCTCGATGAACATCCTTTCCAAGAAAACAAGTCTCGACTTGAGCACCATACGGTAGTGAGAGAGAAAAGGACTTCGCTCCTATGTCAGGCGGTTTAATCTTGTGAGAATCAAGATTCAAGGGCTGTCTGATAAGGTAGCTTATACAGACTTCTTCAAGGGTCTGAAGGATGGGTCAACCTTTAAGTTTGACCTTGTTCGAAAGAGGGTCTTCCACCTTCAAGAGGCGTCGATAGAGGCGGAGTGATTTATTCAAGCCACTGACCTTTGCTCGTTCAGCCATCAGTCAGACTTAAAAATGTCTGCCAAACAAAAAGAGAATCGGTCTACTCAGCCGGCTTAAAATGTCGAAGAAAGCAAAAAGAGAAAAGAAGTCTGGGCGGTTGATGAATCTGATCAGCCAACCTAGAAGAAAAAGAAAGAATTCAAACCGTACATCCCAAAGTATGAGTTTAATAAAGACTTCTACTCCATCCTCATGGAGATAAAGGACTTCCATAAAAATACCATTGAGAAGCCGAATCTCATGAAGAGTTCCGTCCAGTCACGAAACAAAAATAAATACTGCCACTTCCATAAGGAAGGTTGCCATGACATCAACGACGGCTATAGCCTCAAGTGGACGTTAAACTGTCTGGCTGACAAGGGGGTGCTGAAATCTTACATCTTGAAGTCCAAAGTGATTTTCAAGATGAATCAGAGACAGTCGTCCAAGGCTGTCCAGCCTACTAGTAGTTCGGACAATGACAAAGAGCTGGTCAACATCATAGCAGGCAGATTCGCAAGCGGTGGCCTGACCATTCAAGGCACCAAGGATCATCTGAAGAAGAAGATCCATGCTGTTAATGAGGGTCAAGCGTCTTCCAGCGGTACCTTCCTACATTGAGAAGGATTGGGGCAAAGTCTGCTGGCCGCATGACGACCCGAATGTCATTGAATTTTCGGTCGCCAACCAATTGGTTGGATGAATCCTGACACTTGTAGCGCCTTTGACCTCATTAGATACAAGTGTCTTTCTAGGCTAAAATACAAGCTGGAAAACCTTCTCAACATCTCCCACCCTCTTGTTGGTTTTGGGGGAGGGGTCGTGCACCTAATCGGATAAATTGACTTACCCATTCGGCTGGGGGAGAAGAGAAAAGGGCAACATATGATCGTCCGATTTTTGGTGGTTGAAGAGCTGATCGCCTACAACATTATTCTGGGCCGTCCCCCTCTAAACGAGTGCAAGGCCATAATCATCTCAGCATCATCCCGGATCATGCCCTTAGTGACGTTCTCCTTGTTGAGAGAAATGACATTCAGTTCCCGGTTTATTTCATTAGCCATGTGCTTAGAAATGCTAAACTACGGCACCCCATGGTTGAAAAATTTGACCTTGCTCTTGATGAATGTCATTTATGGCCTTCATTTGTTCTCTTTTAGGATGATTTTAGATAGCTTTTATGGTTCTTTTCTTTCTTTTTTCGTTAGTTTTGATCTTTATTTCTATAGTTTGCTCTTTACTTAGTTGATTTTCCACTTTAATGTATTTCTTAGTTTTTCTTGTTTTTTTCCCTTTTATTTGCTTGTTTTCTTTGATTTTTAAGGTTAAGGTTGTTATCCGAAGAATCCCGAGATCCCTTCCCAAGTCTGCCAGTGGTTAAGATGCTTAGCGTTCTTTATTTGAAGCTCAAGCATGGAGAAGTGCAAGTTCCATTTGACCTTAGGCCGTGCATTCAAGTCGTGGGGGCACAAATTCTCATGTTGATTCCACCGTTGAGATGATTTTGGGTCTGTCATGTCCCGTGTTTATCAAGTGCATCGAGTGGAGCGCACGAGGATCATCAAAGTGTGGGTGAAGGGGGATGCCCTGTTCCCAGGCGCGGGTGCGCACGACTATGGCGTGGTTGCGCAGCTTGGTGGCGCAGGCGCGCCGCCTGCTTTCCCTGTTTCATACCCTGTTATGCGTGACCGTGCATTCTCTTGAAGAACACTGCGCCTGTACGGGTCTATTTGGACGATCTAACTAATTTCTCTTTGTTAGTTTTACTATATATAGACTTTTCTTTTATTTTTAGAAGGAGAATGAATTTTTGAGAGAGAAGGAAGAATTAGACAGTTTAGAATTAGATTTAGGATTGATTTTCTTAGAGAGAGAAACTCTAGATTTTAGATTTTGTAGTTAGAGAAGTATTGAAGATTGATGATTGGTAATTGATGTTAGTTGCAATTGGATTTAATTCAAGTACATTTCCTTTGATTTGATCTAGATTGTAAGAATCTTCTTTTCTTTAATTCAATCTTTAGCTTTTGATTTCAATTGTTTTGTTGATTGTTCACATTTATTGATTGTTTGATTGAATTAGCTTAATTGAAATGATGTTGATGAATTTGATGAATTGCATAGCTTTGTTTTTGATTTATTTAATGGATTGTGAGTAGTTTGCTTACTAGGGATGTGGTGAAACATGTATTAGTGATGGATTGGGAGGTTTTTGATTGATTTAGCATTGTGATTAAATTGGTTGATTGATTTTGTGCATGTGTATGGATTGGAAGGACTGATCAACCTTGTTCTTCATGCTAGATTTCATTGTGTGTCTACATTGATACGGACCATTGATTTGTAGCTCGCATTTATCACTTGAGTTTAGCTTGTGACGTTCCTAGTAGAGTCTTTCGTAGTTAGCGCTAGTTTGACCTCAAGGAGATATCTTGTCGAGCTCTTTTGATTGCATTATCTCTTTTCCCTCGCAATAATCGAATTAATCAATCTCCACCTCAATCAGTGTGTATTCATTACAAGTATATGTGGATCCTAATTCCCTAGTGTTCGATATATTGATTACTTGGTGTTTACTTGAATGTTTAGTAGATAGACAACCTACATTACTTCTTGCATTTTGAGATAGCTTAACTTTAGACATAGTTAACTTCCCTCCATTCCCTTGGGTTCAACCCTTGACTTGGCTCTATACTAGTTTTAACCGTGGGAGGATTAGTTTCAACGACCTAGTCTTAACCCGCGTAAATGGCGCCCTTGCTAGGGAGTGGCGTAGTTGTTTGCTATTGTTGTTGAGTCTATTTCACCTTATCCCGAAAAATAAAAAAAGATTTTTCTCTTTTAGGCTACATTTGTAGTCGTTCTACTAATACTTTCCTTTGAGATTGTGTCTGCAAGTGAACATGGGAGAAGTCCCAAGAGTAACATTGAAGGAGTTGGGAACTACGGGTGCATAAAAGTATGACGCGAAATTGCTCCATTATTTATCCCGGAAAGTGATTTTTAAATCAAGCCGACAATTATAACACTAGTAGAATAAATCTGATGGGAAGCCATAATAGGCAAGCGGTTTACAAAATCCGCTTCCCATTTAAGTAAAAAAAAAAAAGAGAGAAGTGAATTGGCAAGAGATTTTTGTGCGAACCGCTTGCCTTTTAACTAATGGCCAGCGGTTTGGCCTTGAATCGCTTACCATTTGTTAAATTGGCAAGCGGTTCAAGGCCGAACCACTTACCATTTAAAAAAAAATAGTGTGTTAGTTGAGACGAACACTACAAGAGGGGGGATGTGAATTGTAGGTGAGTTCCTAGTGACTACTTTTTCAAATATAAAACATAATAAAATAGGAACTTGCAATGCACACAGGATTTTACGAGGAAACCTTCTAGTGCCCAACTAGAAGTAAAACCTCGACCCTACCTTAGGGATTTCGAACACAAACAATTTCACTATAATAGGGCAAACACCAAGTTACAACCTATTCTAATCAAACCTCTACTCACAAGTTCCTGAACGAACTTGTTACAGAATAGGGATTCTATTCTACCCTGTCTAAGTCCCACACTCAGACTCTCTCTCGTACTCCCTAAGCACAAATCTTCTCAACTTCTGAACAGAAGCTCTCTCTGTATGCAATGATAACAAAAACACTCTCACCCAAATAACCCAAACCAATTACAAGTAAAGACACCTAGTATATGATAGGCAAGCTATGCATGAAACCCGAAACTAATATGACAAGATGATAAGCTTGGCAAATTTACACAATTAAAGCTCTGTAAATTCTTCACGCATAAAACTCACAAAAAACCTAAACTCCTTTTTTTCTCTACTATTTATACAAATATTACTTGTATAGCAAGTAGGTTTTCTTAAAGATAAATAAGTTAAACTTAACTTATCTTTATACACGATTTTTATGTAAATCATTAGAAGAAAATCTTTTTCGAAAAATAAGATAGAAAGATTGAGTTAAAAAGCATAATATCTTTTTAATAAACTGATTTTAAGTAATTAACATTTAAAGAAAATCTTTTTCGAATTCTATCTTTTATCTTTTCCGATTTTAATTTATTTGCCAAGATAACTTGTCACGCTTCTAATAGACTTCATGCATATCCTACTTAACATATTTAACACTGAATCTAGAAGATAAAATCTTAACTAAAACATTGCTGCGCCGCGCTCCTGTACTGGTAGGTTTACTTGGGCTCCACGCTTACTAAGTTCCTCCAAAGATCTTAGCCAGCCATCTTCAAGTTCCTGTAAAGGAACGTTCCTGTTAGGGAACTCAGTTCCTGTGAGGGAACACTTCTTCTGTTTTGAATAACCTTCTTGAATAAAGAACTTCTTCAAGTCTTCTTAGTTTCAGTTACTTCTTTCATCTCCAAGATCAACTTCACCTAAACTAAACAAACACTTGAAAAACCTTTATTAAATGAATTTGCTGTAGTTTAAGTTCCTCATCATCAAAACCTTTAAACATCAACAATTTCCCCCTTTTTGATGATGATAAACTTAAGCAAACTCTAGAGAAAGTTAAAACAAAATAGAAGGACGTATTTTTGTATTTTTGATTTATAAACAAAAAGTAAACACACAACTGAATTAAAAAACAGAAACTAAAAGAAAATAGACAAAAATAACTAAGACAGAAATTAAACTAATAATCTATCAGCATCATATCAGAAGAAAGTTCTGATACTTTATCAACTGGAACCCAGAACAACTTCAGCCTCCATGTTTGCTTCTTCTTTTCCCCCTTTTGGCATTATCAAAAAGTCCTGCTTTTTCAAGTGTATTAAGCATCTACCCACAGCCCCATAAGCAATTCATCGAGTGTCAGAAACTAAAGGCAGCGCTGCTAAACAACCTCAAGTAAGTTCTACCCTTCAGCATAAGTGTTCGAAAATTGTTTCAAGAGTTCCAACATTTCATTAAAGACCAAAAAGATTTATCATCCATTTGAACAATTTAGAAAATTTACAAACAAAATTAATTGTTCAAATACTAAAAACAGAAATTAAAATTGTTCATGACTGAAACAGAGAAAATAGGCTAGGCTGAATATGAAATAGGGCAGGCTAGGTTTCAAGGAACTCCAGAATTTTCTTGAAGTCCTCCTTTGTCTGTTGTGCAGAGGCCTCCAAATTTTCTTCAACACCCTTGAGTTTCACCAGGAACTCCTTCTTCTACTTCTGTAGAGCCTTGTTCAGTTCTTGCTCTTGAAACTCCTTTTGCTCTTGAAGTTCCTTGTTTTGTTTTAGCACCATCTTCCTGAGTTCCTTTAACTCCTTCCCCTGCTTCTGTACCAACTTTCCAGGGTGAGCACCTGAAGCTTTCCAGAAGAATCCTTCATTTGACTTTCAACCCGTTCCATTCTATCCATTAACTCAGCAACTTGTCCATTGAGGATAACTTCCTCAAAATCCAACTCCAGTGGCTGTTCCTTACTGATTTGAGGAACAGCACCTGGCAGAAATCCTCCTGCTCTTTCTCACAGGCTGCTCAGATACAACCTTTTCCTTCCTCTTCCTATTCCCTTTCACTTTCACTTTCTCTTTCTTTTTCTCTCCCTTCTCTATTTTCTGAATTTTTCCTTGCATCACTTCCAAACTTAACCCAGCCAGGGTTTCCTCATTAATCACATTTTATGGATTTTCATCCAAAGCCCCATATTTACCCTTCAAAACTACTCCAGTATTCTCAAATACAGTAAACAAAATGGCTCCATACCCCACTTTTGTCCTACTGGGAACACAGTGTGCTAAGTACTGGTACATTAAAGAAGGAAAAATGACCTTAATCTTCTTTGAAATACAGAAAATTACTGCCATATCCATCAAGCATGCTTCCCCCTTTTTAGCAGTCCTAGGCAGAATAGTCTTCTTTACCAAATTAAACAACAACTTGTTTAAGGGACTAAGATCATTATGACTCATGACCTTCTTCCCTCTCTGACCACCTAAGGCCTTAACAATATCACCAGTCAAATAGCTACCTACATTGACACTTCCCTTTCCCTTAATATAAGTGTCATACCCCTCAGTAGGAGTTTTTAGAATTTTACCTAGGGTTTCAATGTTAAATTCGATTTTTACCCCATTAACTACACTTGAAATTACTCCTAATTTTGCTTGAAAATTTTGGCAAAATTCAGTCATAGCTATAGGGTACATATAGTTTGCTGACACTCTTGACAACAGAAATTCCCAACCTTGAAACTTAATTAAATCAAGAAATTCCAGAAATCTTACTTTTCTACACCAAACAACATCAATGCGATGACCAACTACATACCTTCTAGCCTGTGACTCAAGTTCCGCTTGATCATTCACTTCCTCTTCTTCATCTTCCTTTTCAGATTCTTCCTTTTCTGAATTGTTCTCCTCCTCTTTATCTTCTTCTTCTCTTTCACTCATCTCTTCTTCTACTTTGTTCTCCTCTGTTGTCTCGTCTGAGTTTTTCCCTTGAGCAAACTCGTCAACTTCCTCAATTTGCTCTTCAAGAGACTTTTCACTTTGTTTCTTTTCTTTCCACTCTTTTAGTCGTTGAAGAATGCTTGAAACAGAGGAATCCCCTTGATCGCTTTTACTTTCAACTTCTTTTGGTTTCGGAGGAGATTTCCTAGGGTTTTCGGGAGTTTTGTTTGAGATAGAAGATGATTTGTAGTTTACCATGGCTAAGGGAGAAGTTTCTTCTTGAATTGTGTTTTTAGAGTGTTGTGATTCTTCTGAGGAAATAAATTCAGCAATGATCACCATTGATGCTTTAGGAAAGGTTTTTATATAAGGTTGAAAAAGTTTTTACTGGGAAGGGTTTAATTTGATTTGACAGTGAGGTGAAAGAAGTGGGTGAAATCAGCTTTTATAATAAATGAAGCGGTGTAAGGGAATTTAGGAAGTTTCACTGTTCAGTCATTCATTGAACAAATTCAATTAATTTTTCAAATTTTAAATTACCGGATGATTCTTTCAAAAACTTAACTTTCCAAATTCAATTAATTTTAAATGAAGTTTCTACAAAACACAATTGGAACACGCTTTTTACATATGTGCAATGTACAAATTTAATAACCTATACCGTTGAGCAATTTAATGAGCTTACCTTTGGTAGTTAACAACGGTGACACTTTAGCTATGTTTATCACACCAAGGTTGTGGTAGAAGCTCTTTTTTCTTTATTTACATTACTTTTGACTTTGCCATATCTTGGAACTTCATAGGCTAGTACTTCAGCTTGATCATCCCAAGTTCCAGTCTTAATTTCTCAAATCTTTCTCTGTTCAAGGGCTTGGTTAGAATATCTGCAATTTTATTTTGAGTTTGACAAAATTCTAACTTTATATTCCCTTGCTCCACATTATCTTTTAGAAAGTGATGCCTAATGTGGATGTGTTTTACCTTTGAGTGTTGAACTGGATCCTTAGAAATACATATAGCACTAGTATTATCACAGTAAATAGGTACACATTAAAAAATAATACCAAAATCTCTGACTTGTTGTTTTATCCATAGAACTTGTGAGCAACATGTTGCCGCTGCCACATATTCAGCTTCTGCAGTAGATAAAGCAACTGTGTTTTGCTTCTTGGAACCCCAAGAAACTAAACAGGGACCTAAAAATTGTACCATACCTGAAGTTATTTTTCTATTAATCAAATCACCTGCATAGTCAGCATCAGTAAAACTATTTAAATCAAAAGAATCACTTCTGGGATATAAGAGGCTCAAATAATCAGTTCCTTTCAAGTATCTTAGAATTCTTTTTACTACTGTTAGGTGAGACTCCTTTGGATTTGCTTGGAACCTGGCACACAGACCTACATTAAAAGATATGTCAAGTCTACTAGCTGTTAAGTAGAGTAGTGAGCCTATCATACCTCGATACATAGATTGATCAATGCAAGTTCCAGATGGGTCTTCATCTAATCTAGTAGCAATTCCCATGGAAGTATTATTGGTTTTGGCATTTTCCAATTTGTATTTCTTGATCAGTTCCTTAATATATTTTTGCTGATGAATCATAATTCCCTCTTCAGTTTGCTTGTTTTGCAAACCAAGGAAGAAATTTAATTCTCCAGTCATGCTCATTTCAAATTCTCCACACATAAGGTCAGCAAAATACTTGCATAGAGATTCGTTAGTTGCACCAAATAAAATATCATCAACATAAATTTGTACAACTAAGATATCAGTTCCATTTGACTTTAAAAACAAAGTTTTATCAATTTTACCACGTTTAAAACCATTAGCCAAAAGGAACTTAGATAATCTTTCATACCATGCTCTAGGAGCTTGTTTTAACCCATAAAGAGTTTTGTCAAGCTTATAGACATGGTTTGGGAACTCTGGATTTTCAAACCCAGGAAGCTGTTCCACATAGACTTCCTCATTTAAATATTTATTTAAGAAAGCACATTTAACATCCATCTGGTACAGCCTAAATCCCATATAAGCAGCAAAGGAAATAAGTAAACGAATAGCCTCTAACCTGGCTATTGGAGCAAATGTCTCTTCATAGTCTATTCCTTCCTGCTGGTTGAAACCTTGTACAACTAGTGTTGCTTTGTTCCTGACAATAATACCATGTTCATCTAGTTTGTTTCTGAATACCCATTTTAGTCCAATGGACTTCTTATCTTTTGGTCTAGGTTCCAGATGCCAAACTTTATTTCTTTCAAATTCACTTAATTCAGCCTGCATAACATTAATCCAGTCAGCGTCAGTTAAAGCTTCAACATAATTCTTAGGTTCCATGGAGGAAAGGAATGCATTGAATGCACAGAAGTTCCTAAGCTGAGATTTGGTTTGAGTTCCTTTTGTGATATCACTCATGATTACATCAACTGGATGTGATTTCTGATATTTCTAGGGCCTTGGAGTGAAATCCTTGATTGGATACAATTTTACTTCATTATTGTTGACTGGTTCTTCTGTAGGAACTTGTTCATGGAACTCAGTTTGAACTTCTTCAGGTGTTTCCACATTCTAGTCTTCATTATGGACATCAGCCTGTTCTTGAAGTGGAGTTTCTGGTGCATTCTCCATCTCAGGTTCAGCATTTGCTTCAGGATTCGTTACTTCAGCAATTTCAACTTGCTGCTTCTGCTGTGATGCTGGTTCCTCATCTGGATTATGCTTACGCACAAGTCCAATTTCGAAATCATCATCACAATCCTGTACATCAACCAAATATTCAGTTTCATCAAATATAATATGTACAGACTCCTCAACACACATAGTCCTTTTATTATAGACTTTGTAAGCTTTACTATTCGAGGCATATCCTAGGAATACTGCCTCATCACTACGTTCATCAAATTTACCCAAGTTCCTTTTTACCATTATTGTGAACAAAGCATTTGCATCCAAAGGATCTAAAGTAGGAAATATTAGGCTTTCTCCCATTCATAAGTTCATAGGGAGTTTTATTGGTGATGGCCCTAACAGATACTCTATTAAGTATATAACATGCTGTGTTTACTGCTTCAGCCCAGAAGTTCCTAGGCAGCCTGCTTGATATTAGAATTGTCCTTGCCATGTCTTCAAGGCTCCTATTCTTGCGTTCCACCACTCCATTTTGTTGTGGAGTTCTTGGGTTAGAAAAGTTGTGATCCATACCATACTCAGTACAGAATTCATCAAATTTTGAATTCTCGAATTCTGTTCCATGATCTGATCTAAGATGTGTCAATTAATTGCCTGTTCTTCTCTGTTCTTTCTTTACAAAAGCAACAAACTCATCAAACGTTTCATCCTTACTTATAAGAAAGAAAACCCAAGTGAACCTTGAAAAATCATCAACAATAACCATTACATATTTCTTACCACTTCTACTTTGGATTCTCATTGGACCACAGAGATCCATATGAATGAGTTCCAAAGGTCTTTTGGTACTTACCATCATTTTGGACTTGAAGGAAATTCGGGTCTGTTTTCTTCTAGCACAAGCTTCACACACTTTGTCATACAGGAACTTAATGCAAGGAAGTCCCTCCACTAAGTTCTTAGATCTTTTTTTATCAAGTAAAGAAAAGCTTGCATGGCCAAACCTTTTGTGACATAAAAGAGGATCATCCTCAATAACACTAAGACATGTTAAACTGCTGTTAGGAACCTCATTAAGATCCACAATATATGTGTTCCCTTTACGAGTTCCTTCCAAAATAATGTTCCAGTGTTATTGTGGTTGATTCTACACTTATTAGAAGTAAAGCTAACAGAATTACCTTTGTCACAAAACAGTGAAATACTTAACAAATTGTGTTTGAGGCCCTCGACTAAAAATACATTATCAATGGCATGGGAACGTGACCTTCCTATCTTTCCAATAACAATTATATCACTTTTCATATTATCACCAAAGGTCACTGTTCCACCATAGTAGGCATCCAGTGAGAGAAATCTAGATTTATCTCCAGTCATGTGCTTAGAACAACCACTGTCGAGGTACCAAGTGTTGTTCCCCCTCACTGGAACCTGCAAGAAGAATTAAACGTTAGAGTTAGGAACCCAGGTTTCCTTGGGTTCCTGTGTAACAGGAGTTGATTCATTTTTCTTGATCCAGATTTGTTCTACATGTTTGACATTCTTCTGTGTGCTTTGTTTTTTCTTAGGACACTTAACCTGCTTATGTCCTGTATTGCCACAGAAATAACAAACCATGCTACTAGGCAAGTCGACATACTTCTTTTCTTTCTGGAACTTGTTTTTAAAACCTAAACCTTCAGTATTCTTGGTTTGAGCCTTAGTAATCCAATCAGGAACTCTATACTCTATTGGTTGCTTACCTTTCCTAACTCTCTCAAGTTCCCCCTCAAGACGTGCCTTATCCGTTTTTAAATCTTCCAAATCATGTTTTAATTTTTCAAAATTCGGATAATCAGTAGGTGGAGGAACTTCAGAGTTAGGAGTATCAACACTAAGTTTTAACAAAGACAATTCCACATTTAGGAGTATGTTATCTTGTTTCAGGTTCTCTATAGTCTCTTTTAAATTTTTATTATCATCAAACAGACTAAAGAACCTGTATTGAATGTCAAACTTCATGTTATCAACCCATTCAATGTTCTCTTTGTAAGTAACTAAAGCTTTATCACTTTGCTGTTTGGATCTATGTAATTCCTTTAAATCTTCTTGAATTTCCAAAACAGTATTTATTAGATTTTCTTTAGACAGATGTTTTAATTGATTGTAAGAGAACCATACCTCAGACTCAAGCTCCTTTAGTTTGGCAGCTTCATCAGTTTTTGCCATTAAACATAAATGAGCAGTTTCTTCTAATGGTTGGTCCTCCTCTTCTTCTGAATCTATATCTCCCCAAGCAGCTAGCATGGCTTTCTTCACATTGTCCTTGGTGAAGTAAGGCTTATAGACTTTTGACTCTTTGGATTGCTCTTTGCCTTTTGTCTTTCCTTTCTCTCCATCCTGTACAGGGCAATCCTTAATGAAGTGATCTTTTGACCCACACCTGAAACACGTTGTGTTTCTGGAACTTGTGAACTTCTTGTTCCTGTCGAACTTCTTATTATTCATCATCTTTTTAAATTTCCTCACTAGCATAGCCATCTCTTCCTCATCAACTTCCGATTCTTTTGAATCTTGAGCCTTAAGTGCAAGGCTTTTACTTCTGGAACTTTCAGTATTGGAACTCAGATGAAGTTCATGTGTCATTAATGATCCAGCTAGTTGTTCCATATTAAACTTGGTGAAATCCTTAGCTTCCTGTGGTAGACTTCTTAGGATCTTCCTTGCCTGTTCATTAATAGGAATATGCCTGCCAAGGGAGTTCATTTCATTAATAATATCATTGAATCTGGTAAACATCTCTTCTATGGTTTCTTTAGATTGCATTTCAAACCTTTCATACCTAGACATCAATAAATCTATTTTAGAACGTTTTACCTCGTTAGTACCTTCATGAGTTACCTGTAGCAAATCCCAAATCTGTTTGGCAGACTTGCATCCCATGATACAGTTATGTTCATGGGGTCCAAGTCCACAGTGCAAATACTTTATTGCTAAAGCATTCAGTTCAAGTTTTTGATAATCTTCTTTGTCATAATAAGAAATAGATTTAGAAACTACCTCATGTTTGTCATTGGTTGTAGTTATTTCAAAATCACCAGTTTCAATAACACGCCAAACCTGGTAATTTTTCCAAATCCCTATTTACCCGGATGACCAAGAGAAAACAACCTTCACTTTTCCACATGGAATATTTGCTTATAGGAGAATGCCGTTTGGCCTTTGTAATACTCCCACAACATTTCAAAGATGCATGATGAGTATATTTGGAGACTTGTTGGAGGAGGAGTTAGAGGTGTTTACGGATGATTTCTCCGTAGTTGGTGTTTCATTTAAGGCATGCCTTGAAAATCTTGAGAAATGTCTAGCAAGGTGTGAGAAGGTGAACTTGGTATTGAATTGGGAAAAGTGTCACTTCATGGTTGAAGAAGGCATAGTCTTTGGCCATAAGATTTCTCACAAGGGTATAGAGGTGGACAAAGCAAAAATTGAGGTTATTGAAAAGCTTCCACCTCCGGTTAATGTGAAAGGAGTGAGATCTATCTTAGGCATGCCGGGTTTTATAGAAGATTTATCAAGGATTTCTCACTCATTGCAGATCCCCTCAATGATCTTCTTCAAAAAGATGCCAAGTTTATATTCGATGACAAGTGTTTGGAAGCATTCAATAAATTGAAGAAGGCTCTAATTTTTCTCCCATTGTCCAAGCCCCAAGATGGGATTCACCTTTTGAGTTGATGTGTGATGCTAGTGATACAGCCATTGGGGGTGTTTTGGGTCAAAGAGTTGATAAGAAACTCCATGTCATTTATTTCATGTGAAAGAACCTTAATGGTGCTCAAAGGAATTACACAACAATGGAGAAAGAGTTTTTGGCAATTGTTCATTTCTTTGAAAAATTTTGTTGCTATTTTTTAGGGTCCAAGACGATTGTCTTAACAGATCATGTGGCCCTAAAATATCTCTTTTCTAAGAAGTAATTGAAGCTAAGGTTGATCCATTGGGTGCTTAAGCTACAAACTTTTGATCTTTAAATTATATATACAAAAGGAGCGGAAAATGTGGTAGCGGATCATTTATCTAGACTTGAGGATTTTCAAGTTCAATATGATGGGTCTCCTATAGAAGATAGAATGTTTTATGATTCTTTGTACTCTATACATTTGAAGGAAGTCCCATGGTTTGCCGATTTAGTTAACTATCTTGCTTGTGGGGAGTTTCCTCCTTCATTTACCAAGAATCAAAGAAAGAAGCTTAAGAGGGAGGCTAGGCATTATGTGTGGGATGAACCAATCTTGTACAAGAGAGGTGTTAATGGTTTGTTGCGTCGATGTGTGCCGAATGAAGAGATACCTAGTGTGTTGAAGATGTGCCACTCGGATCCTAGTGGTGGTCACATGGGTGTTTCTTGGACATCTTCCAAGTTGCTTCAATGTGGATTATGGTGGCTAAATCTGAACACCCGGTAATTTGTCAAGAAGTGTGATCGGTGCCAAAAAACCAAAAATATCTCAAGGAGAAATGAGATACTCCAACAACCCATCCTTAAGGTGGAAGTCTGTTATGTATGGGGAATCGACTTCATGGGTCCTTTTCCTACTTCATATGGGAATTAATATGTTCTTGTTGCCGTTGATTATGTGTTGAAATGAGTGGAAGCCATTGGTTCACTAACAAATGATTATAAGGTAGCAATGAAGATGTTCAAGAAGAAAATTTTCCCACGATTTGGCATTCCAAAGGCGGTCATCAGTGATAATGGATCTCATTTTGTCCATAGTGCTTTCTGAAAGATGTTGAAAAAGCATGGAGTTAATCAACGTTTCGGACTCCCCAATCACCCTCAAACCTAGTGGGCAAGTTAAGGTGCCTAATCGTCAAATCAAATTGATTCTTGAGAAGACGGTCGCAAGAAATAGGAAAGATTGGTTGGATAAGCTAGATAATGCTTTGTGGGCAATTAGAACGACCTTTAAGACTCCTATTGGCACGACTCCTTACCGCTTGGTTTATGGGAAGTCTTGTCATCTTTTGGTAGAACTTGAGCATCGTACTCATTGGGCTTGATCTCCATGAGTTGGAAGAACTTCGATTGGATGCATATGATTGTGCAAGCATGTATTAAGCTCGTACCAAGGAGGTGCATGATAAGATTATTGAGAAGAAGGAGTTCAATGTTGGTGATAAGGTGCTCCTTTACAATTCTACGATGAGATTATTTCCCGGGAAATTAATGTCTCGTTGGAGGGGTCCTTTTGTGATTCAAGAGGTCTTCCCTAATGGTGCGGTTTAAACCTCTCCTTTGGATTTCTCAAGGTCTTTCAAAGTCAATGGTCATAGGCTCAAGCGTTACTATGATGGAGTTTTTGTCAGAGTCATAAATAATATGACCCTCTATGAACCACCATGAAGGGTGGAGAACGTCAAGCTAATGACGTTAAACAAGCGCCTCTCGAGAGGCAACCCGAATTTCTAACTTTCTTTGATTTTATTTTTCACGTTTGATGTTTTTGATCTAATTGATTTTCTTTATTAATTGTGTTCTAGGGTAAATTTGATTGGATGGAAATGAGGCTTCCAGCAATTTTGGTACCAAATTTGAGGATGAAGTGTTCTATTTGAGTGCTTGGAGGCATATGCAAGAATTGAAGCTTGGTGGGTTCGAAATGGTGGGTTCATGAAATTTTTGTGTTAAACCCACCGTGAAGGCGTTTAGGGACTGCCTAGTCTCGTGTTTATCATGATTATGTAGCATGTTCCCACCGATGTGCGCACAAGAGGCTTTAGGAGGAGCAAAAGACCCAGGAGGGTGCGGGCGCGCGCGACCTTGGCGCGGCTGCGCGCCTTGGTGGCGCGGGCGTGCACCCCCTCCGCGCAGGCGTGCCCCCTGCTGGCCCTTCTTTTAAGTGCATCATCCTTCATTTTTCTATCTTCCTCCACTTTCTTATTTCATTTCTCTTGTTATGTTCTAGCATATTCTCCTTATTTTCTGCCATATTACCATCATAATATTATCATTTTCACTTCATTTAGTTGATTAATACTCTAAAATCTCCAATTTTGAACTTCTCTAGTGATTTTCTCTCTCTAAAAGTTGGGATTTTTGGGTACTATTTGATTTGGGTTTTGAGTTTGCAATATTGGATTGAAAGTGTGTGATTGTGCTATTTGCTCCATTTCATTGATATTTCTCATAAATTCAAGGTATGATTTCTTTATTTCTTTTGGTTTTGTTGATTAATTTTCTACCTTGGTTTTTCATGAGAACTTGATTTGTTTTGTTACTTACATTAATGGTGATTCCATATTGCTTGTTTCTTACCTCTAATACTTGTATTGATGATGTTTATTGATGGATAATTGAACTTTTAATGCTTGATTTTGCTTGAACATCTACTATTTAGTTATCATCATTGTTGGATATGTTGTTATGATATTTGGTAATAATAATGTTCTTAATGACGGGTTCTAGATGATTGATTGGAGTGTTGTTGCTCTTGATTTTCATTGGTAGTTCATAAATTCATGCTAACATTATTGTTCAAGTGCATTTATACACTTGTGGAGTGATGATTTACTCTTTTCATGATAATGTGGCCTTGAGTTTGTGTGCTCTTTATTTACATCATCTTTTCACATCATTCCTTTCATGATTTTGAGCCTAGTTCTCTTTTGTTCTGTGTAGGTGGCACCTCTTCGCCGGGATAAGTGGACACGGACTTCTACTTCAAGGGAGGTTGTTCCACCTCCGCCCAATTTCCAAGAGACTTATGTTATTGAATTTACCAAGCAAGAGCATTGGGATATGTTCATCCGTCTTTCATCTAGAAATCTTCTATCAACCCAATTCTATGATTCATTGGCAACTACATCTTTGGGAATTAATGATGATGTGAGACTATTGGCTCGAAATATGGGGTTGGAAGAATTCATTGGTCTTAATGCTCCGACATATTCCCGCATCACTTTTGAGTTTCTTACATCTTTGGAGCAACATGAAGAGAAGTTGGATGGTGTGACTACTCAAATGCTTACTTTTCAAGTTTTCAACAATGACCACTCGATTCCTCTCTCCTATTTCTATGAAGCCTTCAAGTTTCCTTCGCCAATAGAGGGTACTCCCTACATTTACCCGACTTTTGATGTTTTGCAAAGAGATCATGGTTATAAGGAACATCGTTGGTGGAGGCACATCTTAGTTGAAGATAGCTATCGTCCCCAATATTCCAAGTCGGCTTCTATTATCGACCATTTTTTTTCTAAGGAGTATCTTGGAGCCATTTCTAAGGAAGAGCTGAGTTGGCTTTGGTTGGCGGATAAACCTCATGAAGAAGAGGTCGAGGTCATTGATTTTGCAACCCAATTGCTCGATCGTTTCCTCAATATTCGTGATGGTATTTTTCTCTCCAGAAGCATTCAACTGGGAGTAATGATCACTATCTTGATCCTCTCTCTCAATAAAAGATATGGGAAGATGCTTGAATCCCTTAAGCCTATTTGTGATAAACGAGAGAAAAATCCATCCCATCTTCTTAGTATCTATGCCTTTATAAGTCAAACATTTTTGGAGCGTTCTACTTAAGAAAACTTGTTTGTTTGGAAATTTTCAATGACAATAGATTGGTGCCCCATCTTTCACCCCGAGGCTACGGCTAGATGCTTAGACACCGCTCTTCCATGGAGACCAAACAAGTTGTCGGTCGACCAAGCTGTCAAGAAAGCTCCTTTGCCAAATCTCCTAGACAATCCATATTTCCTTCTTGCTCTCTCTTCACCCTCGGTGTCCCGGGGAGGTACATCTTTGATTCCCCCTTCTTCATCTTCTCTCTCTACTTGTGACTTGTCTATTTTGCATGCAAATATCGATTCCATTGTGAATGTCTTGAATTGTTCAACTTTAGGGAATGACTGACAGGGTAAAGTTGTATCCCCTAATCAAAAGTAATTCCTAAATCCTCTAACTAATGTAGATAGGGAAGTAGAGTCGAATCCACAGAAAAACGAGTCTTTCTATTCCTAATTAACTAAAGTAATCTAAATTATAAAGTAACCAATATGTGAATTTGAATATGAAACTAAACTACGAAGATTAAGAACAAGGAGAAAATAATGTATAAAAGGATCTAGGGCATAAGTTCACCAATAAATAATATTCCACGGTAGAATATAATAATCATTCATCAATGCATACATTAATCATATTATAAAAGGCTTTCGCTACGTATTACAATCACACAATTAATTTACCGGTATTAAATCTCATCTTTCAAATCTCGACTTAACCATTTATAAATTAACTTGCCTATTGAAACTAGACCTAAACATTAATTCTCATATGTCGAATTCGAATCAATATTGTCGAACTCATGCATAAAAGATCAGGCCTAATCTAGTCACAGAGCATTAAATCAATCAATAGGAAATTAATTTAGCATTGACAATTAACAACCATTAATTACCCCTTCATATTATTTATGGATCCCCATAAACCCTAGAAATAGAACTACTCACGCATAATAAAAACTAAACTAATCAAAGTAATAAAGCAAGACATGATCAAAGGAATAAAATAAACAACTAAGATTAAGAGAAGAGAAATAGTTACCAAATAAATCTGGAATTCAGAATAGATTAAAAGAAAATTATAAGAGAGAGAACCTAATCTAGTAGCTAAGTAGAGAGAGAAAATCTAAAAGAGATGGTAATAAAAAATTACGTACATAATTCGTACTAAAACACTCCTAAAACAAAAACTAAAACAAAACTAATCAGCTACTTAGAAAAACAAGCGCCCGATCGGGCCCGCCTTTTTACAACGCCCATTGCTGGTATGCTGCGCCCGATCAAGCCTACGCTCACCAGATCGGGCGCGCTTCTTCCTTGAGTTGCTTTTGCGTGCACCCGCCCGATCGGGCCCGACTTCTTCTTCGAGGCTTGGATTTCGATTGGGATCGATTCCTCGGCCCAATCCGGATTTCCTCATCGGGTCTTGATTACTTGATCCAATAGCCCCGATATAACATACCGAGCCCTTAATCTACGAAAACACTAGAAAACACAAATTAGTAATAAAAGTGGCCCTAAAGAGCCAAAAACACTACTAATTATGACCACGGGATGGGGGTAAAACACTATATAAATTGGACATATCAAACTCCCCCAAGCCAAAGCTTTGCTTGTCCCTAAGCAAAGAACTCATCAATGAACATATAAAACATGTCTCATCCCAATAAACAAAATCAAGCACAAACGATTCAAGACAAATCTAATGAACATGCTTCAATGTCAATCAATATCATTCATCTAATCATCCTTCATCCCCAACAATTGTCAAGTAAAGCAAACCACATGAGCATATAGAATTCAAGACTAGTGCTCACACACTCAACTCTCATTTATGTGGCGAGTAAAAGATGTACTCGATCGCTCTCCAACCAACCCCTTTATTTGTGAACAATGCCCTCCCATCTCACACTCTCGTGTGTTTAAAACAATGAACGCTTAACCTACTAGTCGACTCAAATTATGTCAAATCATAACTTGCATTGATAAACAACACTTTCACATTCATACAACTCTATGCACAAAGGTCGAAAGGTCTTTAAAGCTTGTAATGTAAGGCTAGGGTAAAGGGTAGGATAAATTTAGGAAAATGTGAGAGTAAAGCCATGGTTAAAGGAGCCATATCCTAACAAAACCCAAGGTCACAACAAGTGATGACCTAAACATCTCCAATCACAACTCAACTCCACAAAAGGTCACCAAACAATCATATATACAACACAATCCCAACACTTACATATTCACTCACAAAATATGATAATATGAAATAGAGTGAATTAAAACAAACTTTTTCCAAACTTGAATTTTTCATTGAAGCTCAATTTTTTTCTTTTGATTAACCTCCAACTAGAACATTTGAACATTGAACACTTTTTTTTTTCTTTGTTTTCTTTTCTTTTGAAGTTCACTTATTTTTTTCACTCTTTGTTTTTCATAACATAATTCTTTAATTTTTTCAAGAAAATATAACTTTTAAACTCATCAAAAATAAACATGATAAAAACAAAACAACTTCTCAAATCCCACCCAAATTGTGCAAATAATAAGCACACTACAAACTCCCTCACCTCACTCACTAATAGCTCCCCCAAGCCAAGCTTGGGACTAGTAACCAATGGGGCAAAATAGGCTTGTAATGTGGCTAATAAACAACAAAAAGTCAAGGCAACAACACGGGTAGCAAGAAGGGAACAAATGTATCTACAATCATCTGAAGGCCAACTAAAAGAACAAATGCCTTCGTCCTCCTCAATGTGCATAATAATGAATCATATAAACATTACTTATAGTTTCAAACCAATACTCAAATTCATCGACATACCAAGAAATAACACACATTCCTAACCAAATCAACTAGTTAAGCACTATATTCACAAATAGTTGGAAAAATTGACGCATGTTAAGGAATCTAAACAATCAAACTTCAAATCATGATCAACAAATTCACAAAGCTCATTATCATATACCAAGAATAAAAACAATATTTTCTAAGTATGGGACACAGGGAAGCATGATTTATAATTCATCGAAACGTATTTTTGATTTTTTTTGTTTTTTTCAAATTTTTTGTATTTTTTTCATAAAGGAAAGCAATAAAAACTACACTAGGAAAACAATAAATAGAGAAGAGAGAAAAAGATTTACCATATATACAAGAAATCTATCCCAAGCCAAATCAAGAAATGCCCTCATTGACTTGGGAAGGTAGCCAGGAGAAGCTACTCCTCATCATCATCCATCCTCTCGTACCCTCTTCCATAGCTCGAGCCGGCACCACCCTGGCTCGTTCCAGCACCACCATAACCCAAACCACCTGCAAAGTAGTTAGGGTTCACATTTCCCCCCATACCCCCAAAAGGAGCATCACCCCCATATCCATGGACTGAAGAGTAGTCCACATAAGTAAAAAATGCTCCGGGGGTGGAATACCCTCCTTGGGGGTATTGGAACCAGTCGGGAACTAATGCCTCGGGGGGAATAGCCCTCGGCGTGCATAGTCATCATACATGGGGTATAGACCCCTCCCAAGGTTCCTATCTATATGACCCACCCGACTATCCAAAGTGCTTAACCTAGAATCTAGATTTTGCACCATGCCCTCTACTCTCCCTTGCCCCATCTCTATACGGTCCAGTTGGCTCCTAAAAGCAGAAAAGTCATAAGGGGCATTGGGGTTGACGTTATAATCGACCGAGGAGGTGGGTATGCCATAGGTGAGGGGTGGAGGTGGTGGGTAGTGTAGTGAATAGTGTTGGGGGGGGGAATGGTCTTGGGGTGATTGGTGGGGTTGTGGTGAAAGGTGAGGTTCTTGAACCTCGCCTTGACCGTTAATCTCAAATGTGTAAGAAGGCTTCCCCTTCTCAAATTTGGTCAAGGCGGGGTTGGGTAAGGTAAAGGCTTGGTCTCTCCTACCCGATTGTCGGTGGACTATCCACCAGGTGTCACCTCCCACGGGTTGCACCTAGTTTAGGCTCCATAAATAAGCTAGGTCCATGAGGTTTAAGCCCACTACTTTCCTATTCCCATCCGGGTTCCAATCTAGGTGTTTGATGGCAATATGGGTCACTAACCCCCCAAAATAGATAGGTGCCCTAGACCTACCCGTTTCGGCCGCGTTGGCCGCTCTTTGAAAGAGATTGACAATCATATGGGGTATGTTTAATTTTTCAGCAATTAGGAATTACATAGGATTCCAACAATTCTAATTCATCCCTCCTCACGTTTTCCAGTTCATGCCTCCCAAAAATAGTGAGGCCAACAAACATTTGCCAAGACTTTGGGACGGGATGTTGAATCCACGTCCCTTTGGCGTGTTGGAGGTTAGCCAAACCCTCCCCAGTGAGTCTCTTGTAGACCACGACAATGTGGACTTGGGAGGGTTCGATAAGTTTATCCAATTTTAATTCAAACAACTTCCCAAATTCTTTTAGAGTTAATCGCACATCGTTGTTTAATAATTGGAATTGCACATGAGTGATTATAGCATTCATTTTAATAACATTAAAACTAGAGATAAATTCTAATGTTAAATAATCATAAGTATCATGATGCATTTGGAAGAAACCACTCATGCCTATACCCTTAAACAATTTTTCTACATATTTATCAACACCTAATCCAGATAACGTAGGATGATGAACAAAACGGGTTGAGATTACCTGCCTCTCGATGAGATTGAGCATCCTTGCCAGTTGTTCCGCCGAAGTGATAACAACCTCCTCCCATCCCGGTATTTGAAGCTCCGGGTCGACCATTGGTTGTTGTTTCCTCGAACTCTCGCCCCTTTGTTGTCTAGAACGTTTGGAAGCCATATGTAGGTGGAAATTTGGGTATTTGAAGCTTTCTCTCTCTAAGGGTTAGAAGAAATTATGAGAGAAAGTGGGAGAAAGTGGGTGGAAAATGTAGAGGAAGGTGTGAGGATTGAAAATATGTAGAAATTTTAAGGTTTTGATGGGTGAATTTGAGGAGATTTGGAAAGAAAGTGAGGTTGAAGGTTTGAAAATGGAGGTTTTAGAGAGAGAAAGTGTGAATGAGGAAGAAGAAGTAAGAAAGAAAAAGAAAAGAAAAAGGGAGAAGAAGGTTTTAAAACCTCCGGATAAATAGGCGCGCCCGATCGGGCAAGCCTCGCCCGATCGGGCGAAGGTGGTTCTAGCTGAAATGTAAAGTGCGCGCCCGATCGATTGCGAACACGAACCTGAAAATCGCCAATTTGCTCGCCCGATATTTCTTTTTGTGGCACTCGATTTCTCAAAAAATTCCGCCCGATCGGGCGAAGATTCCCTTGATTTTCTTCCTCACTTGTGCGCCCGATC
The DNA here is from genome assembly GCF_001683475.1 of Chenopodium quinoa. NCBI lineage: Eukaryota > Viridiplantae > Streptophyta > Magnoliopsida > Caryophyllales > Amaranthaceae > Chenopodium > Chenopodium quinoa. Next base: position 997,566 of record NW_018745260.1, read on the forward strand.
GGGACTCCTTGCCCGATCGGGCGAAATAATGCTCTAATAAAATCAATATTTCATGCCCTATCGGGACTCCTTGCCCGATCGGGCGAAATAAACTTCAATTCTGACCCTTAGGTGCGCGCCCGATCGGGCCCGTACCCAATCCTTTAGCTTCTCTTTTCTTTGCCTTTTTCTCTTGAAACCTCCTTACTTTGTGATCTAAAACTTGTACAAAACACTCATGAAAGGTAAAATTTCACTCTCCTCACCTCTCTAAAAAGAAATTAAAATAAAAATAACGAAAAAAAATAGTCAAGAAAGTAAGAAATACGGGTTGCCTCCCGCAAAGCGCGTGTTTATCTAGGTCCCGCACGACCTTCTTACCAAGTTCAATAACTAGGACCCTTGGCCTAACGCTTGATCAGGCGGTTTCTCACCCGGTCGAGCGGTGTTTTGGCTACGACACGACTTCCTGACATGTACCGTGGGACGCCAATTCACCTTATCTGGTGGATCCTCCATGACTTGGATTGGGGGTTCTTCAATGCTACGCACTAAGGATCCCTCTTTGATCGAGGGTTGCTTTAAATTGTCATTGCATTCAACACTTGCAACTCGATCTGGCAGAACATTTACCGTAGGCTCAATTTGCACAACTTGTTTGATTGATTCCACCTTTTCGTCCTCAAAACCAAGACCGACAGTGTAGAGGGCTCTTTCTATTGCATTAACTTCCTTCTGTCATTTGTCTATCTCATCTGAAAGGGATGCAACACAAGATACCGCCTCCAAGGGATCTTTTACAAGAGCTTGGGGCTTGTTAGAATAACCTTGAACCACATTAAAACTAAAGCACTTCTCCTCTGGCATGGGGCCCATAGGGGTATTTTTAAAATTAAAAATAATTTTACCATCCCCTACTGATAGTGTTAATTTACCACTTCTCACATCTATAATTGCTCCTGCAGTGTTGAGGAATGGTCTACCCAAAATAATTGGGGTTTGCATATCCTCAGCCATATCAAGAACAACAAAATCAACAGGTATATAAAATTTACCTACTCTAACGAGAACATCCTCTAAAACACCTAAAGGGTATTTGAAAGAACGTTCGGCCATCTGTAGAGTAATATTGGTAGCTTTTAATTTACCCATATTCAATTTGGAACACACAGATAATGGCATGACACTAACACTAGCACCCAAATCACACAATGCATTATCAATCAATAGATTGCCAATATGACAAGGGATAGAAAAGCTACCCAGATCTTTTAATTTTGGTGGAGATTTATTTTGAAGTACGGCACTACACTCTGCAGTGAAAGCTACTGTCTCTACCTCACTAATAGACCTTTTTCTTGTCAATATTTCTTTTATAAATTTTGCATATGATGGAATTTGTGTGATTAATTCAGTGAAGGGAACTGTTACCTTCGAATCTTTTACCATCTCCAGGAACTTACCAAACTGCTTATCCAAGTTTGTCTTCAAGTGACGATTGGGGAATGGAGTTTAATAACTGGCTTTGGAGCATTATTCCTCTTATCTGGAGTGGCCACCTTCTCTGGAGTCGTACCCTGCAATGTAGAATTAGATATATTAGTAGTATGCTTTAGCCCTACGGGGCTATTAGCTACATTGTCTGGTTTAACGGAATCAAGATTAGCATTATTTAATGAAACAGGTTCATCAACTCTGGGCATAGGGGGCCCTTCATAGTTTGAACCACTCCTTAGAGTATTTTCATAGGCTTGATCCGTAGGCCTGGTTGGCTGTGCTGGCAAAGCTCCCTGTTGACGGGCTTGTAGAGTAGTGGAAAGTTGCGCAATTTGATTATCGACAATTTTATTATGCGCTAGAATTGAATCAATTTGTGCATCTCTACTCTCCATGTACTTCTTCATATTAAACAACATCGCTGTAATTTCCACCAAAGAAGGGTCGGAAGATGAGGAGGATTGTTGTGATTGGTTCTTCTGGCCAGCATTGGGATGGTAATATTTCTAATGTTGTTGTTGTGGCGCCTGTGGTTCTTGTGGTGGTGGATTTTGAACATTAGTACTCCGGTAGGAAAGGTACGGATGATTCCGATACCCAAGATTGTAGGTGTTGGAGTATGGGTTATTCTGCCTATAAGCTTGAAAGGCATTAACTTGCTCCACGAAACTCCTGCAATCTTGTTCCCAATGACCTATAATTCCACAATTTTCATAGAAAGCCTTATTAACATTATTATTAATTGCAGAAACATTAGCAATATTGGCAGTGCTAAGATTATCTAATTTTTAGCAGATAGAGGTCAATTGAGCTTGCAAAAACGATACAAAGTCAACACTATGCTTCCCCTTGTTAGCAAATCCTCTAGGATTCCCATATTGGGAATTATGTATCGCCATATCTTTAATAACCTGACCTGCATCATCAACATTAAGATTCATAAATCTCCCACTAGCTGAAGAATCTAAAATTATTCTAGATGAATTTCCAATGCCATTGTAAAAGGCTTGGATTAACTGCCATTGTGCCAAATTATGTGGGGGCATTATCTTTGTAGGTCCTTGAACCTCTCCAAAGCCTCATATAGAGTTTCATCGGCTTCTTGTGCAAAGTTCTGAATTGCACTCCGTAGTACGGTTGTTCTCTCTCCAGGATAATACTTGTTATAAAAATTCAAAACAAGAGATTCCCAGTTAGTTATACCAAGTGCAGTTCTATTTAATCCATTAAACCACAATTTAGCTTTTCCAGTTAAAGAGAAAGGAAAGAGAAACTCCTTGATTTGTTCATGTGTGACCCCGACTTGCCCGATGGTATTACAATATTGATAATAGTCTGCAAGGTGAAGATTTGGGTCTTCACCCTTGGCTCCACTAAGTTGCTTCCTCTCTATTATCGTTATTAATTGGGGTTTAATATCAAATTGTACCCCATCAAGAGCCGGAGTGGGAGTGAGATGTGGAAAATCTGTAAGCTTTGGTTGTAAGTAATCACTAAGCTTCTTTGGAGCCGTCATCTCTGATTCTGGATCTGATGATACCTCTGAATCGCTAGAACTAGTTGGAGGATCTCGGTGATTATTATTATCACTAGAGTCCGCCAGAATTTGCTTGTAAAGGTTCTTCTGTCTATGGAAGGATCGTTCGATCTCAGAATCGAATGGGATGTACCCTGATCTGGAACACCTGGGCATAAACAACAAAAACTAAAAGCAAATATGAGATTTTCCTCAAAGAACTAACGTTCTCTAAGACAAAAAGAAATAACCTAGACTACAAAAATAATCAGAAATAAAAATAAAACCGTTTCCCCGTCAACGGCGCCAAATTTTGACAGGGTAAAGTCGTATCCTCTAATCAAAAGTAATTCCTAAATCCTCTAACTAATGTAGATAGGGAAGTAGGGTCGAATCCACAGAGAAACCAGTCTATCTATTCCTAATTAACTAAAGTAATCTAAATTATAAAGTAACCAATATGTGAATTTGAATATGAAACTAAACTACGAAGATTAAGAACAAGGAGAAAATAATATATAAAAGGATCTAGGGCATAGGTTCACCAATAAAATATATTCCAGGGTAGAATATAATAATCATTCATCAATGCATACATTAATCTGATTATAAAAGGCTTTCGCTACGTATTACAATCACACAATTAATTTACCGGTATTAAATCTCATCTTTCGAATCTTGATTTAACCATTTATAAATTAACCTGCCTATTGAAACTAGACCTAAACATTAATTCTCATCTGTCGAATTCGAATCAATATTGTCGAACTCATGCATAAAATATCATGCCTAATCTAGTCACAGAGAATTAAATCAATCAATAGAAAATTAATCTAGCATTGACAATTAATAACCATAAATTACCCCTTCATATTATTTATGGATCCCCATAAACCCTAGAAATAGAACTACTCACGCATAATAAAAACTAAACTATTCAAAGCAATAAAGCAAGACATGATCAAAGGAATAAAATAAACAACTAAAATTAAGATAAGAGAAATAGTTACCAAATAAATCTGGAGTTAAGAATAGATTAAGAGCAAATTATAAGAGAGAGAACCTAATCTAGTAGCTAAGTAGAGAGAGAAAATCTAAAAGAGATGGTAATAAAAAATTACGTACATAATTCGTACTAAAACACTCCTAAAACAAAAAGTAAAACAAAACTAATCAGCTACTTAGAAAAACAAGCGCCCGATCGGGCGAAGGACCGCCCGATCGGGCTCGCCTTTTTACAACGCCCATTGCTGGTATGCTGCGCCCGATCAAGCCTACGCTCACCAGATCGGGCGCGCTACTTCCTTGAGTTGCTTTTGCGTGCACCCGCTTGATTGGGCGTATGCTTTCCCATCCGGCCCGGCTTCTTCTTCGAGGCTTGGATTTCGATTGGGATCGATTCCTCGGCCCAATCCGGATTTACTCATAGGGTCTTGATTACTTGATCCAATAGCCCCGGTATCACATACCGAGCCCTTAATCACCGGTTCTCACCGATCGTGGGCTTCAAGAATGGTCGTGTCCTTCTAGCTTCCATAGTCGATTCATGAAAACCTGGGAAAATGCTTCAAAAGTGCAATTTCCTGTAAAACTCAACTAAAACTACGAAAACACTAGAAAACACAAATTAGTAATAAAAGTGGCCCTAAAGAGCCAAAAACACTACTAATTATGACCACGGGATGGGGGTAAAACACTATATAAATTGGACATATCAATGACTTTGTTTTAGGCTATGATTATCATGCTAGGCAATTTTATGATATGCATGTAATGAGGGGGGATATTGAGCCTTATGTTAAATACCCTTACCTCCCCATTCAAAAGGGACCCTGTTGAAGCTTAAAGGTTTTGATGATGATAGACTTAAACTCAAGCAAACTCGACTAAAGATTTATTTAAGTGTTCAACTAAGAAGAGGTGAAGTAGACCTTGGTGGTGGAAGAGTAACCTTGACTAAGAAGAACATGAAGAAAATACTTTGAGAAGGTTAAACAAGATAAAAGAAGAGTTCCCTAACAGGAATTTAGTTCTCTAACAAGAACTATCTAAGTTCCCTAACAAGAACATTCCCTAACAAGAACTTGAAGACAACAGGAACTTGGTCCTGGACTGTGCGAAGCCTAAGAAATATTCGAGTACAGAATAAAACGGAACATCAACTTAATTTAGTTAAGATTTTATCTTCTAGATATGTTGTTAAATATGTTAAGTAGGATATGCATGAAACCTATTAAAAGCATGGAAAGAGCTTTGCAAATCTAATAAAACGGAAAGAATAAAAAGATAGATTTTAGGAAAAGATTTTACAAATAATTATTTCTTAAAATCAGAATATCAAAAAGATATTATTCTTTTTGATAATATTTAATTATCATATTTTTCGAAAAGATTTTCTTTAAATGATTTACTTAGAATACCGTGTTTTGAGATTTGGTTAAAATTAACATAATTGTCTTTTAAAAACCCAACTTGCTATACGACTTAATCTTGTATAAATAGTAGAGATCTCATTTCATAGTTTTTGTGAGCTTAGGCTTGAAGAAATCACTCATGCTTTAATTGTGTAAGTTTTCCAAGCTTATAATCTTGTCATATTAGTTTCGGGTTTCGTGCATAGCTCGCCTATCATATACTAGGGTCACATATTTTGTACTGGTTGGGTTCTTGGGTGAGTGTGTAATATATCTTTTGCATACAGTGTGTAAGCTTCTAGTGTGAGGCTAAGAGAGTACTTTGGGAGTACGAGTGAATCTAAGTTTAGGGCTTAGATTGGGTAGGATAGGCTCCTGATGTACGTGTAGCAAGCTCAGTGTAGAACTTGTGAGTAAAGGTTTGGGCATAATAGGTTGTAATTTGGGATTGCCCAATTATAGTGAAGTATCTTGGTTTTGAAATCCCTTAGGAAGGGTCGAGGTTTTACTTCCAGTTGGGCCCTAGAAGGTTTCCTCATAAAAATCTGTGTGCATTGCAAGTTCCTTTCAAGTTTATTTATTTTTCGATAAAGGTAGTAATAAGAACTCACATACAATTCACCCCCCTTATAGTATTCGTCTCAACTTATAATTGGTATCAGAGCACGGTTCTCACGTGCAAGTAGGTAACTTTGCTGAGTAAGGTCCTGAGGAGAGATGAATTAAAAGGAGAAACTTGAAGAAGGGTATTGTACCAATATCCATCTATGTTAAATGTTAAGTTCTATACTGTAGACACCCATTTTTTTCTCCCCAAAACCAAACCCAGTGATGAGTACCTTTCACGTCGAATCATAATCGAATGAAGTGAAAGTGTGGAAAGTCTAGTGTTGCGGTTAGTTTTTATTTCTTTTCTTTCTCTCTGTTTTTGAAAACCTATTTTAAGAAAATAGCCAATTTAGTTTGGTTTGGTTGATGGAAAGGGTCCAATAATAGTGTAGTTGGGATGGGATGGTGTGTAACTTATGCAATTTTCAAAGAACAAAAGCTTGAGTGATTCAAAAGATTAAAATAGCAAAAAAATAAAAAATAAATAAAAGTGTACAAAAGGGCAAGTGTTCCAATGTCTTTGACATGAACATGTCTTTGATATGAAAACGTCTCAGATTGCGTTTCTTATCGAGTGCTCGGTACCGTTCCTGAGAAACATGAATGCCAAGTGAGTGATAGACTGCATGATTGGGATTTCCCACACTTATAAAAATAAAAAATGCAAAAGCAAAAAAGAGCAAAAATAAAAAAGAAAATAGCTCCAATGTGAGAAACCTCAAGCATGAAAATACAAATATTCAAAAGCAAGGTTGCAGACCTTGGGGGCTTATTGATGAGTGTCATTTATGGCACTCATAGGGTAGTCTTTTAGGGTTATTTCTTTCCCTTTTTCATTCTTTCTTCTCTTATTTTTGGTCCTTTTTCCTCAGGTTTCTCTTTCTCCTCTTTTCTTTATGGTTCTCGTGTTTTCCTTTTATTTGGCTCTTTTTCCTTTTATTTCCTTTCTTTGTTTGCTTGTGTAGGTATTTGGAGAATTACCTTTGCAAAGGAATCGAGTTGGGGCCTTAATGATCAAGTAAGGAAGAAGCATTTGGCTAGAGAGGGCTTAGAGAGGTCTTGGAGAGGCCTCAGGGAGGTCTCCAAGGTATTTCCAGCAGGCCGCGGGCGCGGGTCAGTGGAGCCGCGGGCCCGGGCTTAAGAAGAGCAAATTGAAAGATTTTGGCAGGAGCTTCCCGCGGTTGCCCCGCGGGCTCTCCGCGGGCGCGGGAAAACTAGAGAGGGCGCTCCATCTCAGAGAGACCGCGGGATTTGCCGGTTTCTTCTTTACCTATAAATAGAATTGTAATTCCTTTTTGAAACCAACTTTTTGATAATATTTCATTAGCTTTGTTTTAGAGAGAGAAGTTAGAGAGAAGTTCTTGGTTTTGGATTTGTAACTCAACATTTGATCAATCAAGTTTGGATTTCTTCATTTTCAATCATCAATATTAGTGAGAATCTCTTCCTTCTTTCATTTCTTACTTACTTGCTATTTGATTTATGCTTGTTGCTTGTTTTTCTTTGGATTTGAATTTGATATATTTTGATTTCCCTTAGATTTTTATATAGAATGAAGGTTAATGCAATTTCTAGTTATTTGTTCTTGAATTTCACCATGATTAGTGAGTAGATTAGTTGTTAGGGAAAGGGGGAAGCATGTTTGATTAATGAAATTCCTAGTTGATTCTCTTTGATTGATTGATTTGTTGCAATTAAATAAATTGACATAGTTTTGCATGTGATTGATTAGACTAGTAGTGATCAACCTATAAGATTAATTTAGATTGCATTGCAACTCTTAATGACATGAACAATTGAATTGAAAGTTTCTCTAATTGATTGGGTTTTCTTGTGATTCTTATTGATTTTCCTTTCATAGTGACACCTCGATTGGCCTATAGGAGATAGCATTTGAACTCTCTTGATTGCTACTATTGTTTGTCCATTGCAATACTTGAATTAATTGATTGAGCTCTAAACTAGCATTATCATTGAACTTGCATGTGGAACCCATATCCCTAGTGTTTAGACCTTTGATTTACTTGATTAGACTTGTTTTAGTTTACCATAGTGCCAACCATAATCTAAACTCCATCTTCGAGGTAGCTTGACTTAGACTCTAGTTTTCATCATTGCATTCCCTAGGGATCGGCCCTTAACTTACCCTATATTCATATAAGGTTGGTTAGGTGTTTACAAATTTAGTTTGACTTGGGGGAAGGATAGATAACGACATACATTTTCCTCTTGTCAAAATGGCGCCGTTGACGGGGAATGCTATTGGTGCTTAGCTTTTGTTGTTGAGTCTAATTCATTTTAATTGAAAAAAAAAAATAATACAAAAAGATTTTGTTTCTTTAGGCTACACTCGTAGCCGCGCTACTAATATTTTCTTTGAAGTTTTGCATGCATAGAGCTCGTGATCGATCCATTGTGCCTTTTGACCCGGAAATCGAAAGGACTCTCTCAAGGAGAAGAATAGCTAATCGATCCTTGGGGTATAGTTCTTCAAGTGAAGAAGAGATTGAATAAGAGCAAGGCATGGGAGAAAATCCAAGAGTGGCCTTGAAGGAGCTAGGAATACCCAGTGCTTATAGGTTTGAGAGCGGCAGAGCTCCGCCTACAACACCGGTAAATGATTTCGAGATTCGGCTGGCCATGATCACCTTAATTGAGAGGAGGCAATATAGTGGGGATAAGAATAAGAGCCCGTTGAACCATCTTAAAGAATTTGAAAAATATTGCAACACCATCAAAGTCAACGGAGTTTCTCAGGAGTTCATACGCCTCAAGTTGTTCCTCTTCTCTCTCATAGGAAGATCCTTAGAGTGGCTAGATAAAGAAGTGAAGCCCAACTCCTTGAGAACATGGGATGATGTTACAAAGGCCTTCTTGTCCCGCTTCTACCCTCAAAAGAAGACGGCGGAGGCAAGAGCCTTGATTCAAGGGTTCAAGCAAAGGCAAAATGAAAGCCTTTACGAAGCATGGGAGAGATACAAAGAGTATCAAAGGGAGTGCCCTCACCACGGAATCCCAACATACCAAGTGGTCCAAATCTTCTATGGTAGTTTAAGTCCCCAAGGCAAGTCATGCCTTGATGGGGGGGGGGGGGGTCGGGGGTCCTATCATGAACAAGACCAAAGAAGAAGTGGTGGACATTATTGAGGACGTGGTGACGTACTATAGAGATTGGCAAGATGGGGAGAGAGACTCTTCAAGCAAGCAATCTTCATTGTACTCGGTGGACCATCTAAATGCGATCAACAACCTTTCCTCCCAAATGACAAACTTGGGAAAGGAGATGACCGCAATCAAAGCCAAGTTGGAGAGCACTTCTTCTTCTTCCCAAGCTTCGAATCTTCCCTCACAATTTAAGCGGAGAGGTACTCCTTCTAACTCTCAACCCCCTCCCTCTTCACATAATATGCCTATGGGTTGTTTGTTTTGTGATGCATGTGGATCGTATGATCATGACTCTGGTAATTGTCCTAATGAATGTGTTGATGAGTTTGATAACAATGAGAGTGAGCATGTGAATTATGTGTCAAATAATAATTCTCAAAGGTTTGATAATCAAAGAGGTCAATGGAATAGGAATTACCAAAACCAAGGCAATTTTGACAACTATAATCAAGGTGGTGGTTATAGAAACCAAGGGAACCAAGGTTCTCGTGGTAGCTATAATAACCAAGGTTATAGCGGCCAAAATCAAAGCCAAAATTATGGTAATCAAAACCAAGGTTATGGAAATCACAACCAAGGTAGTGGTAGCCATAATCAAGGTGGTGGTAACCATAATCAAGGTTATGGTCAAAATCAAAATAGGGGTACTTGGAACAACCAAGGGAAGGGCAATTTTCAAAATAATGCTCAAAGAGGTCCCACACCTGGATTTGTTCCAAGGACTCAAGGAGAAAATTCCTATTCACAACCTTCTTCACCTAGGACCAATTTGGAAGAAATAATTGAGAATCAAACCAAATTGTTGAACACATACATGGCCGTTAGTGATAAGAAGTTCAATGAAATGATGACCCATAATAAATTGCTTGAAACCAAATTTCTCAACTTGCTAATGCTTTGAAAGATCGTGCAAGCCCTTCTTCTTTACCTTCCCAAGGTCTTGATCTCAAGAAACACGTGAATGCTATTGTTACAAGGAGTGGTAAGGTTCTTGAGGAGAGATTACCTAGGAAGGGTGAGGATAAGGAGGTTCATAGGGAAGCCTTGGTTGAGAATGAGGGGGATAGGGCATCATTGGATGAGGTTGTGGTTGAGACACCTAGAGAGGTGAGAGTAGAGAAAGAAATTGTGAAACCCAAGCTCCCTTACACACAAAAATTCATGAGACATAAATTGGATGAACAATTTGGGAGATTCATTGATATGCTAAAACAACTTCATCTTTCTCTACCTTTTACCGATGTGATCAACCAAATGCCAAATTATGCCGAATTCCTCAAGGACATTTTGAGTGGGAAAAGGACTTGTGAGGTTGTGGAAACTATAAATTTGACCGAAAATTGTAGTGCTATCATCATGAACAAAATGCCAACCAAATTGAAAGACTCCGGAAACTTCTCCATCCCTTGTTCCATTAACAAGATGCAAATTGATAATGCCCTACGTGACTTGGGAGCTAGTGTGAGCATAATGCCATATTCGGTTTATCAAAGGATTGAACTAGGGGAACTCTTACCTTCTAACATTACCTTGAAATTAGCCGATAGGTCAATCAAGTTTCCAAAAGGTAAGGTAGAAGATGTTCCATTGAGGGTTGGGAAGTTTGTGTTCCCGGTGGATTTTATTGTGCTTGAAATGGATGAAGATGCTACCATTCCAATCATTTTAGGTAGACCCTTTCTTGCTACCTCGGGTGCTATGATTGATGTGAGGAGTGAAAAGATTTCCCTTAAGGTAGGAGATGAGGTCATTGAATTTGATTTGAATGAAAGCATGAAATATCCATCTTCTTCTCTAGAAAATTGCATGATGATTGATTCACTTGATCATGTTGTGTCTTCCATGCATGAGCATTTTCTCACCTCTAACGATGCTCTTGATAATGTTTTGTTGAACAAGGATAAAGTAGGTACACCATGCAAGGAAGTGGCATTCTATGAAGAATTGCTTAATGGAAGCATGGAGGAAGTGGATGAGCAAATGTGCTTGAAAATCACAAGCCAAGAAGCTTTGCAAGCGGCCACATCAAAGGAAGGTAATGGTGTGCCTATGGTAGAGCTCAAACCTCTACCATCACACCTTAGGTATGAGTTCTTGGGCCCTCATTCCACTTACCCCGTGATAGTTAGTGCATCCTTGAGCGTGAGCCAAGCTCAAGCGTTATGTGGTGTTTTGAGAAAGCACCAAGGTGCTTTGGGGTACACAATTGATGCTCTTAAAGGTATAAGCCCCGCCTTGTGCCAACACCACGTAACACTTAAGGAAGGCGCCCTTCCTTATATTGAACGACAAAGAAAACTAAATCCCCAAATGGGAGAGGTAGTTAAGAAGGAGATCACCAAGCTATTGGATGCGGGAATCATATTCCCCATCTCTAGCTCAAGGTGGGTCTCCCCCGTGCATGTCGTACCAAAGAAGGGGGGCATGACCGTGGTTGAGAATGAGAAGGGTGAGCTCATTCCAACTAGGACGGTCACGGGTTGGCGGATGTGTATAGACTATAGACGTCTAAACACATCCACCAAGAAGGATCACTTCCCTCTTCCATTTATTGATCAAATGCTTGAAAGACCAACAAGGCACAAGTTTTATTGTTTCCTCGATGGATATTCGGGATTCTTCCAAATCCCCATCCACCCCGATGATTAAGAGAAAACTACCTTCACATGTCCTTATGGGACCTTTTCCTATCGAAGAATGCCCTTTGGGTTATGCAATGCACCCACTACATTCCAAAGGTGCATGATGAGTATTTTCGGGGATATGTTGGAGGAGGAAATGGAGGTCTTCATGGATGAATTTTCGTTGGGGGGTGTCTCATTTGTGGAGTGCCTTGTGAATCTTGAGAAGTGTTTGGAAAGATTTGTTAAGGTCAATCTTGTTTTGAATTGGGAGAAATGCCACTTCATGGTGGAGGAAGGTATAGTGCTTGGGCACAAGATTTCAAATAGAGGCATTGAGGTGGATAAGGCAAAAATAGAAGTGATTGACAAACTTCCACCTCCGGTGAATGTTAAGGGTGTGAGATCGTTCCTTGGTCATGCGGGTTTCTATAGAAGATTCATCAAGGATTTTTCACTTATTGCTAAGCCCCTAAATGACCTTCTTCAAAAGGATGTTGAGTTCATTTTTGATGACAAATGCTTGAAGGCATTTGATAGATTGAAGAAGGCCCTAATCTCCACTCCTATTGTTCAAGCCCTAAGGTCGGATCTTCCTTTTGAATTGATGTGTGACGCAAGTGATTGGGCTATTGGATGTGTTTTGGGACAACGTGTAGACAAGAAGCTTCATGTGATTTACTATATGTCCAAGACACTCAATGGGGCTCAAAAGAACTACACAACAACGGAAAAGGAATTTTTAGCAATTGTGCACTCTTTTGAGAAATTCCGTTGTTACTTGTTGGGTTCCAAGACCATAGTCTTCACGGATCACGCGGCCCTCAAGTATCTATTTGCCAAGAAAGAGTCCAAGCCTAGGTTGATTCGATGGGTGCTTGAATCGCAAACTTTTGAGATTGAGATTAGGGACAAGAAGGGTGCGGATAATGTTGTGGCGGACCATCTTTCTCGCCTTGAGGGTGATCACATTCATGATGATGGTTCACCAATTGAGGATAGAATGCTTGATGACTTCTTATATGCCATAGAGGTGAAGGAACTCCCATGGTATGCTTGTTGCTTGTTTTTCTTTGGATTTGAATTTGATATATTTTGATTTCCCTTAGATTTTTATATAGAATGAAGGTTAATGCAATATCTAGTTATTTGTTCTTGAATTTCACCATGATTAGTGAGTAGATTAGTTGCTAGGGAAAGGGGGAAGCATGTTTGATTAATGAAATTGCTAGTTGATGCTCTTTGATTGATTGATTTGTTGCAATTAAATTGGTTGACATAGTTTTGCATGTGATTGATTAGACTAGGAGTGATCAACTTATAAGATTAATCTAGATTGCATTGCAACTCTTAATGAAATGAACAATTGAATTGAAAGTTGCTCTAATTGATTGGGTTTGCTTGTGATTCTTCTTGATTTGCCTTTCATAGTGACACCTAGATTGGCCTATATGAGATAGCATTTGAAATCTCTTGATTGCTACTATTGTTTGTCCATTGCAATACTTGAATTAATTGATTGAGCTCTAAACTAGCATTATCATTGAACTTGCATGTGGAACCCATATCCCTAGTGTTTAGACCTTTGATTTACTTGATTAGACTTGTTTTAGTTTACCATAGTGCCAACCATAATCTAAACTCCATCTTCGAGGTAGCTTGACTTAGACTCTAGTTTTCATCATTGCATTCCCTAGGGATCAACCCTTAACTTACCCTATATTCATATAAGGTTGGTTAGGTGTTTACAAATTTAGTTTGACTTGGGGGAAGGGTAGATAACGACATACATTTTCCTCTTGTCACTTATCGAGGGTCTTGAGCCTTTATCCCCTTCTTCTTCAAACCGTTATCCTAACCACGTTACAACCCTTCAAAAGATCTTTTTGAGGTATACACACACTTGTGCCAGGTTCGGGTAGAGCTATGCTCGGCCTGATTCCTAACGGATACGTAGGCAATCTCACATCGAGGTGCGGGCGTAATGAAAATGCATTCATATTCACATTCACACACTCACACCATGATCATATCAAGGGATATCCAATGCTCATCCCTATTCATTTAGAGCTACACTTAGGGGCTTGATCCTTACATCATTAGCCTACCTAACCTAAGAGTCACCACCATTTGACTCTTTTCAATATATTTTTTCCACACACTTAGCCCTTGCGGCCTAACTTTAGTGTCACTATCACACACATCACAGATACATGACCAAATAAACTTCCCTTAGGAACCCTTTGTCATGAAATCTTAAAACAACGTTGAAGCATGCCTTGTCATATCAATATCACTCATCAATCATAATCATCATTGCATCACAAAGTATGAAGTGCTTAGCCTCCGTGCCTAAGTTACCCAAATGCTTTCATCATTGAGTCAACAATTGATATAGGCTAGGATGGATTAATCCTTGCACCTTGAGAGATAGTATCAACAACATTTGACTAAGCTCATTCAACATGCACCATGAAAAACTTCTTCCTTTTTGCATCTTTCTTTTTCGTGAGAAAGTCGGTGCCCTCCACAAAAATGATGAAAATTTTTGTTTTTCTGCATTTCGAGTCATGTACGTACCGAGTTTCATGAGTCAACAATATGCACACATAAGTTACATTGAGTCGAGTCAACCTCGAGTCAATCACTGCGAGTCAAGTTTATACCTTGAGTCATGTCAAGTCAATGAGTCAAGCAACACTAAGTCTTAGGTCAACCCTAAAGAAAGATAATAAAATTCCTATAGTCAAGGATATAAATGCAGGTACATCCAAGCAAGCAAGAATATTCTCGAATTTTTTCAAAAAACCACGAATATGACACATGAAATTCTTCCAAGATGAGAGGAGTAACATAGGTCAGTGTAGGGAATATTACAAGCATTATCCCTAGCTTGAACCCCATTGTGATCATACATTTAAGTACGGTGGCGTCCAAAGGCAAAGAAGATAGAGCAAAAGAGTCGTCAATAAGTTTTAGGAACTTGTAAACCGTTCACGAGGTGAAGGTTACACCCCTTAACGATCCAAGAGATTGTCAACTCCAATAGGTCTGGAACCATGACTGGTAGTTCGGGGATGAAGGTACAAATCCAACCTAAAAGAGATTGAACCTGCCCTAATAATAGGCCTCTACTTTATTCTGGTCGTATTCATGTGTGCTTTCTGACTAACATGCAATCAATAGGTTAACCCTAAACCTGTTTAATCTATGTTGGTTAAATATTAATGCAAAAATAAATCTATTATTGGCGATCACTTGAATTATAATCAAATTAACCCTAAACAAGATTATTAATTATCTTATTAAGCATGATTACAAGTACCAATTCCCTTTAAACATGCATACAAGGTGTGGTCAAGCAATAACAATAAATATCAAGCAGCATAATAATAATCATAACAATTAAAATAATAATAATCATGTTAAAGAATAATAATAGCAAGATACTAGGCATGATACTAACAAGATTAATAACAAACCCTAGCATGTCACTAAACATCAAAGATCAAATATTTAGCCTTAACATGATACTAACATAAATATTAGGAAGAACATAAGAGGCATCATAGAAATCACAATTATCATATTTGATATTAGAAATTATAGTTGTTACCCTAAACATGATGCTATGAAGATCAAAACACCCTAACACGACACTAGGAATCATAATAACAATCTAGACATGATTTCTATATAATAATATCAATAAATCATTTAAAAGCACTTACTTGGATACCTCGTACCTCTTTCTAATAACAAAATACACGCTTTAGTAACTTCAAGGAAAATAATAATCAAATAATTAAATTAAATAATTGAAAGAGAGAATTGGGACCAAACCGTCAGAAATTAAAACCTTTTACGTCTAGGAAGAAGGCAACTTCGAACTTGGCTAGGTGTTTCTAGATCTTGTGAATGCAGAATTTTGTATGAGAAAAAGGCTAGTTTAGAAAAAGAGAGAAGATATCAAGAATTTCTTGATGAGAGTTAGTGATAGAGAAAATTAGAGAATTGATAGTTATTGATGATTCAAAATGGAGATTTTAGGAGGCTATTTATAGAGAAAATCAGCCGCATGGATAGAAAAACGAATTAGAGTTTCGAAGAGAATCAAACAGCTTAGCGCCAGACGCCAAACATTAGAGCTAGGCGCCAAGGCTGGCGCAAGACGCCAAGCCTTAGCGCCAGGTGCTAATCCTGTCGTCACGCGCTAGAAATAGTTTTCACGCGTTTTCTTAATTTTGATAAAATTTAGCCGTATAGAAGGGCAAAATCGTATTTTCCTTTAAAACACTTCTTTTGTTCTAATTAAAACTCTAAAAAGTCAACTAAAGTCAATTTATCAATGCTAATTAAATTAGGAATGAAAAGAACCTTCTAGAAGAATCTATAAAACTATAAGCAATTCTAATTACATTAGGTTCGATAAATCAATATTAGGCCCTCCTCTAGATCATTGGGCCGCATATAAATATCAAACCGGGCCCAGTTTAGTAATTTGGCCATAACTTCCTCATTATTCATCGGAATGGAGTTTATAATATATCGTTGGAAAGCTCTTTTCGAACCCAACCAAACTACATTATTATTGGACCCTTGCCATGGACCAAACCAAATGGGATTGGCTGTTTTCTAAAAATAGGTTTTCTAAAACAGAGAGAAAGAAAAGAAATAACAACTATCCGCAACACTAGACCTTCCACACTTTCACTTCATTCGATTATGATTTGTAGTGAAAGGTACTCATCACTGGGTTTTGTTTTGGGGAGACACAAATTGGTGTCTAAAGAAGCCCCCACTTTGACTGAGTTTGGAGAAACGCAAGTTTTGAAAACAAAAGTCAAATTATTGATAGGGGCGGAGAATGATTCAGAACGTTCTGCAATCCTAAATCACTCTTGTAACGCCAATACCTGCAAAACTAGCATTAGTTAAACAGATAAAAGAGTTAAGAGACGCGTATCTTGCACCATCGAGCACACGTCTCTGGAGGTAACCGATTTGTTGCTGTTGTTGTGACAACCTTCCGCAAGCTAGGGAATGCCATCCTACTGTTTGTTTTGACGATCTTCTGCAAGCTAGAGAATATCGCTTGAAGACTTCTACGCTTGTAATTGCCTCCAACTTTGCCTTGATAGACTTCTGCAAGCTAGAGAACCCCATCAAAGATTGCTTTGCCTGAAACGACCTTCTAGCGCTTTGAGACCATCTTCCGCAAGCCAGGGAACACGATCGAAGATAAATTTGCCTGAAATCATCTCTAGTTGTTTGTGACAACTCTCCACAAGCTAGGGAACGCCGTGAAAGATATCCTCGCCTAAAGCTATCCTCATTTGTTGCGATAATATTCTGAGGAAAATTACCAAAGACCAACGCATGTCGATCGTTTGCTTTACGATGCCTGTACGTCGGCGCTTTTGCTGCTTTGAATTGTGAACCAGTATGTTGGTGCCTCTGCTGTTTATGAACCATTATGTCGGTGCTTTTGTTGGAAGAACCATTATGTCGGTGCCTTTGATGAGCCAATGCTTAGGCACTTTAAGCTAAGTGAGATGATCATTCATCAGGTCGATCACTTTATGCAATTATAATCAAACCGATTATTAATCATGTCAAATTTCTTAGAGGGGCTAACTGGCGTACCAGGGAACTCAAAATTGCTGTAAGAGATTGAAATAACCGTTCTGAGTGGCTGAGCGTTCTGTCGCCGCTAAAATACTACTGGCGCCACATTTTTTGTTCTAGTGCCAGGCGTTGGAACTAACGCCAAGCGCTAAAATCTAGCGTATGGAGCCAAATCTGTCGTTTGGCGCTAGAGTCCGGATTCCCGTATATATCCTTTTCTTCCTCATTTCGCCGCTGCTGCTGCTTGCTTTTCGAAAATCGCCGCGAAACTTCAATTTGGTCGTTCTTGCCCGTTTCTCAACCAAATTTTCTCAAATTTGTTGCAAATCGAAGCTTCTTTCATCTACTTTCCCGATCTATGCAAGTTTTCTTCTAACTCACTCCGGTTTCGATTAATTTTGCACATGTTTGTTAACGAATTTCTTGAAAATTCGAAGCTTAAATTACTTAATTTGCTTTGTTCATCAAATTTTATGCCATGAAATTGCTTGATTATGTTATGTTTATATATTGAATTGGGAGTAATTAGAGACTTGTTTGAATCAATTTGGTGAAGAAACAAACAAATCACCATTGTTGGACCACTTAAGGTCGGGAAGACAATGGGGCTTGTTCTTGATGTTCTTGCTAGCAATTCTTGTCCAATTTGTCACAATAACTACCATAGTATTGCAAGGAATTGTTTGAATGCTTGAAAATTTGTTGTGTATGCTCATTTTGAAATTGTGCTCTATTTTAGTACTACGTACTCTTTTTTTTGCGAACATAGTATCATTCGGCAAGGCAAACCTTAGACACTATAGTACCTTAATTTATGTTGATTTTTCACAATGTAGTATGGCTAGACAGCGAGGTTCGGGTTCACGGTACCAAGACACACGATGGGAGCATGAGCCCGTAGAGGAGGACGCCGACCCGTCCACTTCTCTCGGTCCCCTCCCTGAGGATGAGCGAACTTTTTACTTCTCCCCCGTCCACCACATTTCTGAGAGGGTGCGGTGTGGGATTACTGCTGGTAGGACGCGTTGCCATGGATCGGGTAGTGATACTCTAGGCGACCTATATAAGATGCACATCAGCGTCGACAAAGATGTGAGACTTATCTAGGAGACTTGTGGGCTGGCTGCGCTGTTCGAGGCCATGATTGCTTCTGACGGGGGTCACCTGTGGCTCGCGCCCTGGTGGAGTTCTTCTGGGACACCACCAACACTTTCCACTTTCCTTGGGGTGAGATGATGGTCACCCCGACCGACTTCAGTCTCATTACGTGACAGGAGTTTAGTTCTACTGCGCTGTCGTTTGCCAGCAACATCAGCGTCTTCTCTCCTGAGGTTGAGGAGCTGTTGGGTTCGATTGTTGTTCAGGCTCGTGCTGAGGTAGAGTCGACTCAGTTCAGTGCTAAGTGAATTCGCCAGTCGACTCTGACGGTGGCTTTTGAGGATGATGCGACCACCTGAGAGCACGGGTGCGCATCTTTTCGCTTATCTTGCTGTAAGGGACATTTTCCTCTGACAATGGTAGAAGAGTGCTGCTTTACTACCTTCTTGCGGTCCGTGAACTTCACTTTATCGGGACTTATGACTGGGCCAGCTTGGCCTATGTTGATTTTGTTTGAGCGTTGCGAGACTCGTGTCGATACCGATCCATTACGGGGAATGTCGCTCTGTCTAGCTTCTGGAGAGAGTCGTAGAGGTATACTTTATCTCCCATAAAGTTTATCTCTAAGCTTTTGGTTAACACTTGCTGATATTTTTGTCTTTTGTAGATCTGTATCTACGAGTACATTCCTTCAGCTACGCCGGCGAGACCGTCGCCACGCGGATTTCCTGTGTCATTGCCGCCTATGTTCGAGATCAGATCCTCTCGATATGATTTTTTGCATAGTTGAACACTTTTGTATTGCCTTTGGTAGATTCTCATTTCACAGGCATTCGTAGGAGCCTGTTGTGCAGTACCGGCCATGGAACGGCTTGGTTGTCCCTATGTTAGCTATGCAGTACACTTCTAGCGTCGCTATTTCTTGGGGACGTGTGGAGCTATTGCGTACCTTGGAGAGAGGGTTGCTATTCAGCACTCCTAGGATACTTTCATCGTTGCTGCTCCTCCGCTACGTCATATGTTAAATGGCGCGAGGCTGGTGAGCATGTCGTAGAGGGCTGGCACCCCTTGGCGATCTCATGCGATCCCTAGGTAGTGCTATGAGGAGGAGCTGCTGCCATTGTTAGCTCCGGCCCCTATTTTGTCTGAGGAGGCGACGATATGATTTTCATCTTTTACATTTTGTTAAGTAGCCCCCAAGTGATATTTTACTAAATTTGATTTGCTTTTGTCAGGCTGGGCCTAATGAGTTCCTGCAACCTCGTATGTCTATCCATTGCCAGGGAAAATACGGGCCCATTGAGGAATTAATCCCTCCGGCTCCTGAGGATGAGCGCTTCTTGGAGCGGTCGATTCCTTGCCACCAGTCTCGAGTAACCTTATTTATTTGTAATTTGTTGATATCTGTTATGCATTGTTACTGACTTTTATTTATCTGACAGTTCTCGCGTGAGGTGGTCACGGCAATGACACGGTGTGTAGACGCCTTCCAGAGCCAGCTCGTCCGGAGAGTCTACCTCAGCTCCTAGAGGTGGTGGGATGTACGAGGTCGGCTCGTCATCGCAGCAGCCTCCGCAGCCTCAGCCTCAAGGCGATCTTGGGTGGATGGGTCCTGTACTGAGTTTTCCTCCTCCCGAGGAGACTGGAGCTGGAGCTGGAGCTGGTGGAGAGCTTACTCCTCGTACTGCGCAGTGCTATGATATGATGGGCGTCTCTCATCATTTTCATCCTCCGGCGCCGTAGTTTATACCTGTGTTTTATTTTATTTTGACTTGTATAGAACTTTGCCTGGTTTACTCATTTATTAGACACATTTGTATATACATATTATTATCTAATTATTATGACTTGTATTTATTTTTCATTTTTATGTGTATATGTGTGTGTGCAAAGAATTGTGATAATTAAAAATTTTGCGCAAAAAAATTCCGTCATTTTTATTATTGATGGAGGGTATCTGACTTTCTCCCCCAAAAAAGAAATGAAGAATAAAAAACTTTGGACTTAAAACAAACTTAAAATTATATCTGAATAAAATCCACAAAAGAAAAAATATAATTGATATATAAAATTAATTAAAAGGGTATAAGAAAGGATAAAAAAAATCGTAAAGCCATAGTTCAGATTCGAATCAGCCAAAAAACGCGGTTTTTGAGAAGCTCGCAAATAAGACACGTTAGCGACATGTGGCGCCACGCGGTTTGTGTTGGCGCCAGGCACTACGACTGGCGATTGGCGCCAAGCTCTGGCGCCAGAACTGTCGTTTGGCGGTGGAGAGCGCTGACTTCGAATCCTTTCCGGATTGAAACTGTGTCGATTTTGTGTATAAATTGCCCCTTGGTCTGCCGATTTTCTTCATTATTTCGGCAGATTAAACACAGTCTTAGCTTTTGAAAAACTAATCATGTGTTTAATTACTAAGAGTTTTACCAACTACACTCATGAATGATGTCGGTCTCTAACTGCCAAAGAGAGAAAAGAATTAGACTTTTTCATATGGGGGGTATCTATGGTGTCAAGGGGGTAGATCTTGATCTAGATTTCATTCATACCGCCTTAGAATATTGGGATGTGGATACTCATTGTTTTAAACTAGGGTGTGATGAAATTAGCCCTTTACTAGAAGAATTCGGTGCTATCTTAGGCTTCCCTGCATTAGATCTTGCAGTAATCCCTAGAATAAATGAATATTATTATAAAGATTTTGAGCACTTCTTTAATTTAAGAGACAAAGATCTAACAAATATTGTAGATGGTAGCACAGTTAATTTGAAAGAATTTGCATGCCATTACTTTGATAGACTTTATTCTCAATCTTTTCATGTTTATACAAGAAGAGCTTTTCTCTTTTGCATGCTTAAGCAATATCTTCTCACTAGTGGGAGAACTAATGAGGGCCAAACAATTATATCAACTGTTTTGGAGCAGATTGAATCTGGAAGAAATCCAATGCCATTAATTGTTGGAGAGACTATGCTTAGTCTTGATGAATTGAAGAGAAATCCAAAAGCGCTTTTTCTGGGCTCTCCAATTTTATTATCAGGTAGAAAAATAATATTTTTAATTACAGAAATCAAAAACATAATTTTGTATAGTAATATTAATTTATTTGCATTGAAATTTTGAATATGTGGCTAATTGAGGGACTAGAATTAATTAGTCCTCCCGACAATGTTGAAAAATACACTCCAAATTGCTTTGTGAGAAGAAAGAAACGCTTCTCTAAGATGGGTCGCCATGAATGGAAGAAATTATTTGCCTCTTGCAACTTTGCTATCAAGTGGGTCATCCCTTGGTGGAAAATAGAGAAGATGGTTGGTGTCAACAAGCAGCCTTTCTGTCGTCTTCCCAGCTTAACCAAAAATGACTTTTTATTATCCCTACAAGGTAAAAAGACAGTACGACCTACTTCAGACAATTCCTTCTGGGGATCTTCGTCGTCCCTATGAATTCCCTGTTTCTCAAGATGTAGAAAAATTTGATGCATGTTGGAGCACTAGACCTTTGGGAAGTGATTACCCAAAAGGTTCCTCCTTCCTTACCCAATGATGTGAAGTGGTGGCTTCTCAAGAAACCTTCAAAGGACATGAAGAAAAATCAGAGTAAGATTGATGTGAAGAGTCGTCTAGGGGACAAGGTAATTCTTGTGAATGAACTCTTGGGTGAAAAGGTAGAATTCAAAACACCTACGATGCCTAAGAAGAAGAGCTCTACAAATGATAAAGGAAAAAGAAAAGCTTACACTTCAGAGAAGAAGGCTGGGGTAGAAAAGAAAGATGGACTCCTAGCTAAGGGAGAAACCATTTACTCCAAAATTGAATGTAGGTCCTCTAAAGGATGCCTACTAGCTAAAGCAAAGGACGATGAAGAGGATGTAGATAAAAATTGGAAGAGAGCGAAAAAAGAGAAGAAAGATTGAAGCATTGCTTAACTTTCAATTTATTAGACTTAGTTTTAAACTTAAAGTTAATTTCTTTTATTAAGCTTTATTTAAATTCCACCAATAATGTAATTTCTTAGTTTATTTTATTAATGAAATTTCAGCTTTTTTAATTAAATCATCTCCTTTAAATTTTATTTATTAAAGCAATGAAAACAGAAAATTTAATTTTCCAGAAATTTTTTCGAGTACAGAAGTAGAAAATTTTCCGAAAAACACCGAAATAGGCCCATATACTCACAGAAGAAATGGCGCTGCTCTTTTATGACTGGCGCCGGTTGCGGCAGTCCGGCGTGTGACGACAGACGCTGTCGTCTGGCGCTAATGTTCATCGGCCAGCGACATCGTTTTTTCGGTGACGCTGAAGCTTCATCGAATTTATGTTGAATTTATTTTTATATCTGGGATGCGAGGTTTGCGAAAATTAAAGCGGCCGCACTCGTAAAGGGTTGCCTACGTATCCTTTCCTAAGGAATAAGGCCAAACGTAGCTCTCTTGAGTATATCCTACTCAAATAATTATGGGTTGTACTTTTTAAGTTGGTCAAGATTTGTCATGTTCAAGAACTCATTGCCATCCATATCAGTTAATTTTGCTGCACCTCTTGATAGGATTGTTTTGACAATATAGGGTCCAGACAAATTAGGTCTAAATTTACCCCTTGGATCTAAAAAAATTTTCCTTAATGCTTTTAACACCAAGTTTCCTACTTTGATGTTTCTTGTCTTGACCTTTTTATTAAAATGCCTATCCATACGAGTTTGATAGCATTGAGTATAATATAGAGCTTCTAGTCATTTTTCATCATTTAGAGTTAGCTCCTCATATCTCGCCCTAGTCCATTCAACTTCATCGAGATTACTTTCTAGTGCAATGCGTAGAGATGGTATCTTTAGCTCCACAGGTTGTACGACATCCATTCCATAAACCAAGGAGAATGGCGTATTTCCTGTTGATGTGCGAATTAACGTGCAATAAACCTAAAGTGCGAAATGGAGTTTGTCAGGCCAATCCTTGTAATTTTTTTGTCATTTTTTCGATGATAGTCTTAATATTTTTATAAGCTGCTTCACCTACTCCATTTGCTTGAGGTCTATAAGGAGAAGAATGGTGGTGTTGAATGCTAACAATTCTTCCTACTTAGCTTGAAAGTGAGTTCCATTGTCACTTATCATTTTATATGGGACTCTATATCGACAAATAATATTCCTTTCGATGAAGAGTGCTACATGTTTTGCAGTGAGTTTAGCATATGATTGTGCTTCAACCCACTTTGTGAAGTAATCAATTGCTACTAGGATGTATTCATGACCTCCTGTTCCTGGAGGAGTAATTTTACCAATAATGTCAATTCTCCATGTAGAGAATGGCCATGGTGAAATGTAGGTGTAAAGTAGAGATGGAGGAACGTGTTGTAAATTGGTGTAGATTTGGCATTTAGGGCATCTTTTTACATATTGATGACAATCCTTATTCATTGTAGTCCAATAGTATCCTTCTCGCATTATCTTTTGGACTAGCATTTTTCCATTAACATGAGTTCCACAAATGCCTTCGTGGACTATCTTCATAGCTCTTTGAGCGTCTTTTTCCCTATACATAAGAGAGCTCGACCCTTAGGTACCCTTTTATGTAACTCGTTATCTATGAGTACATATTAGGAAGCCAAGAGTCTTAATGCTCGTTTTGCTCTTTTGTCAACATGAGGAGGGTATTCTCCTTTGGTGGCATAGTTAAGTATGTCTGTATACCACGGTTCTTCTTCATCTTCTTCTTCATCTTGGATCACTTCATTATCTTCTATAGCTTGAATATAAGCCAGTTTATGCCTTTTTTTCTATAGTTAGAGGCATTTGCTCGATTTCCGTAGGAATCCTAACCATTGAGGCTAGTCTTGCCCATGCATCAGCAAATTGATTTTCCTCTCTAGGTAGATATGTGTATTCTATCTTTTTTAGCTGATTGATGAGAGTTTCCAGATAAGTTTGGTAAGGGGCTAGACTTTCTCTCCTTACTTTCCATCTCTTAGAAATCTGGTTGATGATCAATGAAGAGTCCCCGAATATTTGTAATTTCTTCACTCCCAATGCTAAAGCTGTTTCCAGGCCTACCACGCATGCTTTGTATTCAGCAGCGTTGTTGGTAACGTAGAAATCTAGCTTAATGGAGATTGGAACATGCTCTTCCTTAGGTGATACTAATAATACTCCAACGCCACATCCCTTTTGGTTTGAGGCTCCATCGAAGTATAAGGTCCAAGTATCATCTTCTGTGACCATCAAGTCTTCGTATGGAAATTCATTGTTGTGTATTGGCATTGAATCATCTATTGGAAAATCAGCTAGGAAATCTGAGACCATAGATCCTTTGATAGCCTTTTGAGGCATGAATCTTACATCGAACTGAGCTAAGTTGACTATCCATCTTGATATGCGCCCATTGAGTGTAGACTTCTCGAATAAATACTTAAGTGGAATCCATTCGGGAAACTACAAAGACTGTATGCACGAGCATGTAATGTCTTAACTTGGTCGTGGCCCACACCAATACGAGGCACAATTTCTCAAGCGATGTATATCGTACTTCATACTCGAGCATCTTTTTACTTAGATAGTAGATTCCATTTTCTTTAACTTCTACTTCTTGTGCAAGCATGGCTCCCATTGTTTCCTAGGTGACTGTTAGGTACAACCTGAAAGGTATTCCTGGAAGTGCTGGTGCTAATACGGGAGGATTTGCGAAATAGACTTAATCTTTTCAAAGGCTCTTTGACATTCATCGTCATATATTACTGGCACATTCTTTTTGAGTTTCTTGAATATTTGTGCACATATCGTTGTTAATTTGGATATGAACCTACTTATGTATTGCAACCGGCCAATAAATCCTCAAATTTGTTTCTCTATTTTTGGCGGTGGCATTGACATGATTGCCTTGATCTTGGTTGGGTCTTGTAGGCGTCATTTGAAGTACGCCTACGTTAAGCATGTGGTGAATATGCTTGGCACTCTTAGGAAGTGAGATTGCCGTATACGATTAGGGACAAATAAAGTAGGGAGCCGCCAACAAGTTTTTAAGGAATTTGTAAACTGTTCACGGATCATTTAAGGCAACCACGAATAAGGGATAACGAAGGCAATAACAATCAACCCGTGAAGGTTACACCCCATACATAATCCATGAGATAACTAACTCCATATGGTTCAAAACCACGAAAGGTAAGTCATTATTCGTAACGGACATACAAAATGCCCGTTACGAATAACCATTATTCATAACGGGCGTTTAAGTGCCTGTTACGAAAAAAGGAATTATTTTTTATAAATAAGTACTTATTTGTAACAAGCAACCAAAATCCCCGTTACGAATAAATACTTATTTGTAACTGGCAACCAAAATGCCGGTTATGAAGAGTCATTAAATTTATTTGTTTTTTATTATTGAATTTCGGCAGCATTTATTTATATATAATTAATATTTATATATATTAATTATAAATAATTAATATATATTAATTAAAACCTATTTTAATAAACCTGTTCCTGTAAATATACAATTATACCGGAAAAACATTCGTAGAAATTAATGCAACATAATTAAAAATATAAGTAAAACATTACAGATAAAAAACTTGTATAAGTTTATCCAACACATACATACAACACGAATAATATTACTTTGTTCTACCTATTCTACCTAAGCTAATAGTTATATAGTCAATAAATATTTAGTTCTAAAGTATTGCGTCCACTGTTCTCAAATTTGTTATTGGACCACATTCAACTCTTCAACATCATAAAGGGCTTTCCTTGGACAAACACTACTACAAAAAATGGAAAAAAGACCCCTAATGAGAGACCCGTTATTGTAACCAACAGGTATGTTTGATGTAAGAGATCCATTAATAGAGGTAAGAGGTCTCTTATAAGCCCTCAGGCCCACAAATTTATTGTGTGGAGTGAAATAAGAAACCCATGTAAGAGTCTAGTCTCTTATCTCCTTTTTTCACTTTGCATTATTTGCGTATGTATGGCCTTTCTTTTGGCTCAATATCTCTCCTCTCGAGCTTCACCGACATTAAAATTATAATCACCTCTTTCTTTCTCACTACACCGACATTCCCTTACAATTTTTTTCCTCTAAAATGTATTCCTCATTCATCACCTCCATTTTTTTCTCTCTCATCAATGCCTTCTTCTCCTTCTTTTTCCACCTTCATCAACAAATTCTTAAGAACAAATGCGTGCTCCTTGTATTATTTGAGAAATCACCGCCTTCAAGATCCCTTGTTGCTTAGCCTCCGATGACAACGGTTGCGAAATGCTGTAATGCAATTAGATCTAGATCTAATTAAGAATTCAGGGTAAATTCTCAAATTTTTTAAGCCTTTTTTCTCCATGTTTTCATATTTAAAGTTTTTGAATTTCTATTTGAAACACAACCCTGTTCTTAATTTCATCTTCTAACCTTATTTTCAGTTACGAAGTGCTTTAGTTACGCTTAAGTTTGAATTTCACATCTGGGCAATATCAAGATTGGCTAAATAGACACTATTAATTGGGAATTTTGAAATACCCAATTTTGACAGGGTAGCAATTGATTTGGTAAGTGTTCATTTGACGATTAATTCGTATTTTTCTAATATGATTGTTTATAATGTAATTATTTCTCAATTCAATTTAGTTTTTAAGTCTGATCTTATGCTCTATCTCTTTTGGTTATTTGTCTGATGAGCAATGGGATTAATCATGCAGAAAGCCCTAACCTGCGAAATTCTGAGAGCCCAAGAGTACCAGCTTGTCGAAATTACAGAGAATTGAATACTTAAGCCTTATTGATGTAATTGTAGTAGTAAATTTTAGTGACTTTAAATATTTTTGTGTCAAGTTTTCTTGAATGTTGATTTTTTTTGGGTATCATATAAATCTTTTTAGCCCATAGTATTTCATATGGTCTTATCTTAAAGTATTGTAAGTACTTTTATTTATCTTTATTTTTTTAGGAAAGTACTTATAATTTATTCATTTTCCACCAATTTGTTTAGAGATGAAATATTCAAAATTCAAATGCAAACCATATTAAAAGCAAAAAATAATTTCTAATTTTTTTTTACAAAAATAAAGACAAAGAGACCCGTTAATTGATATGAAGGGTCTGTTTGATACCACCAAACAGACCCCTTATCTCAAATAACTTGTCTTTTTTCCTTGTAAATTATCAATTTCCTAATTTATGTGACAGACCCGCGCTATTACTGATGATAGGTCTCTTTGACCTCACAAAAAGACCCCCTTTAAGTATCGGGTCTCTTTATCAAAGAGACCCCTGAGATAGAGACCCGTTGTGAAGTGGTCTCTCTGGTATATTTCAATGGGTCTCTTTGCCATTTTTTGTAGTAGTGAAAAATCTTTAAAAAAAACATATGAATGAGGTTACAAAGTAAAAACAATCATTAGAATAAATGTGATGGTCTAAATTATAGAAATAAAAGTCATATTAACACAATAAAACACATAACATCCATAATTAACTTATATTTTGATTTTTATATATTAAAATCAATGAAATATGACCATTTACTCACTTTTATGAGCGTATAGAGCTAAAAAGGCTTCAAAATTGCCTAAGGGACTTCTATCTTTCCCACCTTTCATGTATTGGTCCAAATTATACAAATAAAACTCATAACATCCATAATTAACTTATATTTGGTTTCTATGATTTGAAATTACAGAAATATGACCTTTTGCTCAGTTATGGAGCATTTAGAGCCAAAAGGGACTCAAAATTGCCTAAGAGACTTCTATTTTTCCCATTTATCATGTATTGGTCCAATTTATAGAAATAAAGCTCATAACATCTATAATTAACTTATATTTGGTTTCTATGAATTGAAATTAATGAAATATGACCTTTACTCACTTTTTGGAGCATTTAGAGCCAAAAAGGCTTTAAAATTGCCTAAGGTACTTCTATCATGAATGGGTATCTAAGCATGTGAAGATATAATGCATAATAAATATTAACACATTCAAGATTAATAAACAAATCAAGGATATTTTGAAGCAAAATCAAAACAGCAATTCAATTGAATTAAACTAAACGGAAATGCAAACTACAACAAATTTCCATAAAATTAAAAAAAAACAATAAAAATTGAGTAATAATTTCAATAAAACAAGAAAACATTGCAGTTAGATACTTAGATGTATGTTGTATCTTGTGTTGCTGCTTAATACTATACATTTTAACAATTATTAAGATTTTGTTCATTCCTTTGGTCACATTATAAATGGTGCCATATAATGCATTTATGCCTGCCTAGTGGCAAAGATAATACTATAAATCAATATATGGGAATAAGAGAGTGGAAGCAGATGTAGACATAGCTAGATAATTTATACAAAGTAAGAAATAGATAACTCCAGCATAAAATTCAATTTTTTTTAAGCACAACTCAATTCATTCATATAGAATCAACAATAAGATACTCTGGCATCATTACAGTTTCTTATTGAAAAGTACTGAAACGCAACAAACCTGGTGAGTTGTTGCAGAAGTGAGTAGCTCAATAGCTGCTAAAAAGAGCTAGGGGTTGATTTCACCGCGGTTGTTCACGAATAATACTTTCAATGGAAGACCTTAGTTGCATAACCTAAGGCAAAACAGTTTCAGAAAGCTCAAAACATGGAATTTTCTCATTTAGTTCTTTAGGCAAACGATACAAATTTATAATTACTCCCCCTATTTTCTCGTTAATCATGCAAATTTATTTCAGACTCATCAAATTTTCAAAAAATATAAATTTATTTCATATAAATTTTACAAGGTTTTGAATTGAAATTGAACAGTCACATTAGAACATTTAGTTTCCACAACAAATTAATTAAAATTAATTAAAACTAAAAATTAAAGACCAACAATTAAAATTAAAAATTGAACAAGAACAATTATTCACCTAGCCACCGGAAATAAACCCAAACCTACCAGAAATAATAATAATAATAATAATAATAATAATAATAATAATAATAATAATGACAATAATAATAATAATAGTCAGCAGTTATCTACAGTGTTCTTATTAGTATCAACAAACAAAGGTATGGAGCACATCTGATAAAATGCAAAAAAACAGAAGACCAAAAACAAAATAAGAATTTCCTATTAAAAGTTGTAATCAAGCCGGTTATTTGGTCACTCGTTTACACTTTGTTTGGATAGGAAGAAATGGAAGGAAAAGAAGAGAAGAGAAATGAAGGGGGACAAAATCTCTTGTTTGGGTAAAAGATTGGGGGAAGGAAGGGGAAGGAGAGGGAGGGATCCAATTTCCCTTTCTCTATAGTAACCATAATCTCTCCAAAATTGGAGTGATTTGGAGGAAAAATGGAGCTCACCTCCCCCTCCCTTTCTTTTCCCTTCCCTTCCTCCATTTTCCCTCCCCTTCTTTTCCTTCCTTCTTTGCTATCCAAACAAAGCGTTAAGGTATGAAATTTTAAAGACCTTGTGGTTACTCCAGCCGACATAGAAATATCAGGGCATCTTAGTAGAATAGCAATACATAATCAATAATGATGAATGCAGAGCAGTCAATGGTGCTTGTAGCCAAAGAGTGAGAAGAATACATTCAATGATTTAAATACAATGAAAAAAATGTATAATGGAACGTCAAGATATGAAGCAGACAGAAAATATGAAACTAACCTCCATTGAGGTAAAGAGTGAGTGGCTTATGGTCAGGATACTTCTCAGCTTCAACAAAGCAGTAAAACAAGCTCCTACCAGTCTTATCATCCAAATCAATGTAGCCAGCAAACTGTCTGAATCTAACTTTTGGTTGGCCAGGTAATCCTATCTCAAGATCCTTGGGAGGAAACCCATTCAAACACCCAATCCCTACAAAAATTATCTTGGGTAAAAAGATCATGCGTACTGGTAGAATTAAGTAACTTTTTTAAGGCAAATGGGAAAGGGGACTATATTAATAACAAACCAGCAAATTACAGGAAGTCCATTTCTGCCAAGGTAGAAATACCTTGCGGAAAGGAGTCAAAAACCTCTTGCTCATCCCCAACACCCGGAAGCATTCTAGCCATAGAGTGGGCTACAACGTTACCATTACGTCTAACATGGTTACAAGAAAAAGAAACAAAAGAGCTTCCTACCATGGTGATGTCTTCAATGATCAGGTCAAAGGGTGTTAACCACACAGTATGCTTTTTAATAGCTTTAATCACAGCCAGAGAGTCACACTCCACCTCAACCTTCAGGAAACCCAAGCGTGTAGCCAAGCAAACCCCCAATCTAACAGCCAACGCTTCAGCCCCAACCACAGTTCCATCACCAACCACCCTACGAACTGCAGCTGCAACTATCAGCCCCTTATCATCATGTATTACCACTCCTAACCCCACAGCATTCCCAGGGAACATAGCCGCATCGGAATTGACTCTGACTGAGCCATCAGCTGGTTTTCGCCACCCGCTACGACAATTCCCCCCATATTTCACCACATTAGCACTGGTAGCCTTCGTATATTACTTAAAGTCTTCCACCAGTTTAAAAAAACCCATTGTTCTAGTCACTTTGCACTTCCATGGGTTATTAAAAGCAACTGAGTTCCTGTAAGCCTAGGCCGCCAAGGCCATTGAAATAAAAATAAGAAGCTCCTTACAAGTGAGCTTACCAGACATCCAAGACAACAGTATTTATAAATTTACTTCTATGTTCAACTAAACGACCACGTTTATAACATTACTTGCACTTCACTTATGTCAGAAGGAGGGATTTCCGGGCCTCTTTTTGTCTCTCCCTCATTTTGTCTTAATCTTAATTGGTTTCTTAAGATTAATTAGTTTAATTTTGAAAATGACTGACTTTTACTTATATTTGTTGTTTTTATGTTAGTTTTGGGTAAAAGAGTTTTCAAGTTCAGTTTTGGGTCTATAATGGGTTATATGCTCAAGTATATCCAAAGTCTATCACTTCAAATTATATACCTGGTCAAATTTGTTTAATTTGTTCGAGTTTTTCTCAGTAGCTTTGTTTTGGTCAAAAAACTGATTACCAGGTTCGACCTGGGTTACGATAATTACAGCTAGATTTTAATGGTGAAATATGCTAACAGAGATTAATAGAAGAGAAAAAGAGGGAAGAGAGGAGAAGACACAAGGAATGATGACGCAGAAAACCCCAAGAATAAGGGTGAAAACTGCGGGCGGCTATGAGTCCACCAATCCACTAGGTGTTTATGTGAAACAGGTTACAATAAGGATTACAGATTATAGAACGAGTAGTAATAGTAGGTGCTTTCTATGATGATGCTTAGCAGTAAGGCTAATGTATTTTTTTGATGCCTTGTACAATGATTAGGCTTGCCTATATATACTAGAAAAGCATTCAAAAGATCTTCAACGGCTCTTTCCCTCAATCCCTAGGAATCCGGAGCTAACACCCCAAGTTGTTCCTACTTTCTCTCCACGTCTCCAGGTCTGGTACTCCCACATTTGAATTGGTCTTTCTCAACGGCTTGACTGCTAGTAGTGTTTCCGATTTCTTTGGATAGCATTTTGTACCTTTTCCCACTCGAAGATTCCTAGGAATATTCTCCGTTGCTTGGACTTAACTTGGCAGCTACCTTCGACCTGTACGTTGCTAATCTGCAACCTACAACCTGTCTACCTGTAGGTCATAGGAATTTAGGGTGAAAATTCTAGCACAACAGTTTGCCCCCAGCTTATCTCTTAGATGTTCTAGTGACTTCTATGAGGCAAGCTCAGAAAATCCGTTAGAAAAGATAAATATTTCAAAAATGCAACTTTAAAGATAAATTTGAATTTGTTGCAAAGATAAATATTCTAGAAAAGATAACTTCTGGCCGTTAAAAGCAATTAAATGCGTTATAAATAGATAAGCAAAAGACCCTTTCAACTACTTCCCCTTTTTGCGATAAACATTGTTTCAGAAGATCTAGGGTTTTCCAATCTGCGAAAATTAGGGAAACAAGATTGACGAAGACACGACGCAATTTAAATTGGGATTTTGTTGCTGTGGAGTCAAGCTTTGCTCACTCCCTTTACCCTGGTAAGTAATTTGGTTTTTGTTTCCAGATTTCATTGTTTTCTTTGTTTTGTCTTGCGAAAATTGCTTTCAATTATGGTAAAAATCAAACATGTTGCTAAGAAGAAATGCCATAGACATATAACTAGGAACTTGGGAGTGAGCCAAAGTAAGATGGGGAGAGCAGATGAAGACAAGGTTAGCAAAGTTACGGAGGCTGATTTGGCAGAGCTGAAAGCATCGGCTGGGTTCCTTGAATCTGCTGTGCTGATTGTGACTGGACCAAATGACAGGCCACAGCTCTGCAGCAAGGATAACATCGTGTTTTATGAGTATTCCTTTAAACATGGTTTTTCTTATCCCTTTTCTCACTTGGCTAAGCAAATTCTAGAAACTTTTGACTTGAGTCCAGGGCAGCTTATGCCTGCTGTCTGGAACTTGATTAGTAACGTTAATGAGGCTACGACTAATTGGGAGACAAAGGTGAATGCAACTGACTTTATTAGATGTTACGAGCTGAGGAAAAAGGACCTTGATAGGGTCACGATTTATAGGAGGGCCTCTTACCACCCTTCCCTTTTTCTGGGATATGAGACCCCTGACAGGTCGTGGAAATCGAGGTTCTTGATCTTAGGTGTGGTAGGTTTTGGAATAAGGTATATTAACTAAGTGCTTTGAACTTTGCGTGTCTTCTGCAAATCTGCGTTTGGATGCTATTAAGCCGGAAGACGGTTCAGAATTGGTTGTGAGGGCATTGTATCAAATTCCTGGGAAGGTTATAGGCGATCTCCCTACTCCCTCTGCTACTACTGCTAGTGCTACTATGTCTTCAGGTATAGCTTTTGTGGTTGTTGGTTTGCTTGGCATACGGTTCTGTGTACTTTGTTTAAGGAATGGTGTTTGTTTGGTTGTACCAAGGAAGAATGTCATCATGTCTCGGGAAGAGGCACTGCAACGTGCCAAAAGGAAGAGGGGTGACAGCCCAGCAGGTGGTTCGATTGATACTACTATTCACCGGGCTAAGAAAAGCCCTTCTAGGACTCTTTCTAACAGAGAAGAGGTTAGGATTCCTCGTACTAGGTCTAATGTTCCTGTTGAGGCTGTGATTATTCCGGACACCTATGATGTCCGTTTCCCTCCTGACTTTCTGGCTGAGGAAGGCACAAGTAATGGGATTTGGCCAGAGGCTCAGAAGCTCCTGTTTCCAGCAGCTGCTAAGCGCTTGGCGAGTTTGGATGGTTCTTTGGCTCTAGCTGACGGGGCTTAACTGGTTCTACAGGTATGAATTCTAAACTAGTTCTGTTTAATTTGTTTCTAGATAGATATGTACTGGCTGGATGCTTGGTTGGTGCAACAGGGTTTCCAAAACATTTTGTATTCCAAGTCCCAGCTTGATGGCTTGGAGAGGAAGCTGCTAGAGTCTGACAAGGCTAAAAAGATGCTACAACTTCAGGAAGAAGCGGCTAAGAAGAAGGTAGAGGATGTTAACCTGCAGCTAGAGGGTAAGCAGAAGCATTTTAAGGAGGAGATGAAGAAGAGAGAGGATGCTTTACTAGCTAAGTGAAGAGCTAAATAAGAAGGATAAGGAGGCGGCAGATCTGTATAAGAAGTTGGTTGACCTGGAAAATGAGAACAAGAACATTGAGGCTGAGGTTACTCTGAGGATTAAGGCTTATATGGCTAATAAATCTTTGCTGAAGAAGTTTGAAGGGGACGCAGGTCTGAAGAAGCTTCGACAATTAGTTGATGATTATCTAACATTTCGCTATATCAGATACCTAGCATCTGGTGAAGCTGACCATGTGGAACCTGAGGCCACGAAGTCTACCACCGAGTCTTCTCCGGGCCATCAGCTTGAGTCCCCACCTAGGAGGATTGAGGAGGATGAGTAGCTATCTGATGCTTGATCCATGATGATTTTGTTTTCTTCGACTCTTGATATCGGTTGTTAAAATAATATTTTGCTCTTTTTAGACCTTGTTTTACCTCGCTTGTGGGAGCGGGGGTTCAAACTTTGCATTTTCTACTGTTTGAACATTACATATCAATTTCCTTTGAGTAACCGTTTGATACCTTAGATTTGCTTAGATTTCTTTGGCTTGAGTATGTGCTTTGTTATTGGTCTTTGTTTCTGTGAATCTGCGGTGTCTGGCGCTTAGGCCCTTAGCTGCTTTGCTTATTGAATATTTTTGCCTTTTGTGTCATCTTGCTTCTTTTCAGATTGTCTTTGGTTATCCTCTCTTGGTCCTTTGATTCTGCAAAATAACAAGTTAAAGCTGGCCGTTGGTGCTGCCACCAACGGCCCTCCGAAGCTCAAGTTAGCACTGGTGACTTAAAAGATAGATATGCAATTTTTTTTTTTTTGAACGAAAACTTTTAAAAGTGATAAAGTTTCTGATGTGCTGCGTTCCAGCTTCTGGGTACCAGCTTACCATTCGTTGTAGCTAACATGTAGGCCCCTTTGCCGATGACTTCTACAATTTGGTATGGGCCTTCCCAGGTTGCCCCCAACTTACCTGCGTTGAGCTCTTGGGTATTTTGGAAAACTTTCCTTAGAACCCAATCTCCCACTTTGAACATTCTGGCTCTGACGTTTCTATTGAAGCTTCTAGCTACCATTTGCTGATAGGTGGCTAACCTTATGCGAGCTAGGTCTCTTCGTTCTTTTATGGTATCTAGGTCGTTTGACAGCTCCTCGCTATTGCGCTCTGGCGTCATGAAGCCGTATCTGGCTATTGGGGTGGTGACTTCTGTAGGTAATACAGCTTCGCATCCGTATACCAGTGAGAAAGGCGTCTGACCTGTGGCGGTTCTTGGTGTGGTTCTATTGGCCCATAGGATTCTTGGACGTTCTTCTTCCCACCTACCTTTCTTATCCTTTAGCTTCTTTTTTAAGGACCCAATGATGACTTTGTTGCTGGATTTGGCTTGTCGGTTTGCTTGAGGATATCTGGGTGTGGAGGTGACTAGTGTGATGTTCCATTTGTCGTAGAAGTTTCTGGTTGGGGCACTTATGAACTAGGACCCGTTATCACACACTATTTTAGATGGTACTCTGAACCTGCAGATTATATTAGTCCAGATAAAATTGATAACTTCTTTGTCTCTAACCTGTTAGAACGCGTCAGCTTCAATACACTTGGAAAAGTAATCTGTTAGAGCTAACATATAGACCTTCTAACCTGGGGCGGCAGGTAATTTACCTACTATGTCCATGCCCCATCTCATGAAAGGCCACGGTGTCAAAGTGGGATCCAAAGGCATAGAATGTTTATGAGTAATACCCGAGTGTCGCTTACAGCTATCACATTTTCGTAGGTACCTGTGTAGCATCCTCTCGCAAAGTTGGCCAGTAGTACCCATAGGCGACTATTCTGTTGGCTAAAGTTCTTCCAGCTTAATTGGCTCCACATTCTCCGTCATGAAAATCTTTGAGGATCATCTCGTAGCCATCTTCCCTTATGCAGCGTTGCAAGATACCTCTGGTGGAATTTTTGAATAGGACACCTTGGATGATTGTGTATCTGCTGACTTTAAATATGAGTGCTCTTGCTTTCGCTTTATTTTCCGGTAATGTGCCGTGCTCTAGGTAATCGGATATAGGTTGTGTCTAGCTGGTTAGGTTGGTCACAGGTGCAACGAAGTTGGGTTCTTCAGGTTCGATCTTAACAGGTTGGTTCAGATTAGGGATGGGTGTTTCTGGATTGTCTAGTTCGGGTTTTACAGGTTCTGGGACGCTAGGTTTAGATGGGCGGTTGGTTGTGTCAACGACATGAGCTAGCAGGTGGATCAAGGGGATAGAAGAGAATTTGGATTTTCTTAGGGCTGATCCCAGATTGGCTAGGGCGTCTGCTTGTGTATTTTTGTCTCTGGGTATTTTCTTTATGGTGAAGGTTGATAATTTGGTTTCTAAGGATTTTGCGAAGTCTAGGTATAGAACCATTTTGGAATCCTTGGCCGTAAATTCTCCGTTCATTTGACTTGCTATCAAGAGGGAATCACAAAATACCTGCAAGTTAGTAATACCCAGGTCCGTTGCAAGATTCATATCTGCAATCAAAGGTTCGTATTCTGCCTCGTTGTTAGTAGCTTTGAAATCACAATAAATAGCTTGTACTATCATGTCCCCCTGTGGTGACTTCAGCATAACACCGAGGCCTGCACCTCGAAAGTTAGATGAGCCATCAACATAGAGTATCCAGGTACCTGGGTTACGGACTTGGTTGATCTGTTCAGATTCCAAGGTTGCCTGTTGTTCAAGATTAGGGCTGAAGTCACCCACAAAGTCGGCTAGTGCTTGTGATTTGATAGCTGTTCTTGGTTCGTATGTTATACCAAATCCGCTGAGCTCAATTGCCCATTTGCTCATTCGACCTGTTAACTCCGGTCTGCGCAAAACAGCCTTCACAGGATAGTTAGTTTTTACCACTATCGAGTGAGTTTAGAAATAATGGCGAAGTTTCCTGCTAGCTACAATCAGTGCTAAAACCAGTTTTTCAAGAGAGGAGTACCTAGTTTCAGCATTGGGGAGAGTTTTGCTTACATAATAAACAGGTAACTGCTGATTTTCAGCCACCCTTGCTAAGACAGCACTAACAGCTTGGGTGCTGACTGCGAGGTAAAGCTGCAAAGACTCTCCTTCAGAAGGTTTAGATAATAAAGGTGGCGTCATTAAATAGTGTTTGAGGTCTTGTAGGACCTTTTCGTGATCATCAAACCAAGTAAAACCTTTATTTTTCTTTAGGACGTTGTAAAATAGGTGGCATTTATCTGATGATCTCGAAATAAACCTATTTAGTGCAGCTACTCTACCTGTTAATTTTTGTACCTCTTTCAAGTTTCTAGGTGATTAAATATCGATTACAGCGCGTACCTGGTCTGGGCTAGCTTCGATTCCTCGCTGAGTGACTATGTAGCCCAGAAACTTACCTGCAGCTACTCCGAACGAACATTTGGACGGTTTCAGCTTCATTTCATACTTCCGGAGAATGCTGAATGTTTCTTCTAGATGGTCACATGATCAGCTGCTTTCTTGGACTTTAATAACATATCATCGATGTATACCTCCATGGTGTCCCCCAGCTGACCCTTGAACATTTTGTTGACTAGCCTCTGATAGGTTGAACCTGCGTTCTTCAAACCGAACGACATTACCTTGTAGCAGTAGATTCCTTTATCTGTCATGAAAGCCGTCTTCTCTTGGTCATCTGGGTGCATTAAGATCTGGTTGTAGCCGGAATACGCATCCATGAAAGTGAGGAGTTCGTGGCCAGCTGTTGCATCTATCATTGAGTCTATATGAGGGAGAGGGAATGGGTCTTTGGGGCATGCCTTTTTCAGGTCTGTGAAGTCGATGCAGACTCTCTAAGTTCTGTTCTTCTTGCTGACGACAACACGTTAGCTAACCAATCTGGGTACTTTACTTCCCTTATCTTCCCGGTATCTAACAGCTTCTGGACTTCCTCATTGATGTTTTGATTGCGCTCTGGTGCAAATTTCCTCCTTTTTTTCTTTAGAGGCCTTACATTTGGGTCCACGTTCAGCTTATGAGTGATGATTTCAGGACTGATTTCCGTCATATCCTGATGCGACCATGCGAAGCAATCTGAGTTTCTCTGAGGCACTTGATGGTAGCTTCTTTCTGATCTGTTGTCAATGCAGCTCTGATTTTAACCTTTTGCTCCGGCTTTGACTCATCCCGCACGACTTCATCTAATTGTAGTTCGTCTGGGCGCTTGGGTGCTGGATTTTTCTGTCATTGCTAAATAGTGGGGCCATGGGGTTTTAGGGCGAGCTGGTAGCATTCCCGCGCTTGCTTTCTATCTCCCTCGGCTACTGCTACTCCCCACTGGCTTGGAAATTTGAGCAGCTGGTGATAGGTATATGAGATAGCTTTCATTTTATGGATCCAAGGGGTTCCAACTATCACATTATAAGCGATTTTGCAGTCTATTACGTAGAACTTGTGCATCATGTTGATTCCTTTGAGCAGCGTAGGCAGCTGGATTTCTGCTAAGGAATTCATAGGTTCGCCATTGAACCCGATCAGAACTATAGACCTCTTGGTAATGTCGGACTCTTTGAAGCCGGCTTGATCTAGAGCGTCTTTGAAAATTATATAAGCCGAGTTTCCATTATCTACCAGTACTCTCTTCATCTTGCATTGACCCACATGGAGGGAGATTACCAAGCAATCATGATGCTCGGGCTCGTTAAACCTACTCTCATCGAATAGTATTGCCATATCATCCAACTTCTTTTCATCACTGCTTGGATAGGTTTGGGGGATGCTGGACGGTGAGGTGCCAACTCTTGCTATACGCTTTGTATTGGAGTAGGTCAGACCGTTGATGCTAGATCCTCGTGATATCGCTTGAATCACAACGCCTGGGGTAGGCGAAGCTGGCGGACCTGGTAGTGCTTCCTGCTTAACTTCAGGCCCTTTTCCCTTCTTTCCAAGGAGGTCTTTCAGATAGCCTCTTTTGGGCAGCCAGGCTACTTCTCTTTTAAGACTGTTACATTCGTCAGTCCTATGCCCATGGTCTCCATGGTACTCACACCACCTTGATTTATCCTTCTGGTGGTCGGGTTTGTCGCTCTTCCTAGGCCACCTTACCGGTTGCCCAATATCTTTGAGAGCGTTCACCACTCCTACTATATCGGTATCGAAACCATAAGAGTTGATATCTAGATGGTACTCTATAGCTGGCCAGCTGGAGCTTTCACCTGCTTTTGGCTCAGATATGCTGTTGACGTTGCTGCGCCTTGGTTTCCAGCTACTTTATCGGGTGCCGGAGTTTTGATTGTTGAAGGATTGATTCCTTGGGTACCCCGACGGTCTCCTTTCAACCCAGTTCCTAGCATGCTCATCTTGTTCCACGTGGACTTCAGCCATTGCTCTGGTTCTAACTTCTTCAAATGAGGAGCAAGGATATCTTGTTAGCTCATAATACAACCTGGATCTGTAATTGAGACCTTTGCAAAAGGCTTCGATGGCAGTTGAGTGGTCACAAGTTTTGATGCTGACAATTTCTCGATTGAACCTGTCCCAGTACTGCCGGGTTGTCTCGTTCTGCTTCTGAACGATCCGATACAGGTCAGTGCTTTGCTTATCCAGCTCTCGGCTGGTAGCGAATTGTTGGTAGAATTTGTTCACCAAGCTGGAGAAGCTGGCGATGGTACCTGGATTTAGGTTGATAAGTCATTGAAGTGCAGGTCCTAATAGAGTAGCGTCGAAGGACTTACACATAGTGGGCTCAATTAGTTCCCACAGAATTGACAATTGCCACATATTTAGCTTGTACAGGCCCACATGATCTTGGGGATCAGTGGTTCCGTCGTACATCTTTGGGAAGGAGGGGATGCTTAGCTTTGCGGGAATACGTACTTTAGCAATCTCCTCCACAAATGGGGATTCAGCGAATCCATCACGAGATTCATAAGCTACAAGTTTAGGAGCACTGGTAAGCGGGTCAAGAGTTTCATCATTTTCCGGTTTTGGGCTTTAATAACGGCGACTTGCCTGGCCATAGGGTGGGGATTCCCATCAGATTGCTCCTCATCACCACGAGATCCTTCTCCTGCATCTTCACCTTCAGATTCATCAGAGGAGACCAGGGTGAATTGGGGTATGTCATCGATCTTAACCCTTTTCTTCTTGTTGCTCCTGACAGATTCTAGCTCTTTGGATAGCTTCTCCAAGGATGCTTCAGATTCAGCTTTTAATCTTGCTAAAGTTGCTTGAGATTCTTCTTCGAGCTTCTGTCTCCACTCTATGGAGGCTCCCAGCTCTTCCCGCAATTGCTCGATTAATGCATTTGCGTTTGGATCAGGGTCTTCTCCCATGGTGAAAGATGGACTGAATTATCTAATTGTATCACCACAGACGGCGCCAAACTGCTTTGGTCAAAAACCTGGTTACCAGGTTCGACCTGGGTTACGATAATTACAGCTAGATTGTAATGGTGAAATATGCTAACAGAGATTAATAGAAGAGAAAAAGAGGGAAGAGAGGAGAAGACACAAGGAATGATGACGCAGAAAACCCCAAGAATAAGGGTAAAAACAGCGGGCAGCTATATATGAGTCCACCAATCCACTAGGTGTTTATGTGAAACAGGTTACAATAAGGATTACAAATTATAGAACGAGTAGTTATAGTAGGTGCTTTCTATGATGATGCTTAGCGGTAAGGCTAATGTATATTTTTGATGCCTTGTACAATGATTAGGCTTGCCTATATATAATAGAAAAGCATTCAAAAGATATTCAACGGCTCTTTCCCTCAATCCCTAGGAATCCGGAGCTAACACCCCAAGCTGTTCCTACTTTCTCTCCACGTCTCCAGGTCTGGTACTCCCACGTTTGAATTGGTCTTTCTCAACGGCTTGACTGCTAGTAGTGGTTCCGATTTCTTTGGATAGCATTTTGTTCATTTTCCCGCTCGAAGATTCGTAGGAATATTCTCAGTTTCTTGGTCTTAACTTGGCAGCTACCTTCGACCTGTACGTTGCGAATCTGCAACCTACAACCTGTAGGTCATAGGAATTTAGGGTGAAAATTGTAGCACAACAAGCTTCAAATTCGGTTTGTTGTTGTAAGTGACTACTAATACTACTAGTATACCCTTGTTGGCAAATAATATTTGTACTAATATAGATTAATATAAAAATGAAAAGAGTGTCCAATTGAATAATCCCATCAATTTACCATCATCGTTACCCGATTGGAACCACTCAAAATCAAATTCACTAACAAATGTCAAAATATGGTGAAGCTTTACCAAAATTTAAGATCAAATTATCTTTGTTGTGCTGAAAACAACAATTACAAACCCATTTCATGATAATTTTGCAATTGCAATGAAAAATTCACAGCTTCCACAATAATTACCAATCCACAAACATATAAAAATAGCATTACTAGCATACCCTATGTATTGAACTACAAAATAGTGATTCTTCAAAAAAAAAAAAAAGTACTGAACTAGTGAACTAATTAAAATTACAGATAACACAAAATACTCAAAGAAATCAAACGAATTCAAATGTGCTCTTGGTCAAATTATAAAGCAGAAATTTATGTTGTAGAGTGAAAGTTGAAACTTAAAAATTGATTAGCATACCGCCAGTGGCGAATCTAGGATATTCGAACTTATGAGTCACCATCAATAATTGATCACTTATATATTTCAATCTAAAAATTATATAAAAAAATTTATATTTCACCAAAAAGATTTCAATCCAAAAATAGGACACAAAAATACATACTATAAAACTATTACATTAAACTAACTTTATGATTTTTTTTACTTAGAAACAAGAATTTATTAAAAAAAAAGTGAGATTACTTAAGAGACCAGTTATTAAATATAACAGGTCTCTTTAATGAAATATGAAAGCAGCGCAAAAAAATATTCTGGCTGACAAAAAGAGACATGTTATCTAGAAAAGAGGTCTATAATGACGTGGTGGCAAAAGCAGCAACAAAGAGACCACTTATCTGATATTTTAATAGGCGGTCTCTTTGATATTTAAAAAATATGACAGTGGTCATCTCAAATAGAAGCAACAAAGAGACCGCCTAACTCTAATAGGCGGTCTCTTAGATTTTTTTTTTTTTTTTTTTTTTGTGCTGCTGAGTCACGTGACTCACTGTGCACCTTAATAGATCCGCCCCTGCATACCGCAATGTAAGGGTGACTGCATGTGGAGAACTGGTGGCCGGAATTAGGCGAGAAGATGCTCTAGCAGCCGATGGAGAAGAAGGGAATTGCGAGAGAGAAGAAAGGGGCTGACGGCCGGCGTCAAGGGAACACCACTGGAGTCGACAGAGAAGAAGGGAGTTGCAAGGGAGAAAAAGGGAATTACGAGGGAGAAGGCAAGAATTGAGGAGGACTGGTAGCCGAGAAGTGCTCCAGTAGCCGAGGGAGAAGAAAGGGAATTGTGAGGGATTTCCGATCCGGCGGAGCTTCAATGGAGTTCGACGAAGAAGGAGGGAGTTTGGGAGTGAAAAAGTGAGAACAAAAGGTGAAGGTAAAGGAGGGAGTTTGAGGAGAGAGGGAGAGTGAGAAAGGGGAAATGAAAAGTTAGGGTTTAATTTGAAGGCTTATTCGTAACGGTCACTTTTTTTGGCTACAAATAACAGGTCAAAATTCAATTGACTTTTCTATTTGTAACGGGCATAAGCTGTAAGTTACGAATAAGTCTTTATTTGTAACAGGCAAAAAAGTGCCCGTTACGAACAATGAGCTTTTTGTAATGGGCATATAATTGCCCATTACGAATACTTCTTTTCTTTCTCAAGTCATTGGTTTTTCGTAACGGACATTGGCTTTGCCCATTAAAAATGATGTGATTTTAACGGGAATTTATTTGCCCATTACAAATAGGCCGTTACGGATGGCCATTGTTCCACTAGTGTACAAATGGACCTTAACTCTAGGAGTTTATAGGTACTATTAAGCGGAAAAATTATGAATCATATTGAATCAAGCACCTAATCCCAAGATCGCATGCATAACACACAAGACACATAATTATACCTTTGAAGCGTGAATTGTACGTAGAAATTTGACTGGAAAATCTGGGAGAGAATAGATGCCCAAGCATTACTCCTCTACTTAGTCCACGAGCTTCAAACGAGTCGTTGTCCAATACTAGATTGATCGAGTGATTGAGGAAAACCGCGATCACTACCTTTAATGGACTAACTGTAACACCCCAATAATTCTCACTTAAAAACCTTTAAAAACCCTGAACAAAATCCAAAGAATTACTGGTGTGCTACCGCCACGTGTTCAAACGTTAAGGCTATATCAGAAATTAGCAGCGGAAAAACTAAATCAGTTATAAATAAGTTTTAAAACCAATAACCAAAATCAAATTAAGTGATACAACTTGGAACCATAAAGGCCCTTATTCAAAACCCCACAAAAAGTAGTAAATAAATAAAACTAGAGTTTATATAAATTCAAACTTATAAAAAGAAATAAACTGCGAATAATAACCACCTCTCTACTCAAAATCCCACAACCCTGATGCGAATGCTGCGCATGTAAGAACATGTGGTTAAT
The DNA here is from genome assembly GCF_001683475.1 of Chenopodium quinoa. Classification (NCBI taxonomy): domain Eukaryota; kingdom Viridiplantae; phylum Streptophyta; class Magnoliopsida; order Caryophyllales; family Amaranthaceae; genus Chenopodium; species Chenopodium quinoa. The sequence continues at coordinate 1,041,166 of NW_018745260.1, forward strand.
TTTCTCCCCAATATTACAAGTGTAAAAATTGGATCGTCACAGGGTCATTGAAGGGCGAAGGCCATGACCAAAGAAAGACACACACAAAAGCACGCAGTCAGCAAAGCTGAGTACATACAAGCTGCGAAATAAATTAAGAAAATACCTAACATGCTACTAATAATCATGCACAAGCATCATTAAATACAGACTCAATTCATGACTCGATTATGAAATTTATTAAGACCTCACTAATTGATATTGACTGACTCATTTATTTAGTTCATTGGATTTAGCAATAGACAAGGTTGTCCAACCCATGTCCCATTTGGAACATCAATAAAGAAAAACCCCATGCCTCCTTTCTAAGACTTGAATTCGACCACGAGCACGAGCGCGACTCCGTGACCGTAGTTAGTATGAGATCTCACCTAACTCCTAGTTTTAGAAAAATAATATTTGAAATAGGAGACTCGTAGATCGGACGGCCTCGATAAAAGTACACGGCTAATACCCCATGTACCCCAACCCCTGATTGTCATTACTCCAGATGTGCACCAATCCAGAGTTTTATTGCTCATCCATCTTGCACTTTACGTGATTTACAAGTTTAGACTTGGTGATGACTCATATACATTTCAATACAAACATTCTAAACACAATTCAATCAAACAAGGCAAATTCTCAATTTCAATTCTTGATTCATTAGTGACAAACAACACTTATTATTTATTCCTTTACTACCTCGGTGTATAAACACCTTGAGTGCATAAGGCACCACAAAACCTTAACCTCGTCTTATAAGACTTGAATTCTTCCTTTACTCATCCTGTTTGCATAATCATGAATGAGTAATAAATTAATCTTTACAACAATCACATACCTTTGCCTTTAGGCGCACCTTGCATAATTAGAGCACAAATAATACTTGCATTATAAACTAGTGCACATAATTTGAAATTCACAATGTATAACCAAACAATTCAACCCAGTCAATCCTATACATGATACTAAGTTCTCGATCCGTCCTTAAATATGCACCTACAATCAAGGTTTCGTAACTTGTACGTACCTTGAGCAAACGAATTGGTATGCCACTTACTAACTAGAAATCACCTTCAATAAACTCCTCTCCTAAACCAAACAATAACATCTCAATCAATACCCAATCAATCATATTTACAGCAATACTAACTTACTTTAAAACCTTCAAAATCCAATTAAACAACACTTTAAAACCTTGTCTTTAATTGAAATCAAAAGCTTATATATAGTTCTTTAAGATTCCTTCATAAAAACCTTAAAATATACTCTTATACATGAAATTACAGCAAGTTTAAAGTTGAATAAAAATCTGAAATTATTTTAAAACCCCTAATAATCTCTCTTTTTAATGGGTGATTAAACCCTCTTTATAAAACATCAAAAGTAGTACTTAGAAACTATTTCCAGCAGTTAAAACTTCAATAAAAACATATAATTATGCTTAATTAACTTTCAAAATAATTAATTTTATCAATTAAACTCAAGAAAACATTTTAAGTATAAAAAAACTTTGTTAAAATAAAAGTGCCTGAAAATCATATTTAGTGGCTGAATTTGGCCACGATAGGGTGGTGCTCATTACTTAATGTAGTGAGTATTTCTTAAAACGTTGTTTCCACATGAAAAACACTACTTTTTCATCAAAATTGGATGAGTTCAGAACCTGATCGGGATTAAAACGGGATTAATATTAACCAACGGAAATCTAAAAATTAAAACCCGAATTTAAGTGTTCAAAATAATCTGGAATTAAGTTAAAATAATCATTACTTATAATCACCAAAATTTCAAAACATCATTACAATAAGAGCCCTAAATCAATTGTTCATAAAACCCTAAATTCATGATTTTCAATAAATTGAAACCCTAGGTTTATAATTCATAAAATATAAAAATTTATAACATAAATATAATCTAAAATTTATAATCTTTATACCATCAAAATATAATTTGATACTAAAAATATAATCTTTATACTAAGATCAAAACCCAAAACAATTAAATTAACATTAAGAAAAATAATGAATCAAAGAAGGATGAAAATAAGACTAACCTTTTTGTGTGGGAAATTTTTGAAGATTCATGGGGTATTTATAGGAGAGAATTATTGTAGGGTAAAAAGGAAGATTGTGCCTCATAAAAATTAATGGATCAATTAAGTAAACAAATGGGTTAGGCTTGTTTGATTGGACATAAATTGTAGAATAAAGGTGCATAAAATAATTTGTTCAAATAATTTTCGACCCAGATTAATAATTTAAAACTTTTGAAATTAAATTCCGGAAAATAACAAATAAATATTATAAATAAAATAAAATTTCATTTATAAAATATTTTTAAAATACGGGGGATTACACTAACCAACCACCACGAACTACCACACTGGTGCAAGGGAGGAGGAGAGAGCCGTGAGAGAGAGGAGAGTTTGAGAGGGCTTGGTCTCGTATTTGCTAATTAGGGTTTGATCACACTAACCATTTAATTGCATGTATCCTGGCCTGCAAACCCTAGGCACTTAGTCTATTTAAAATCATATATATTATAATTATACTAGGGGTTAGGAAGCCTAAAACCCTCTTACGTTACTCCATATGGCCGGCCACTGTAGAGGATGAGGCCCATCATGGGCCTCGTCCTCTCGTTCTCGATCTAGGCCTTTTGTGTGATCTTATAGGATCCGTTCAATTGGGGTTTGGCCTATTTTACTAGTTCAAACATTGTTAGTACCTCTAGCTATGATAAAACGATGACCCAAATGTCCCAACTTAATTATCTCCATAATCTGATTCATTCATATATCTAGTAATTGCACACGACAAAGCCATAAATCCTTCAATCTCCCACTTGTCTGAGACAAGTGTGTAATATTCAAATTCCTTAAGTAAATATGTGTTGATTTGATAATACGATTGCATCACATGTCGAGATCATATTAATCTACAAATCGTTTCTTGAAATCTTAGTTAGAATTACAAAACTAAATGATTACAGAGTAATGCATTTGAACGCTGACACATATTTTCTTAATTCTCCCTCTTCAAGCGGCCATGACATATTACCTAATTTAATAGGTAGACTCAATCTAATCTTGTGGCAACAAGGCTTTCAATTAACTTTTGAAATAACCAGGAAACAACCTTTATAATCTCTAGTTACGGGTAGACGTTTGAGTGTACCATAGTCATAACAATCATTGAATGGAATCAATGTTCCACTCATGTCAAAGGAATCCACTAACATATTTGGGAGCTTTATACTTAAACTTCAAAGTAGGACAATAATTCGATCATGCATCATTCATGCATATCCAAGTGATTGACCGAGCATCACTATGCCCCCATATCCCATGAAGCTAAGCTATGCAATCAATCTTACATGCTAGTCAATTTATTGAAATCATTTATATCCACTTTAATGATTGCAAACTAGGAACTTAAATAATATATGAATTTTGTTCACTTGTGGGGTTTCATTCACAGGTCATCAACCTGATGAGCCTATCAATTCATAATTATTTTGGACATTTTATCTAATTTCCAAAACCATAATTAAATGAGAGAAATGAAATTTCTATTTTAAACATAATTCTGCAAATATATGCATTCCTTATGTAATATGTTTTCTAAAAACATACACAACTTAAATTACATAACTTGCTTCAATCCAAGCCTTTAGTAAGACTTTCATATTTTAGTCTATGGAAGGGGTTTAGTGATTTCTCACTCATAATAAAACTTTGCAGATCACGACATCCCGCTTGTCATTGATCTCATAAGTGAGGTGATATCCCATATCTATTTGTTTGGATTTTTGATGTGACCTTGGCTCCTTTGTTTTGGCAAAGGTGTCATTTTCATCACAGGACAATTTGATCCAAACTTCCTCTTTAGCTACTCTTACTGTAGCTAAATACACATATTCTGACATTGAGTATGCGACAACATTCTGCTTTGAACTCTTCAAGTTTATTGTGCTTCTCCATTCAGACATAAAATGTATCTAAATCAACATCTAAAGTAATCTTGCCTGTTTGGAAATCTTGCATCCGTATAACCTTTTGACAACTTGTTCATTCTTTATACCATAAACTAGAAACATTACTTTAGTTCTTCTTAAGGACTCAAGGATTTGTTCTTGGTAACTTTTAGTATGTGACAGGGTAAAGTCTTATCCCCAAATCAAAAATAATTTCCTAAATCCTCTAACTAATGTAGATAGGAAAGTAGGGTCGAATCCACAGAGAAACGAGTCTTTCTATTCCTAATCAACTAAAGTAATCTAAATTATAAAGCAACCAATATGTGAATTTGAATATGAAACTAAACTACGAAGATTAAGGATAAGGAGAAAATAATATATAAAAGGATTTAGGGCATAGGTTCACCAATAAATAATATTCCAGGGTAAAACATAATAATCAATCATTAATGCATACATCAATCAGATTATAAACGGCTTTCGCTACGTATTATAATCACACAATTAATTTATCGGTATTAAATCTCATCTTTCGAATCTCGACTTAACCATTTATAAATTAACCTGCCTATTGAAACTACACCTAAACATCAATTCTCATCTGTCGAATCTCGAATCAATATTGTCAAACTCATGCATAAAATATCAGGCCTAATCTAGTCACAGAGCATTAAATCAATCAATAGGAAATTAATTAAGCATTGACAATCAATAACAATAAATTACCCCTTCATATTATTTATGGATCCCCATAAACCCTAGAAATAAAACTACTCACACATAATAAAAACTAAACTAATCAAAGCAATAAAATAAGACATGATCAAAAAAATAAAGTAAACAACTAAGATTAAGAGAAGAGAAATCGTTACCAAAATAAATCTGGAATTAAGAATGGATTAAGAACAAAAGTATAAGAGAAAGAAACTAATCTAAAAGCTAAGTAAAGAGAGAAAATATAAAAAAATAATAAAGAGAGTAAAGAAAGGAGTAAGAAGATGCTAAAATCGTTTTACTGAGAAGTATTCATACTCCGTACGAATCCTAAACTAAAACAAACTTAAACGACGCTAAACGTCTCCTAACAATAACACGCGCCCAATCGGGCGCGCCTTTTTGCTCTTCAGGTATAAATCTCGTGCCCGGTCGGGCGCGTCACCAGGAGCCGACCTTTGCTTCTCTCGCCCGGCCGGGCGCGCCTCCGGCGCCAGCCTTTTTGGTTGGGCGGCTCTCTTGGGCCATTATCTAGACTACGATTAGGCTCCAATTCTTCGGGCCAATCTGGGTTTCCTCTTCGGGTCTTGAATACTCGGTCCAAATGCCCCGGTATCAGATATATTGAGCCCTTAATCACCGGTTCGATTACTCTAACCGGCCCTGGGCTATAAAAACTGGTCGTGCTTCTCTAGTGCTCATAATTGCTCTATAATATCTTGTGAAAATGCTCCAAAAGTGCAAATCCGTGCAAAAGTCAACCAAATCTACGAAAACACTAGAAAACACCAATTAGTAATAAAAGTGGCTCTAAAGAGCCAAAAACACTACTAATTATGACCAAGGGACGGGGGTAAAACACTATGTAAAATAGATACATCAAACTCCCTCAAGCTAAACCTTTGCTTGTCCCTTAGCAGAGATCTCATCAATGAATCAACAAATATGCTTCACCCCAAAAAAGTAAAAATCAAGCACAAACAATTCATGGTAGATCAAATAAACATGCTTCGAAATCAACCAATCAAATCCATCCAATTACCTTTCCTCCCTAACAATAGTCAAATAGAGCAAACCACAAGAGCATATAGAATTCAAGACTAGTGCTCACACACTCAACTCTCATTTATGTGGCGTGTAAAAGATGTACTCGATCGCTCTTCAACCAACCCCTTTATGTGAACAATGCCCTCCCAACTCACACTCTCGTGTGTATAAAACAATGAACGCTCAACCTACTAGTCGACTCGGAATATGTCAAATCATAACTTGCATTGATAAACAACACTTTCACATTCATACAACTCTATGCACAAAGGTCGGAAGGTGTTTAAAGCTTGTAATGTAAGGCTAGGGTAAAGGGTAGGAATCATTTGGGAACAAGTGAGGGAAAAGCTATGCTTAAAGGGAGCAAATCCTAGTAAAACCCATGATCAAAATAAATAATGATCAACATCTCCTACATAACCAACTCTAACAGAAATCCTCCAAATATACTCCAATGAATATAAATAATCCCAACTTTTACAATATCACTCATAAGATATAATAACGAAGAAGTGGAGTGAATAAACAAACTTTATTTCCAAACTTGAATTTTTCATTAAAGCTCTTTTTTTTTTCTTTTTATCAACCTCCAACTAGAATATTTGAACATTGAACATTTTTTTCTCTTTGTTCTTATTTTCTTTTGAAGTTCACTTATTTTTTCTTGATCTTCTCTTTTTTTCATAAATTCATGCTTTATTTTTTCAAGAAAATATAACTCTCAAACTCATCGAAAATAAACATGATAAAAAACAAAACGACTTCTCAAAAACCCACCGAAATTGTGAAAATAATAAGCACACTACAAACTCCCTCACCTCACTCACTAATAGCTCCCCCAAGCCAAGCTTGGGACTAGGGACCAATAGGGAAAAATAAGCTTGTAATGTGGCTAATAAACAACAAAAAGTCAAGGCAACAACATGGGTAGCAAGAAGGGAACAAATGTGTCTAAAGTCATTTGGAGGCCACCAAAAAGAATGAACGCCTTCGTCCTCCTCAATGTGCATAATAATGAATCATATAAACATTACTTATAGTTGCAAATCAATACTCAAATTCATTGACATACCAGAAACTATCACACATTCCTAACCAAATCAACTAGTTAAGCACTATATTCACAAGTAGTTGGACAAAATTGACGCATGTTAAGGTTTCAAGGCAATCAAACATTAAATCATGATCAACTAATCCACAATGCTTATCATCATATACCAAGAATCAAAATAAATTTTCTTAAGTATGGGGCACATGGAAGCATGATTTACAATTCATTGGAACGTATTTTTGGAATTTTTTTTTCAGTTTTTTTGTATTTTTTTCTATATAAGAAATCAATAAAACTAACCTAAGAAAACACACCAAAAATAAAAGAAAAGAGAAAAAGAAAGATACCAAATCCAAAATCTCCCCCAAGCTAGAATCAGACAATGTCCTCAATGGCTCGGGAACTAGCCCAGCATAGCTAGTCCTGATCATTTTCATCCATAGTGCCGAACCCTACACCTCCACTGCCACCTGCACCACCTACACCAGAAGAGCTACCACCAAAATAATCAGCATGAAAAGTTCCCCCCGTCGGTCCCCCGAAAGGAATATCCTGACCGTACCCATGGAAAGCAGAATAGTCAGTGTAAATACCATGGGAAGTGGGATCCCTATCGTATCCCTAGGGTGGAGGCTGGAACCACTCAGGGTAAATAGCATCATCGAGAATGTTGCCCCGACGAGCATAATCATCGTACATAGGGTAGAGAGCTCTACCCTGGTTCCTCTCCAAATACCCTAACCTTTGGTCTATAGAGCCTACCATCCTCCTAAGGCCAGTGTGGGAATGCTCGATACGTCCTAAGGCCTGACCTATACTCTGAAGGTCCCAAACTGGGTCAGAGTCAACATGATAGATGGAGTGAGATATGCGAGGTGGAGAAAACGCCACCTCGGGCTGAGGCTGAGGCTGGGGTGGTGGAACTGGTGGTGCTTGCCCCTTAGCGTTGGCAACTAAAAGGTCATACGTGTAGGATGGTTGCCTTGGGGAAAGGCGATCAAGTCAGGACTCGGTAAGGGAAAGATGGGGAAGGGCTGCTCGGTCCCAGTCCTAATACACTAGTGGGGTGTCTGCTCAGTATCCGGTCGTACCCACCTCAACTTCTCAAAATACCTAGCAGTTATATAGGTGTCTGGTCAACAGTTGGTCAATTGGTGGGGTCCATCCTCAACAAAACCGGCCTTTTTCACTGCTATTCTAGTAATAAGGCCTCCTATACGAATGGGGGTGCGAGATTGGGTACTGGCTGTGACATGTCTACTCAGATGGTGAATAATGTACCTACCTATGTTCAATTTCCCAAACCCACACAGAGTGACCTATAATAGCTAGCTCGTTAGTTTGGGCGTTATGGGGCTCGTTCCTACCTAAAAAACACAAACTCGTAAATCTTTGCAGATTTTTGGGACAGGGTGATGAATAGGTTTGGTACTAGCATGTTGGGGGTCGGGAGTAGGAAAACTAGTCAGAGCATGATAGATGTCACCCATTTTGTAATCGGCATGCCATTGGAATGATAATTCAGAATTCAATTCAAACAATTTACAAAATTCCACAAATGTTAAACTAATATTTCTATTGTTCAACCTAAAAATTAAATCCGGCCCATTTCTACTATTTACAACTTTTAAAGAAGACAAGAATTCACAAGTCAATTCACGGTATGTAAGATAGTGCATATCAACAAATTTTTTCATGCCTATGTCATTCAAAAATCGTTTCAAAAAATCAAACAAACCATACGATTCTAAAGTAGGGCGGTGTAACCACCGTGAAGGAATTACCTCGCGCCCGACTAGGTGTTCTAGCCGCTCCTTTTTCTCTTGGTTAGCAATGCGGATCGTCGGCCAGTACAGGAGTTGCAAGTCCGGGTCATAATACCCCCTCAAGCTAGAACTCCTACCAAAAATAGATCTAGCCCTCTTTGAAGCCATGGTAGAAATGGGTATGAAAATTAATTTGAAAGAAATTCAAAATTTTTATATCGAAATGTAGAGGATGAAGAGAGGATTAATAATATCTAAAAAGTTTTGAATTTGGTTGAGGAATGAAGGAGAAAACTTAGAGAGAAGTTAGAGGAAATTTGAGTTTTAGAGAGAGAAAGTTATGGAGGAAAGAGATTGAAATGAGAAAATACCGAAAAAGGGAAGAAGAAGAAGAAGGGGGTCAGTGCGTCGCGCCTGGTCGGGCGGGTGCTCGCCCGATCGAGCGATCTGATTTTTTATTTCTGCTATACTCTCGCGCTCGGTCGAGCAGCAATCGCCCGATCGGGCGATCTAAACGAACCGATTTCATCTATCTCTCGCGCCCGGTCGGGCACCCTTTGCCCGATCGGGCAATCTGATGAAAGAATTTTCGTCTCTTCTCGCACCCGGTCGGGCGGCATTCGCCCAATCGCGCGATCGAAGATGTTTGTAAATGTTAATTCTCGCGCCCGGTCGGGCGACATTCGCCTGATCGGGCAAAATACACTCGATTTTTTACACAGCTCTCGCGCCCGGTCGGTTGAGCTTCGCCTGGTCGGGGCTGAGGCTAATTGACAAATTTCTTATTTTCTTCTTTACTTTAAATTTTGACTAACTCTTTCCCTTCAAACCTGTATAAACACTCATAAAACTCATTAAATTCCCTCATCTCTCCTCTCATAAGAAAAAGAAAGAAAAACTAGTCTAAAAAGAATTAAAAATACGGGTTGCCTCTCGCAAAGCGCTGGTTTATCTAGGTCCCGCATGACCTTGTTACCAAGTACAACAACTAGGACCGTTGGCCTAACTCTTGATCGGGCGGTTTCTCACCCGGTCTTGCGGTGTTTTGGCTGCGATGCGGCTTCCTGACATGCCCTGTGGGACGCCAATTCACTTTGTCTGGTGGATCCTCCTTGACTTGGATTGAGAGGTCTTTAATGCTACGCACTAAAGATTCTTCTTTGATCGAGGGTTGCTTCAAATTGTCATTGCATTTAACACTTGCAACTCGATCTGGCGGAACACTTATCGTAGGCTCAAATTGCACAACTTGCTTGATTGATTCCACCTTTTCGTCCTCAAAACCAAGACCAACAGTGTAGAGGGCTCTTTCTATTGCATCAACTTCCTTCTGCCACTTTTCTATCTCATCTGAAAGGGATGCAACACAAGATACCACCTCAAGGGATCTTTTTCAAGAGCTTGGGGCTTGTTAGAATAATTATGAACCACATTAACACTAAAGCACTTCTCCTCTGTCATGGGGCTTTTAGGGGTATTATTAAGATTAAAAACAATTTTATTGTCCCCTACTGATAGTGTTAATTTACCACTTCTCACATCTATAATTGCTCCTGAAGTGTTGAGGAATGGTCTACCCAAAATAATCGGGGTTTGCATATCCTCAGCCATATGAAGAACAACAAAATCAACAGGTATATAAAATTTACCTACTCTAACGGGGACATCCTCTAAAACACCTAAGGGGTATTTGAAAGAACGATCGGCCATTTGTAGAGTAATATTAGTAGATTTTAATTTACCCATATTCAACTTGGAACACACAGATAATGGCATAACACTAACGCTAGCACCCAAATCACACAATGCATTATCAATCATTAGATTGCCTATATGACAAGGGATAGAAAAACTACCGTGGTCTTTTAATTTAGGTGAAGATTTATACTGAAGTACGGCACTACACTCTACAGTGAAACCTACTGTCTCTACCTCAGTAATAGACCTTTTCCTTGTCAATATTTCTTTCGTAAATTTTGCATATGAAGGAATTTGTGTGATTAATACGGTGAAGGGAACCATTACCTTCAAATCTTTTACCATCTCCGAGAACTTACCTAAATGCTTATCCAAGTTTTTCTTCAATTGACGATTGGGGAATGGAAGTTTGATAATTGGCTTTGGAGCATTATTTTTCTTATCTGGAGTGGCCACCTTCTCTGGAGTTGTACCCTGCAATGTAGAATTAGATATATTAGTACTATGCTTTAGCCCTGCAGGGCTATTAACTACATTGTCTGGTTAACGGAATCAAGATTAACATTATTTAATAAAACAGGTTCATCAACTCTTGGTATAGGGGGACCTTCATAGTTTGAACCACTCCTTAGAGTAATTGCATAGGCTTGATTCGTAGGCCTGGTCGGCTGTGCCGGCAGAGCTCCCTGTTGGCGGGCTTGTAGAGTAGCGGAAAATTACGCAATTTGATTATCTACAATTTTATTATGTGCTAGAATTGAATCAATTTGGGCATCTCTACTTTCCATATGCTTCTGCATATTAACTAGTATCGCTCTAATTTCTACCAAAGAGGGGTCGGAAGATGAGGAGGATTGTTGTGGTCGGTTTTTCTGGCCAGCATTGGGATGGTAATATTTCTGCTACTGTTGCTGTGGCGCCTGCGGTTCTTGTGGTGGTGGATTTTGAACATTAGTACTCCGGTAGGAAAGGTACGGATGATTCTGATACCCAGGATTGTAGGTGTTGGAGTATGGGTTATTCTGCCTATAAGCTTGAAAAGCATTAACTTGCTCCACGAAACTCCTGCAATCTTGTTCCCAATGACCTATAATTCCACAATTTTCACAGAAGGCCTCATTAGAATTATTATTAATTGCAGAAACATTAGCTACATTAGCAGTGCTAAGATTATCTAATTTTTGGAAGATAGAGGTCAATTGAGCTTGTAAATAGGATACAGAGTCAACACCATGCTTCCCCTTGTTAGCAAAGCCTCTAGGATTCCCATATTGGGAATTATGTATCGCCATATCTTCAATAACCTGACCTGCATCATCAACGTTAAGATTCATAAATCTCCCACTAGCTGCAGAATCTAAAATTATTCTAGAACAATTTCCAATGCCATTGTAAAAGGCTTGGATTAACTGCCATTGTGCTAAAGTATGGTGGGGGCATTCTCTTTGTAGGTCCTTGAACCTCTCCAAAGCCTCATATAAAGTTTCATCGGATTCTTGGGCAAAGTTCTGAATTGCACTCCGTAGTACGGCTGTTCTCTCTGCATGATAATACTTGTTATAAAAATTCAAAACAAGAGTTTCCCAGTCAGTTATACCAAGTGCAGTTCTATTTAAGCCATTAAACCACATTTTAGCTTTTCTAGTTAAAGAGAAGGGAAAGAGAATCTCCCTGATTTGGTCTTGTGTGACTACGGCTTGCCTGATGGTGTTACAATATTGACAATATTCGGCAACGTGAAGATTTGGGTCTTCACCCTTAGCTCCACTAAATTGCTTCCTCTCTATCATCGTTATAAATTGGGGTTTAATCTCAAATTGTACCCCATCATGAGCCGGAGTGGGAGTGAGATGTGGAAAATCTGTAAGCTATGGTTGTGAGTAATCACTAAGCTTCTTTGGAGCCGTCATCTCTGATTCTGGATTTGATGATACCTCTGAATCGCTAGAACCAGTTGGAGGATAGCGGTAATTATTATTATCACCAGAGTCCGCCAGAATTTGCTTGTAGAAATTCTTCTGCCTATGAAAGGATCGTTTGATCTCAGGATCGAATGGGATGTACCCTGATCTAGAACACCTGGGCATAAACAAAAAAAACTAAAAGCAAATATCAGATTTGCCTAAAAGAACTAACATTCTCTGAGACAAAAAGAAATAACCTAGACTACAAAAGTAATCATAAATAAAAATAAAACCGTTTCCCCGGCAACGGCGCCAAATTTTAACAGGGTAAACTCGTATCCCCAAATCAAAAGTAATTTCCTAAATCCTCTAACTAATTTAGATAGGGAAGTAGGGTCGAATCCACAGAGAAATGAGTCTTTCTATTCCTAATCAACTAAAGTAATCTAAATTATAAAGAAATTAATATGTGAATTTGAATATGAAACTAAACTAGGAAGATTAAGGATAAGGAGAAAATAAAATATAAAAGGATCTAGGGCATAGGTTCACCAATAAATAATATTACAGGGTAAAACATAATAATCAATCATCAATACATAGATAAATTAGATTATAAACGGCTTTCGCTACGTATTATAATCACACAATTAATTTACCGGTATTAAATCTCATCTTTCGAATCTCGACATAACCATTTATAAATTAATCTGCCTATTGAAACTACACCTAAACATCAATTCTCATCAGTCGAATCTCGAATCAATATTGACAAACTCATGCATAAAAGATCAGGCCTAATCTAGTCACAGAGCATTAAATCAATCAATAGGAAATTAATTAAGCATTGACAATCAATAACAATAAATTAACCCTTCATATTATTTATGGATCCCCATAAACCCTAGAAATAAAATTACTCACACATAATAAAAACTAAACTAATCAAAGCAATAAAATAAGACATGATCAAAAGAATAAAGTAAACAACTAAGATTAAGAGAAGAGAAATCGTTACCAAAATAAATCTGGAATTAAGAATAGATTAAGAACAAAAGTATAAGAGAAAGAAACTAATCTAAAAGCTGAGTAGAGAGAGAAAATATAAGAAAATAATTAAGAGAGTAAAGAAAGGAGTAAGAAGATGCTGAAATTGTTTAAAGGAGAAGTATTTATACTCCTTACGAATCCTAAACTAAAACAAACTTAAACGACGCTAAACGTCTCCTAACAATAACACGCGCCCGATCGGGTGCGCCTTTTTGCTCTTCAGGTACAAATCTCGCGCCGGGCCGGGCGCGTCACCGGGCGCCGACCTTTGCTTCTCTCGCCTGGCCGAGCGCGCCTCCGGGCGCCAGGCTTTTTGGCCTGCGGCTCTCTTGGGCAACTATCTGGACCACGATTGGGCTCCAATTCTTCGGGCTAATCTGGGTTTCCTCTTCGGGTCTTGAATACTCGGTTTAAATGCCCCGGTATCACATATACCGAGCCCTTAATCACCGGTTCGATGACTCACCGACCCAGGGCTATAAAAACTGGTCGTGCTTCTCTAGTGCTCGTAATTGCTCTATAATATCTCAGGAAAAAGCTCCAAAATTGCAAATCCTTGCAAAAGTCAGCTAAATCTACGAAAGCACTAGAAAACACCAATTAGTAATAAATGTGGCTTTAAAGAGCCAAAAACACTACTAATTATGACCAAGGGACAGGGGTAAAATACTATATAAAATAGACACATCAGTATGCTTATTCTGAATTTGCTTGAAACTTTCTACACATGCACAATCATATGTAACATCTTTCTTTGTACATATCATGGCACATATAATGGACCTTTTTGCAAAAGCATGAGTTACACTATACATACAATTTAACTCTACTAGCTTTTCAAGGCACTGAGTTTTTACCGAGTGTAATACCATGAAACATGGGAAGACATCCTCTCTTAGAGTCTTGCTTCATGAACTTGTCAAGAACTTATCAACATATGTCTCTCGATGTTTTCGAATCATTCTTCAAGATTCACTTCGTGGATCTTGATTCCCAATATGTACTCAACATCTCCTAAGTCTTTCATATAGAAACAACTCCTTAACCATTGCTCGACTTATTAAAGCATTGATATGTCATTTCAAATAAACTGTATGCCATCTACATACATGACCAAGAAGACAAATTGCTCCCACTAAAATTTTTATCTTTATAAGATTCCATTTCGCTCTTTTAGGAAATCAAACTGTTTGGTCGCCTAGTCGAAACGAATTTTCCAATTCCCTGATGCTTACTTCAATCCAGAAATGAATTTTCTGAAGTTTTGCAAAACTTTCTAGGATTTCTAGATATCAAAATTCTTAGGTTGTATCATATACATATCCTCCATCAAGAACATTTAATGAAGGTGATTTTGATCTCCATAACTTGAATAATCCAAATGGCCTTACCAAATTAATAGGTTTGACCCTATTTATAAGAATATCATGGACTAGTAAATCTTTACAGACTTAGAGTCCATAATGGATTTCTTGGCTTTAAGCCATTTCTTGAGTTGTCATTTATTCAAAGATTGCTTGTAGGTTATGGGTTCTAACCATTCTAATAGGAAAAGTTTAGAATCCACCTTTCTCAGAATTTCAACAAATTGTTTATTTTGATCCCAAGTAACTAACAATAGGTATGAGCAGCAATATAATTATTTTCTTTAACTCTTTGAATCCTTTCATTCAAGTGGGACGATAGCAGCCTCGCTAGTGGAATTAGCTTACATCGACAAATTATTTATCAAATTAGCTGATTTCATACGCCTTCGTCTCTGATGTAGTGTTATCCACATCCATTTGTTGCTTGTCTCGAATATCATTGAGATATAAATTTACTCCCACTTGGCTTTGTAGGAAGAGATTTCTTTCTATAAAGACACTATCGCGAGCAACAAACACTTTGTTATCTATGCAATTGTAGGAATAATACCTCTTAGTATCCATGGGAAAATCCATGAAGAACTATTTGTTTGATATAGGGTGAATTATGTCATCTTTGTAAATATTTTACATTGATTTCATAACCCTTAATCCTTTTTTGAAAAGATAACTTTTGGAACATTTTAAAATCATAACTATTATGACATCTTTTCTATTGCTTTGGTTAAGCTTCCGTTCTATTCGCAATTGATGTTGTAATATATGTCCTCAAAACGATATTTTGTAAATCATTAAAGCTAATCTAGGATCGAACCATGGCAAGCAAAGTTTGATTCCTTCTTTAAACATACATTTTAATTGTAATGTTTCTGGAATGTGAACTAATTCAACAATTCCTTTATAGATGATCGTTGATTTTGAGTTAAATATTTATCACAACAATCATATTGTGGTGTTAAATTGTTTATCTCAAACTGATTTTACATTTCATTTTGAAATTTTGAACATTTCAATGATTCCAAGCTTTACTTTAATAAGTGATTATCAATATATTTAGTTAAATTGTTAGTAAAAGTAATGAAATAGTTAAATCTCCTTGCTAATTCTTGAACTTATTGTCCCACACACATCATATCTTTGTGTTCCAAAAGGTCATTTTAGCTCTTTTACCCTTTCAAGTAAAAGGCAACTTGGTTATCTTACCTTATCAAGCATGAATTCTAATTCTCAAGTGATTCATAATCAATTTAGAATAAGAGTCCATCCAATATAACTTTGGATGTGCAAAAGGTTTATGTGACCTAACCTTACTTTGTTGTAAGTAAGTTTATTTTTGAATCATCTAAATTGCTTTTGTGATCTACTTTTATCATTGTCATAAAACAAAATTAACTCGTATCTAGCAAAAAAAAAAAACAATTTATTACCTTGGTCATGGATCAACACTTGTCCATGCCACGTAAACCAAATCAGTATTCAAACAGAAAACGAAAATATTTTCTCATCAAAAAATGGAAATTGTTCTAAAATCATGATAAACTGATCAGAAAATAAAACTATGAAGCTATTTCTGGCAACTCGAACACTTATAGTGCACCTTCATGTTCTATTTCCATTGATAGCTTCACTTACAGTTCCTGCGCAACATTGATAATGTTAAGCAGTGTCACTTGGTATCACATACCTAAGTGAAATATAAAATGTTTATAGCAAGAGTATTAGGTAACTTTTACCCGTTACTTCATCCTAGTGAGGACATCCTTGTTCAAGCTTTGGCTTATTCTCATTTAAAGTATTTCTCTACATGATTCTTGAGTAAATCAACTAGCCTGACCGCAAAATCCTCATCATCTTGAGAAATCTTTTCGAGGTCAAAACCATCATGTGGAGAATATAGAATTATATCATGAACCTGATGATCTTTTTATGGTCTCCCTAACATACTCACGCGGTTAAATAGTTGAACCATCATGTCCACATGAATCTGTACTGACTGGCCTGGCAAGAGTTTTTTTTTTGAAATTATCTCGCCATTGATCTTGTAGGTTTCAAACCTAATATTTCCAGTCCAAAAGTCGTCGTTCTTCGGAACCATTTTAATGATTTCCTCGACGTTTCCATCAAATTCACCATCAACATGGGAATTAAGTATTCCATTGCAAACATCACATAAGCACTTGAATAAGAGATAAGGTTCATAGTCCATAAATCTTCTAGCCCGATCCTTTGGAATAGAAGACAACATTACATATGCGACTCTCTTAGAATCTGAAACATTTCTCAAATGCTTCTCAGGAGTCATTGCTGGACTAACTTTTCCTCGATTGGTAAGTCTAAACGAGATTCAAGATTTTTGTTCCTTAGAACACTTCTAAGTTCGCTTTCCCAATCGTTGAAGTTAAGAAAATTAAGCCTTATTTTCATTGTTGGTGGTAAAGAATTATTGTCATCATTGTTGCGGCTACCCATCTATGTCAAAATAAGGCAAAGTTTAATAATTATGTTTAATTTAAATTTAAAATATAATAAACAGATTAACTAGGTAACTTTAAAGCACTTTATTCAACATTTATTAATCCCAATTAAATTTTAAGTGATTCCAAGATCCTTTATTTGTGTAATAGTTGACCGGACTGAGGCCCTACCATCAAGCATTACATTTTTAAGGTAAGTAAAATCTTAACTGATTACAACTCTTGTAACTCTTGGTTGAATAATTAATCATCATATGTTTAATAATTACCCTTTGCTTCAAGGTTCTAAACGATTTAGGTAACCTCGTTAAGAATTGATGAGTGTCATTTATGGCACTCATAGGGTAGTCTTTTAGGATGATTTCATCTTTCTTTTTATGCTTTCTTATCTTATTTTTGGTCCTTTTTCCTTTAATTCCTTTCTTTATTTCTTTCTTTCCTTGTGTTTTTTCGTGTTTTCTGCGTGTTTTCCTTTTATTTGGTTCTTTTTCCTTTTTATTCCTTTTCGTTGTTTGTTTTTGTAGGTACCTAGGATTTGTCTCTGCAAGGGAATCAAGATGGGCTATATTAACTAACCAAGGAGGAAATAATCGGCTTCGAGAGGGCTCAGAGAGGGAATGGAGAGGGCATCAAGCCCTGCCAGTCTACCGCGGGCGCAGGTAATGAAGATCGCGGGCGCGGGCTCTTATGCACCAAATTGGCAGATTTCGACCAGGAACTCTCCGCGGTCTGGACGCGGGCGCGGGTAGTTTGGAGAGCCCGCTCGTACCAGAGAGACTACGACCCTTTGATCACCCTTTGGGAGCAGGGGATTCGCCGCGCTTGATTGCTCTTCATAGTGATCCCTAGTTTGGCCTCTAGGAGATAGCTCTTGAACTCTCTTGATTGCTACTATTGTTTGTCCTTTGCAATGCTTGAATCAAACGAAGAAATTGTCGATTAGCACGATTATTGAATTAGCATGTGGAACCAATATCCCTAGCATTTAGCTTATTGAATTACTTGATTAGTCTAATTTTGCTATCATAACACCAACCATTTCACTTCAATCTTCGAAATAGCTTGATTTAGGCTAAAGATAACACCAACTAACTCCTTTGGGTTTGACCCTATACTTACCTATACTTGTTTTAGGTTGGTTTAGGATTTTATAAATTGTGTTTGATTTTGGGAAGGCAATTAACGACTAGTTTATTCCTCTATCAAAATGGCGCCGTTGCCGGGGAGTGAAATTGGTGCTTAGCTTTAGTTGTTGAGTCTATTTCATTTTAATTGAAAAAAAAATACATAAAGATTTTGTTTCTTAAGGCTACATTTGTAGCCGTGCTACTAATATTTTCATTAAAGTTTTGCATGCATAGAGCTCGTGATCGATCCATTGTGCCTTTTGACCCGGAAATCGAAAGGACTCTTTTAAGGAGAAGAATTGCTAGTAGATCCTTTGAATTTAGTTCTTCAAGCGAAGAAGGATTTGAAGAGGAACTAGGCATGGGAGATCAACTAAGAGTTGCTTTGAAAGAATTGGGAATTCCCGGTGCGTACAAGTTTGAGAGTGGAATTGCTCCACCTACAACACCGGCGAATGACTTAGAAATTTGGCCGGCTATGATCGCTTTGATCGAAAGGAGATAATATAGCGGAGCTAAGAATGAGAGTCTGTTGAACCATCTCAAGGAGTTCAAAAAGTATTGCAACACTATCAAGGTGAACGGAGTTTCTCAAGAATTCATCTGGCTAAAGTTGTTTCCATTTTCTCTCATAGGCCGAGCCTTGGAGTGGTTGGATAACGAGGTAAAGCCAAATTCCCATCGAACATGGGATAAAGTCACCAAGGAATTCTTGTCCCGATTCTACCCACAAAAGAAAACGGCAGAGGCTAGAGCTTTGATTCAAGGGTTCAAGCAAAAACCTAATGAAAGCCTCTACGAAGCATGGGAGAGGTATAAAGATTACCAAAGGGAATGTCCCCACCACAGAATTCCAACCTATCAAGTCATTCAAATTTTCTATGGTGGCCTAAGTCCTCAAGGCAAATCATGCCTTGATGGGGGTGCCGGAGGTCCCATAATGAATCGGACGGAAGAGGAAGTGGTGGACATTATAAAGGACATGGTTAAGTACTATAGAGATTGGAAAGATGGTGAGAAGGATTCAACTAGCAAGAGTGGATTTTTGGTGTACTCTATAGACCATCTAAATGCGATCAACAACTTATCCTCACAAATGACAAACTTGGGGAAAGAAATGACCGCGATCAAGGCCAAGTTAGAAGGCTCCTTTTCTTCTCAAGCTTCGAATTCTCCCTCCCAATTTAAGGGGAGAGGTACCTTTTCTAACTCTCAACCCCCTCCCTCTTCAAATAACATGCCTAGTGGTTGCTTGTTTTGTGATGCATGTGGATCCTATGATCATGACTCTTGTAATTGCCCTCATGCTTCTTCGGAATGTGGTGATGATTTTGATAATAGTGAGAGTGAGCATGTGAATTATGTGTCAAATAATAATGTGCAGAGGTTTGATAATCAAAGAGATTAATGGAATAGGAATTACCAAAACCAAGGTAATTTTGACAAAAATAACCAAGGTGGTAGTTATAGGAACCAAGGAAACCAAAGTTCTCGTGGCAACTATAACAATCAAGGTTATAGTAGTCAAAATCAAAACCAAAATTATGGTAATCAAAACCAAAGTTATGGAAATCATAACCAAGGTAGTGGAAACCATAATCAAGGTTATGGTCAAAATCAAAATAGGGGTAATTGGAACAATCTAGGTAGGGACAATTTTCAAAATAATTCTCAAAGAGGTCCCCCACCCGGATTTGTTATAAAGACTCAAGGTGAAAATTCCTATTCACAATCTTCTTCTTCTAGAACCAATTTGGAGGAAATAATTGAAAATCAACCAAGTTGTTGAACACATATATGGCCGTTAGTGACAAGAAGTTCAATGGAATGATGACCCACAACAAAATGCTCGAAAACCAAATTTCTCAACTTGCTAGTGCTTTGAAAGACCAAGAAAGCCCTTCTTCTTTACCTTCCCAAGGCCTAGATCCCAAGAAACCCGTGAACGCTATTGTTACAAGGAGTGGTAAGGTTTTTGAGGAGAGATTGCCAAGGAGGAGTGATAACAAGGAGGTCCCCAAGGAAGTTTTTGGTTGAGAATGAGGGAAGTAGAGAATCTTTAGATGAGGTTGTGGTTGAGACACCAAGAGAGGTGAGAGTAGAGAAAGAGATTGTGAAACCCAAGCTCCCTTATCCCCTAAAATTCATGAGACACAAGTTGGATGAGCAATTTGGGAGATTTATTGATATGCTCAAACAACTTCACCTTTCTCTACCTTTCACCGATGTGATCAACTAAATGCCTAATTAAGCCAAATTCCTCAAAGACATTTTGAGCGGAAAGAGGACTTGTGATGTTGTGGAGACATTCAATTTGACTGAAAATTGTAGTGCGATCATCATGAACAAAATGCCACCCAAGTTGAAAGACCCCGGAAACTTTTCCATCCCTTGTGCTATTAACAAGATGCAATTTGATAATGCCTTATGTGACTTAGGAGCTAGTGTAAGATTAATGCCATATTCAGTTTATCAAAGACTTGATCTAGGGGAACTCTTACCTTCTAACATTACCTTGCAACTAGCCGATAGGTCAATCAAGTTTCCAAAAGGTAAAGTGGAAGATGTTCCATTGAGGGTTGGATAGTTTGTGTTTCCGGTGGTTTTGTTGTTTTAGAAATGGATGAAGATGCTACCATTCCAATTATTCTAGGTAGACCCTTTCTTGCTACCTCGGGTGCTATGATAGATGTAAAGTGTGCAAAGATTTCCCTTAAGGTAGGAGATGAGGTCATAGAATTCGATTTGAATGAAAGCATGAAATATCCAAGTTCTTCTCTTGAAAATTGCATGATGATTGACTCTCTTGATCATGTTGTGTCTTCCATGCATGAGCACTTGCTCACCTCTAACGATGCTCTTGAGAATGTTTTGTTGAACAAAGACAAGCTAAGTGTACCGTGCAAAGAGGTAGCGTTATATGAGGAATTGCTTATTGGAAGCATGGAGGAAGTGGATGAACAATTGTGCTTGAAGATCTCAAGCCATGAAGCTTTGCAAGCGGCCACAACAAAAGAAGGTAAAGGTGTGCCTATGGTTGAGCTCAAACCTCTACCATCACACCTTAGGTACGAATTCTTAGGCCCAAATTCCACTTACCCCGTAATTGTTAGTGCATCCTTGAGCGAGAGCCAAGCTCAAGCGTTATGTTGTGTCTTGAGAAAGCACCAAGGTGCTTTGGGCTATACTATCGATGATCTTAAAGGCATAAACCCCGGTTTGTGTACGCACCACATAACGCTTGAGGAAGGAACCCTTCCTTCTATTGAACGAAAAAGAAAGCTACACCCTCAAATGGAAGAGGTGGTAAAAAAAGAGATCACCAATCTCTTGGATGCGGGAATCATATTCCCCATCTCAAGCTCTAGGTGGGTTTGTCCCGTTCATGTCGTTCCTAAGAAGGGGGGTATGACTGTAGTCAAGAATGAGAGTGGTGAGCTCATTCCAACCAGGACGGTCATCGGTTGGAGGATGTGTATAGACTATAGACGTCTAAATACATCCACCAAAAAGGATCACTTTCCCCTACCATTCATTGATCAAATGTTAGAGAGACTAACAAGGCACAAGTTCTATTGCTTCCTTGATGGCTATTTGGGATTTTTCCAAATTCCAATCCACCCCGAAGATCAAGAGAAGACAACATTTACATGCCCCTATGGGACCTTTGCTTATAGGAGAATGCCTTTTGGCCTTTGTAATGCCCCCGCAACTTTCCAAAGGTGTATGATGAGCATTTTTGGACACATGTTGGAGGAAGAAATGGAGGTATTTATGGATTATTTCTCCGTAGGTGGGGTTTCATCCAAAGAGTGCCTAGTTAATCTTGAAAAATGTTTGGCTCGGTGTGTAAAGTTTAATCTTGTCTTGAATTGGGAAAAATGCCATTTCATGGTGGAGGAAGGGATAGTGCTTGGGCATAAGATCTCTCATAAAGGAATAGAGGTGGATAAGGCCAAAATTGAGGTTATTGAGAAGCTTCCACCTCCAGTGAATGTCAAGGGAGTGAGATCATTTTTGGGTCATGCAGATTTCTATAGAAGATTCATCAAGGATTTCTCACTCATTGCCAAGCCCCTTAATGATCTTCTTCAAAAAGATGTTGAGTTCATTTTTGATGATAAATGCTTGGAAGCATTTAATAGATTGAAAAAGGCCCTAATCTCTACCCCCATTGTTCAAGCCCCAAGATGGGATTTACCCTTTGAATTGATGTGTGATGCTAGTGATTGGCAAATTGGAGGTGTTTTGGGACAACGTGTGGACAAGATGCTTTATGTGATTTACTATATGTCCAAGACTCTAAATGGGGCCCAAAAGAATTACACAACAACAGAAAAAGAATTCTTGGCCATTGTTCACTCTTTTGAGAAATTCCGATGTTATTTGTTGGGTTCCAAGACCATTGTCTTCACGGATCATGCGGCTCTCAAGTATCTCTTTGCTAAGAAAGAGTCCAAGCTAAGGTTGATTCGTTGGGTGCTTGAATTACAAACTTTTGAAATAGACAATAGGGATAAGAAGGGTGCGGAAAATGTTATGGCGGACCATCTTTCTCGCCTTGAGGGTGATCAAATTCATGATGATGGTCTACCAATTGAAGATAGAATGCTTGATGATGCCTTGTATGCCATTAAGGTTAAGGATCTCCCATGGTATGCCGACTTGGTGAACTTTCTAGCATGTGGGGAGTTCCCACCTTCTTTCTCCAAGAACCAAAAGAAGAAGCTCAAGAGGGAGGCAAGACATTAATTGTCGGATGAACCAATCTTTTATAAACGGGGGGTGGATGGCTTTCTTCGGCGTTGTATCCCGAATGAAGAGGTGCCAAGTGTTCTAAAGATGTGCCATTCGGATCCAAGTGGCGGTCATATGGGCGTTTCAAAAACCGCCACTAAGGTTCTTTAATGTGGTTTGTGGCGGCCGCATATCTTTAAAGATTCGTGGGGCTTTGTAAACTCATGCGACCGATGTCAAAGGGTTGGGAATATCTCCAAGAGGAATGAGATGCCTCAACATCCTATTCTTGAGTTAGAGGTGTTCGATGTTTGGGGGATTGACTTCATGGGACCATTCCCATCTTCATATGGTAATCAATTCATACTTGTGGCTGTGGACTATGTTTTTAAATGGGTTGAGGCCATTGCCTCCCCTACTAATGACCAAAAAGTAGTGTTGAAGTTGTTCAATAAAATCATCCTTCCAAGGTTTGGCGTGCCTAAGGCTGTGATAAGCGATAACGGATCTCATTTTGTTCACAACGCCTTCCAAAAGATGTTGAGGAAACATGGAGTGCATCAACGGTTTGGCCTCCCATATTATCCTCAATCGAGTGACCAAGTCGAGGTCTCCAATCGTCAAATAAAGCTCATTCTTGAGAAGACGGTTGGAAGGAATAGAAAGGATTGGTCGGACAAGTTAGATGATGCTCTTTGGGCTTATAGGACGGCTTTGAAGACGCCTATTGGTGCCACTCCATATTGTCTTGTCTATGGCAAGTCTTGCCATCTCTCGGTGGAGCATGAACACCGTGCTTTATGGGCAATCAAAAAGATAAACTTTGATTTAGAAAGTGCGGGGGAGAAAAGGTGGTTGGATCTTCATGAGCTAGAGGAGCTTAGACTTGATGCTTATGACTGTGCTAGCACCTACAAAGCTCGTTCCAAAGAAGCTCATGATAAGTTTATTGAGAAAGAGGAGTTTTGTGTGGGTGATAAAGTCCTCCTCTACCACTCGAGAATGAAGTTATTTCCCTGAAAGCTCATGTCAAAATGGAGTGGTCCTTTCTTGGTGAAAGATGTTTTTGCTAATGGCACCTTGGAGATTTGTCCTTTGGATTCCTCATCTTCTTTCAAGGTTAACGGTCATCGGCTTAAGAAATATTTTGATGGAGTGTTTGTTGGTCTTTCAAACCACCATGAGTGGGGTGGTAAACGTCGAGCTAACGACGTTAAACAAAAGCGCTTACGGGAGGCAACCCGGATTCTCACCTTTACTCTCTTTTCCTTCCTTTCTTTGTTTGTTTTTGTTAATTTTTTTGCTCTTACCCTTCCTTGTGTTTTTTGGTTTGTTTTGTAGGGTGCCTTCATTCATCATATATGGACTAAATGTGTTTGTTGAGGGTGATAAGAGGTTTTAGAGTGTAGGGGAGAGGGCACCCCGCGGGCTTGGAGAGGCCTCGGGTGCCCTTGGTTTCAACAAGTGGAAATCGGATCAGTAGCTCTCCGTGGTCTCTCCGCGGGCTCTCTGCAGGCGCGGGTGCGATAGAGAGAGCGCGGGGTAAATTCAGAGAGGGCGCGGCTCATTTTCTCAAATTTGGATCAGGAACTCTTCGCGGTCTCTCCGCGAGCGCGACAGTATTGGAGCGGGCGCGGCCCTAGTCAGGTATGAAATTTCCGGTTTTTTCCACAAACTCTCCGCAGTTGCCCCGCGGTCTCTCCGCGGGCGCGGTAGTATTGGAGCGGGCGCGGCTTTGTCGAGAGAGGGCGCGGGGATCTAGGTTTTTAGTAGCCCGGTTCCTCTCTCTTTCTCTCTCCTCTCTTATTTTCCCTTTCACTCTTAATTTTCTCCATTCTCTCTCTTCCTCCTCTAAAACCCTAACCCCAAATCATCTCTTTCACTCAATTTTACTCAAATTCACCCTTGTTTTCTCTTAAATTTCCATCCAAACTTCCTTCATACTACATTTTCATCAAGTTTGCTTTTCTTTCTCGTGGTTTTCTTCGGGAATTTCGAGTCTACTCGGTTTTATGCTTAATTTGAGTCTTCAATCTTGGTATACTTCTCACCTTTGTTTTATTTTTGTCAATTTCAATTGCTTTTTATGCATTGGTTTTTAGTGGCCTTGATTAAGCTTGAGTATGATGTTTTTTTGTTGTATGATGGTGGTTTTGGAATTATTTTGGATGTTTTTGTGCTTATTTTTGTGATAGATTGTTAATATTGTTGGTTGTTGTTAGATTTTTGGTTGTTTGTTGCTTGTAACAGGTACTTTGTAGTTTGTGGTAGTTTTGGGTGGTCTTGTGAACGGAGGTTTGTTCACTTTGGTGGTAGTGTTGAATTTGGGTGTTTTTCTTTTTTTGTGATTCATTGTGTTGGTTGAGCTTGAAACTATGGATTTGTTGAGGAGAGTTAAGAGTAGCAAGAGAATTTCAAACCAATCCCCCGGCCAATCCTCTCGTGGCCAACCTTCAAACACCGAACCCCCTCAAAACCAAACTACTCAAGATAATGCCCCACCTCCTCCTTTACCCACTCTCAAATTTCATAACCGGGCTAAACAAACCCCTATCTATAATAACATGAAATCCCCAAAATTTCGACCGTCCCGCAACTATTTTCCCGAAGATATGGAAAAATTGGGTGTTGATGCCGATCTTAACATTTTGCTCCGTAATCTTGGTTTGGTTGAGTTTGTAAAGTCATCCCCCCGAACTTATTTGGAACCATGCATTGAATTTTTCTCCACCTTTGAGTTTAATATGACGGGGGATACCGACTATATCATCTCTTTTCAACTTTTCAATTCCAAGCATACCATGAACCTTGCGGAATTCAACAAAGCCCTTGGTTTCAACCCAAATACCGACATCTTTGAGCCCTTGGTTGCCTTTCACAAGACCGAATACAATGAGGTTGCTGGGTGGAGAGCCATATCTAGGAAGAAGTCGTTTGACTCTAAGGAATTGCTTGCTAGCGAGATCATTCACCCGACTCTTCTTATTCTCCATCGGATTCTTGGGTATACAGTGTTTAGTAAGCAAGATCTTGGGAAACTTTCGAGGGAGGAGATCTTGGTGCTTTGGATGGCTACAAGGCCGGATTTGGGGCCAAGGTTGAATTTTGGGTATCTTTTCATGAATTGTTGTAAGTTGATCACCAATGGGAAGAAGACGGGTGAGATTCATTGTGGTGGTATGATTACTAGATTGGTGCATTATTTCAAGCTAGACGTTTCTTGAGGTCTTGCACTCCGATTGGAAAGAGTGAAGACATGTATTTGGATATGAAGCAACTTAACACCTTTCGCTTCATTTCTAAGACTAAGGGAAACGGTGGGTACTCTTGGCTAGTGCGTAATGTGCACCATTGTATGCTCCCGAACCCAGCTGCCACCTCAATCACTCGAGAGGCTAGGATTGTTTGGAGGACTCCCGAGGATGATGGGAGAGTTGAGAATGTTATGGAGGAGGATGCTGGTGATGAGGACGATGATGATGATGATGGGCATGATGGTGAAGGTGAAGAAGGAGAAGGTGGTGAAGAAGAAGAAGATGAAGAAGAGCAACAACAACAACAACCGCAACAAAGAGGAAGAAGAAGACAACAACATCACCAACAAGACAACCAAGGAGATGCATATCTCCGTTAGATGGAGTGAGCATATGGAGCGCATGCAATTTAGCATGCAAGGTATGTATTCAAACCATAAAACTTTGTCTTTTCAAACTAGCGCCCTATATGACGCTAGTGTGCGTAGGGGGGAGGTCACTCCTCCGGTGAACTACCCTTATATGCTGCCCCAACAAGGGCCGGTGCCATCTTGGGGTGGTGACAACCTCCCCACGTACCCATATTGGCCCAGGGTTGCGAACCCCAATGAGCCAAGGCGTGACTTCCCAGATGAGTCCGGTCGTTAAGACTACCGGGTCTTGGGGGGGAGTGATTATTGGGGTGACCCCGACTACTACTATGTTCACCCCAATCACCCGGAGCTCTGTATGAAACCGGAGCCTTTTGACCAATTATCCACTTCTCAACTTGACCTTTTTAAGGGTCGCTATGGATTCCCTCCCGGTTATACCGGAGGTTGGGATGTGGATGATGGTGGTGCCGGCTCTAGCTGCCAATAGTTTCCCCCTTGGTTGTTTGATTCCCTTTTTGTTTCCTCCCTTTTAGCTTTGCATGTTTTTAAGCATCGCGGTCGATGCCCTTATTTTGTACGGGGGGAATAAAATAGGATGTTTTAGGGTAGGTTTTTGGGGAGGCACCTTAGACTCTTGGGGATGTGTTTTAAAGGGCTTTGATGGATTTCTTTTGCTTCGCTCTTGGTAGTCTCGTTTGTATGTTGTTTATCATGTTGTCTTGGTTTTTGATGATGATGTTTTGTGGTCCCTTCTATTGATGAAGATGATGGTTTCTCTAGTTCTTTGTACATAGTTTTCGCGTAAGTTTACTTTTGTTTGATTTTGTTTAGAAGTTACTAACAATTTCATTTTGTATATAGTCCTTTTCTTTTCTTTTTCTCACCTTGCTCATAGCCACTGCTTTGGTCTTCGAAGTTTCTTAGAGGAGGTCGTTCTTTCTCTTTTATTATTGCAGCATAGCTTGGACGCTTGGTGAGGCCTTCTTGTTTTATCTCTTTACTTTTCTTCCTTTACTTTTCTTGGTTGCTTAGATTAGGATTAGTTTTAGGAGAGTTGAACAGTTCGAGGATGTATGATTATAACACCTAGTATGTTTGGGGTCTTTGGCGATGTGGCCACTAGACCGCTTGTTTGTCGATTGGGAAATACGTGTTATGATTGCATCTTTGTCCTTTTCTTTGTTCTCCTACTTTTCCTTTATCTTGGTTTTCCATATTTTATTTTCTTTTCTTTTCTTTTCTCTTTTTTTTGTTCTTGTTCTTGTACATAGCTTTTTGAGGCTTTATTTTTCCACTCTTTCATTCTTTTTTGACATGGATTTGTAAACAATGGACTCTTTCTTTTGGATAATAACCTTACTAGGTGGTCACGGTATGCACAGTTTGAGAATACGTTTGGTTGATTCTAGGATAAAGCATGCTAGGGTAGTTGTCTAGAACTAGGGGGATTATGAACCCGGATTCTACTTGTTTGTGGCATGTTGGTAGTTGCTCCCTATCTTCGATTTGACAACCTTAGTGAGTTTTTGCTACAACCATGTGAGATTCATATTTTTTCAAGCTTTCATCATATTCTTGCATGAGCGGCATGGATCCTTGACTTTTGCAAACTTAATTTTGAATCTTAACGTATGATACCTAAGACCGAGACCGAAGCACCTAGGGAGGACAAAGGCATCATTTCGGGGAGGTATTTTTCCTTTTTTTAGGATAGTTTCCATATTTTTACTTTTAGGTTTAGGGATACATTTGCCTACTCGCTAGCCCTTTGAAGTTTTTTCCCTTCTTTTCAAGCCACATATTTAGAATTCTTGAGCCTTTTATTTCATTTTCATTTTCTCTTGGTTTTTGTGAAGCAATGGTCAATGTTGGATGATTGTGGTGTATAAGTTTGGATTTTGATTCAAATTGGTGAACAAGGTTGAGTTGTTTATATTTGGAGAATAATGGCAAATGACTAAGTAAAAGCCATCCCAAATAAAACGGCAAGGACTAATGCTTTGATAAGGTAAGAGAAAATTAAAAAAAAAAAAAATAAATAAATAAAAAAACTCAGAAAAAAAAAACCATAAAAATTCAAGTGTCATTCTCCCTTTTATGCATTGAGGACAATGCTCCTTTTAGCTCGGGGGGAAAGCGTTTGCGCTTTTTGTTCTTATGATTGTAGATTGTTGCTTTAAATAAGCTTGGGGGTGTTAATATGTTTTTGTTTGGTGATTACTCAATTTTTGTGTTAAGATTTGGCCAATCTTTGCTTCACAATTTAGGTTAACCACCAAATTTTAAATTTAGCGTACCTTAACCCCTTTTGCCTTACATTACAACCTTTGGGAAGACCTTTTGACCTAGGGGTTGAGTCATTCATCGGTGGAGGGAATCATGGGTTATAGCCTAAGGAAAGGGGATGCAAAGTCAAGATGTCGAGTAAGCCAAAAATTCGATCTTTTTCCGGTTCCTTCGTGGAATCTATGAGACGCTCACTAAGGGGAGATATGAGATTAGTAGGGGAAATGCGGTAAAATCGTTTGGGATGAAAGTGGAGTGTGACAACTAGTTCCTATACTTAGCATATTTATGTTTCAATCAACTTTAGGTATCTTATAACGTGCATACCATTACTTACTTTAGAAAGGTTGTTATTCATTTGAACTATAGTCACTTTGTATAGTCCATTTCACAAAGTTTTTTTATTTTTATTTTGTTTTTCATTATTTGCTCTTTATTCTTGAATTTTGCCTCATTTTTCCTTCTTTTGTTTGTTTAATAAGAGTTATAGGTTATCTCTAGGAAACCTTTACGAGAGCATCACTCGTCCTCTAGAGCGATCTAGGGGTTTAAATGGCTTGTCTTTTGTTGCTAAAATTGACCGTGGTTCCTACGAAAGTGAGTTAGTGTATATTCTCACCTCTTTCTTTTTCTTTTCTAATTTTGAATAAGCCCTTCTTTTTCCTTTTTAGCCTTTGTTTTGCTCGGGACGAGCAAAAGTCTAGCTTGGGGGAATTTGATGAGTGTCATTTATGGCACTCATAGGGTAGTCTTTTAGGATGATTTCATCTTCCTTTTTATGATTTCTTATCTTATTTTTCGTCCTTTTTCCTTTAATTCCTTTCTTTCTTTCTTTCCTTGTGTTTTTCGTGTTTTCTGCGTTTTTTCCTTTTATTTGGTTCTTTTTCCCTTTTATTCCTTTTCGTTGTTTGTTTTTGTAGGTACCTAGGATTTGTCTCTGCAAGGGAATCAAGATGGGCTATATTGACTAAGCAAGGAGGAAATAATAGGCTTGGAGAGGGCTAAGAGAGGGCATGGAGAGGGCATCAAGCCCTGCTAGTCTACCGCAGGCGCGAGTACTAAAGGCCGCGGGCGCGGGCTCTTATGCACCAAATTGGCAGATTTCGACCAGGAACTCTCAGCGGTCTGGCCGCGGGCGCGGGTTGTTTGGAGAGCCCGCTTGTACCAGAGAGACCGCGACCCTATGATCACCCTTTGGGAGCAGGGGATTCACCGCGCTTTTGCCGCAAGCGCGGGCTAGAAGACCCGCGGGCGCGGGTGTTGCCCATTTTTCTGTGGGCGCGGGAATCCTGTTTTTCTTCTTTGCCTATAAATACACTTGTAATTCCTTTTTGAAGATAACTTTTAGATAATTTTCATTAGTTTAATTTTAGAGAGAAAAGTTAGAGAGAAGTTCTTGGTATTGGATTTGTATTTCAACATTGGATAAATTGAGCTTTGATTTCTTCATTTTCAATCATTAATGTTAGTAAGATTTTCTTCTTCTAGTTCAACTCTTACTTGATTAATTTAGTTTCATCTTTGATTGTTTGTATTGCTTGGATTTGAATTGGATATTATAGTTGATATTGCTTTTTCTTGATTTTGATTTAGAATGATGATCAATGCTAATTCTAGTGATTTGTTCTTGAGTTACACCATGATTAGTGAGTAGATTAGTTGCTAGGGAGAAGGGGAAGCATGCTTGATTGATAATTTGTGCTAGTTGATGATCTTTGATTGATTGAATTGTTGCAATTAAATTGGTTGAAATAGTTTTGCATGTGATTAATTAGATTAGGAATGATCAACCTATAAGATTAATCTAGATTGCATTGCATTTCTTAATGACATGACCCATCAATTTGAGAATTGCTTTAATTCATTGAGTTTGATTGTGAATTTCCTTGATTAGCCATTCATAGTGACCCCTTGTTTGGCCTCTAGGAGATAGCTCTTGAACTCACTTGATTGCTACTATTGTTTGTCCTTTGCAATGCTTGAATCAAACGAAGAAATTGTCGATTAGCATGATTATTGAATTAGCATGTGGAACCAATATCCCTAGCATTTAGCTTATTGAATTACTTGATTAGTCTAATTTTTCTATCATAACACCAACCATTTTCTCACTTCAATCTCCGAAATAGCTTGATTTAGGCTAAAGATAACACCAACTAACTCCTTTGGGTTCGACCCTATACTTACCTATACTTGTTTTAGGTTGGTTTAGGATTTTATAAATAGTGTTTGATTTTGGGATAAACAATTAACGACTAGTTTATTCCTCTATCAAGAATAACCAATTAAATATGTAGAACGTGATCTACACCACAATGCCTAAAATAACAAGTGACACTCTGGGAAGGCCGACCTATCACTCATTATCCAAGGATTGTTGGGTATCTAATTGGAAAAGCATTCTCAATATTACGGGGACCTAGATTCATTATGTTGTGATTATTTAGTGAACTCTAGTGCATCATCAATCAACATAAATAAATTCTAACATGCATAATCTACTTATGCAATTAAACATGACGTAGTATGCCTTAGTCCTAAGAAAACTAAAAATGAAAAGCTCTCACTTGAATCATCATGGATCTCCATCCATCTTGCTCCTTTGGGCCTTCACTTCATGGGCTTCTATGGACTAACACTATTTAAATAAATAATTTATTTACTTTAAATAAAATTTACAAAAATACTTAATGGTTCGCAGACCGTATTTAGATTACAAAAATACATCACGATACGCTGATCGCATTTTAGAATCTATGAGCCACACTAGTCTATATATAACAACATAATATCATATATGATATAAAATGCCATATAATAAATCACTCAACATGCTTGTCTGAACTACAACATCGAATGTTCATAATTAAAGCACGCATTTCCTAAAATATCTTATATTTTAAATCATAATAAGATAATATCATATATATTATTCATGACCAATCATAAAATATAAGATATTTTAGGAGAATTTAGAAAATAACACCAAAAATTTCTCAAAACTTAGATTATAACACCAAAAAATCTCAAATTTTTATTATAACACCACATGAAAACACAAAACTTTGATTTCACCACCACTTAACGGATTCTTGGATGAAATCCGTTTGTGGGGCTCACTTTGGACACGTGTCAATGCTATATTGGTTCAAAAAACGTATTTATTTTTTTTTAAAAAACCTTAATCCCTAACCCAGCCATACTCCTCCACCGTACCGCCGGCAGCCCTATCCTCCACCGCCGTCGAGACCCCATGCGTCACCGGTAGAACCGCCCCAGCAACCCCTCCCTTTCTCCAAATTCACAAACCGATCCAACCTCTTTTCTACTCCCCGAAAACCACCACAACAGCCACCTCCACCCCTAAACAATCGAAATCGACAAACCCTTATACTATAATTGTTGATAATTGAACCCAGATTGCTTTCTTATTGAGTACGCGAAGTTGCTAGAGAGGTGTAGTGCGCGAGGTGGTTACGTGGGTCGGTGCAGTGAGTGAGGTGGTAGTGTGGGTTGATGCAGTGCGCGAGGTAGTTGCGGGGACATCTTTGCTTTGGTGGGTTGATGCTGCGAGAGGTGGTTGTGGGGACAGGGGTGATTTTCGGGGAGAAGGAAGGGGTTGATTCGCCGGTTTTTGTGGGGGCTGGGGGTGTCGGCGACTAAGTTTGTGTTGTCGGCGGCTAGGGCAACTGGTGTCGGTGAAAGGGCTTAGTTGGGTTAGAGTTTAAGGTTTTTTTTTTTCTTTTAAATTTTTTTATTAATTTATTTATTTTAAACCAATATATTATTGACACGTGTCATTTCAGGGCTCTACTAACGGTTTCCATCCAAAAAATCGTTAATTTGTGGTGAAATCCATTTTTTGTATTTATTTTGTGGTGTTATATTCAAAGTTTTTTTTTTGTTAGTGTTATAATCACAATGAGGTGAAGGTAACAAAACAAACTTTTCTTTCTTTTTCAATTGGCAAATTATATAAAGATGAGGTGATTTGTGATGTGTTGCCTATTAATGCTTGTCATGTTTTACTTGGAAGGCCTTGGCAATTTGGTAGAAATGTATTGCATGATGGAAGAAAAACACTTATTCATTCATGATGGATAAGAAAAATATTGTACTTAACCCCTTGTCCCCCACAATTATACACAAAAAACCCTTGGGTATGAGAAACACAATCAAAGAGAACCTTCTTATTAGGATAAATGAGAGGGGAAGGGAGATAAATCAAGGAAAAATTGTCTTTATTTATCTTCTCAGGGAAACACAAGAGAGTGAGCGAGAGAACACTACTAGAATTCGGTCAAATTCCGACCGTTTTTCTACGACTGTCATTAAAACGATCGTAAAATTAGAAATATGCGACCAATTTAAAGGCGATCGCGATTTTACGACTGTTTTTAAGGCGGTCGCAAGTTTACGACCATTTTTTACTTATTAAACCGTCGCAACGGTATTTGAATAATTTATTTTTAAAAAAACCATGTGAAAAATAATTCAAAATAAAAAGTAAAAAATTGCGACCGCCTCTAAAACGGTCGCAGATTTCTAATTTTGCGACCGTTTTAGCAGTCGTAATAGTTTCTTTTATTAATTTTTAAAATAGGGTATAAAAGATATTCCAACTTCCAACTCACACTAACCCTAATTTTTAACACAGTCGCTCTTCCTTCATTTTCCTTATCTCCTCTCCTTCCTTCTCTTCCTTCTCACGTTCCTCATCTCTCTAATTCACTCTCCTCTTTCACTCTCATCTCCTATTTTCTGACTTTCATTGCTGAAAAATCAAACAAAGAAAACTGCTC
The DNA here is from genome assembly GCF_001683475.1 of Chenopodium quinoa. NCBI lineage: Eukaryota > Viridiplantae > Streptophyta > Magnoliopsida > Caryophyllales > Amaranthaceae > Chenopodium > Chenopodium quinoa. Next base: position 1,074,819 of record NW_018745260.1, read on the forward strand.
GTGAATTCTCTCTCTCCTACACGCTTCTCATCACCTCACAAACACACTACTAAAAAAAAATCAAGAAAAATGCATCTATGATTTCGCATCTGTAACAAATTGGAGGAATTTTTTGATTTGTAACCTTATTCTCTTCTCTTTTCTCACGCCTCTTCAACTCCATCTGTAACTTTTCGAATTTTGGTATAAGGGTTTGAGAAAAAAATGAATTTGGTGTAATTTGGTATTCATGGTCAAAATCGACCATACAATTCCAGATTTGGAGTTTCTGTGGTCGAATTTGATCATATAACCCCAAAGAGGAAGAAGTGGAAGAAGTATTAGAAAGGTATGTTTTTTTTTTTGAAAATTGTGTTTGTTTGTATTTATTTTCATTTTTGTTGTTTTAATTCGTTTTTGTTCCAAATTTGTTTGAGTTTTTAAATTGTTCGAATTTCGTTTATTTTGGGTATGATTTTGATTTAAAGTTTTTGTTAGTTTTGTTCAATTTTTTAGGACGGGTTAAGTTTTGTTGTTGATTTTGTTTTCGAATTTACTTGTTAATATTCTTTGAGGGTTTTCGTTGATTTTGTATTCCTTGGTTTTTGGTGATTTTGTTCGTATTTGTTCGATTTTTGTTCGAAATTTGTGTGATTTTTGTTTGTTGTGGGGTTTTTTTTTGTTAGTTTTTTTGGGTTTTTTTTGTTCGATTTTTGTTCAAATTTTTGTTAGTTTTTGTGTGTTCAATTATGTTCGAATTTTTTGTTGATTTTGATTTAATTTTGTTCAATTTCTAGTTTGATTTGTGTAATTTTGTTCGAAACTTTTTGGGTAATTTTTATTTTTTTTGTGAATTTAATTTTTTCATAAATATAACGGTGGTGGTGGTGGTGGTGGGTAAAGGTGGTTAAAGCTGACGAGGGTGGTGACTGGTGGTGTTTTAGGGTGGGCAGTGGTGGTGGGGTAGGTAGGCTATGAAGTATAGGAAGTCTGGAAGTGGATGGAGTTGACTTGGGGGGTGGGGGGTGTGGTTGTGAACAGTAGGGGTGGTGTGTATTTTCTTTTCTTTTTTGTTTTTTTTAAAAAAAATTTAGCGACTTCCAAAAGCGGTCGCTAAATTCCAAAATTGCGACCGCTTCTTTTACCGGTCGCAATTATTAATATTTACGACTGTTTCCATTGCGGTCGTTGAAAATAATAAAAACAATCGCAATAAATCTGCGACCGTCAAACAGTCGTAATAATTTTATTTTTTTGCGACCAAGTAAATAACGACCACCCCTTTACGACTGTTGATGCTCGTAATTACTAATTGCGACCATTTTTTCTATTTTCTACGACCGTTAGAGGCGGTCGTAAAAACCTTAATTGGTAGATTTGTTGTTGTTTATTTTGACAATATACCTGTTTATAGCAAATGTGAACTTTATCATGTTGATCATTTAAAGCAAGTGTTTGAAACATTAAGAAGTAGGAGGCTTTTTGCCAAGTTAAAAAACTGTACTTTTATAGTGGATAGTGTTTTTTTTTTTTTGTTTTTTTTCCCTATGTGATTTCTAATGTAGGGATCTTAATGGACCCGAGTAAGGTGGAAGCCATTTAATAATCTTGGCCTACTCCTACCACTCTCACCAAGTTTTTCCATGGTCTAGCTTTTTTCTATTGAAGATTTGTGAAAATTTTTAGCACTATTTTGGCTCTGGTAACTGAATGTATGAAAATGGGTACTTTTGAGTAGACACCATCGGCTAAAAGGGATTTTGAGACTCTGAAGAAGAAGTTGTGTGAGGCTCAAATCTTTAAATTTTGATAAACCCTTTGAACTTGAATGTGATGCTAGTGGAGTTGGAGTTGGGGTGGTGCTTGTTCAAGGAGGGAGCCCGGTAACTTATTTTAGTGAAAAGCTTGGTGAGGCAAAATGAGATATAGTACTTATCACAAGGAGTTCTATGCCATTGTGAGGGCTCTTGATCATTGGTCACATTACTTGAGGCCTAGACCATTTGTACTACATTCCGATCATGAATCTCTCAAGTACATCAATGGTTCTCATAAACTCAATGTAAGACATGCCAAATGGGTTGAATTTCTCCAATCTTTCACTTTCTCTTCCAAGTACAAAGAAGGGAAGAGCATTGTTGTGGCCGATGCTGTTTTTAATGAGTTGCTCAAAGAGTTGTATGGTTATGATGAGAATTTTGGTGAGTTAATGAAGAAGAAGTGTGAGGATGGGTTCAATGGCCCTTTCATCATGCAAGATGGTTTCTTATTCAACATAAACAAACTTTGTGTTCTTGATAAGTGGCTTTTATGTCACTTTTAGGGGTTACTTTAGAGTCGTTTTCCGGTTATTTTCCTCTTTTTAATCTTTATATCTCTTATTTTCTTATTTTCGTCTTTTGTCTTTTTATTTCGAGTATTTTAGTATTTTTTTTAAAAGTTTTTATTTTATTTTCGTAATTTATTTTATAATTTTTACTTTATAATGTTCTTAATCGAGGTTCATGTTAATATTTTTCTTCTCGTTTTTCTCCTTCTATTATTTTCTTTTAGTTTTTAGTTTGTTTTCTTTATTTTTTTTTTATTTCATTTGATTTTATTTTTATCTTTTAGTGTTAATATTTTATTTTACTCTAACTTTATCTTTATTTTATTTTATTTTATTTTTATTTTTATATATGTTGATCTACCCTCGTGTTCGATTTTGTTGGTGTGTGCAGGTATGTGTTTGGGTAAAAGCACGAAGTTCAAGGTCAAATGAACACATTGGGAGTTTGGGTCATAAGTCATCAAGTTCAACAAACCTTTTGTTTTGCTATCTCTTTATCCTCCACCACACCATTCCTTAACCTCCACCACACCATTCCTTAACCTCCACCACACACTCTTCACATCACTTCCCCTACTCCCTCACTTTATATCACTAGCCAACATCACTCACCCAAAACACCTCCCTTGCTTCCCTAACCTCACAAACACACCACCACAATCCTCTGCTCCCACCTCCAACCACCTGCAAGTAACAAACCACCACGATTTCAGCGTCATCCACCAAATAGCAATAACAGCAGCAATTACCACCGAATTCACCTGCACCACTATCACAACTAGCCACGCACCAACTCCTACCAAAAAGAAACAACCACCCAAAACGCAACCCTTGCTCCAACCTCTCAAGCAACTCACATACCGTCGCCACCAATTTCAACCACAAGCCACCGCAAATACCACTAACACTCCCTCTCGGCATCCAACAATAACACCAACGGCAGAAGCGACACTGCTCCCCGCTGCCTAGCAATCACCACCGCAACATTTAATAACAGCTGCACCAAACCACCACGCAGCACCGTCAGCCACCATAAAGCCCGAACATCAGCCAAATACTCCAACACTCGCATACACTCGTAGCAGCCACTGCACGCACCACCAATCCCAGCTCAAATTATTCGCATTTCCACCCATCAAACAAACCCAAATTCGCAACTGCTGCTACCTCTTTAGCCGCGGGCGCGACACGGTATTTTGGAGATCAACATTTGGAGATGCTTGGGAGAAGGCGCGGCTGGGGCCACTGCAGGCGCGTCCTATTCTTCTGCGAGCGCGGTTTTTGGGGCGTGTAAAAACCGTATCACGAGCTTCTCATGTGATATTTATTAAGGTTGAGCGACCAAGATTATTTTCTTATAATTATTGATGGTGCTGATTTGATGATTGAAGATGTAATCCCCCATATTTTTAACTTAATTATTATTTACTTATATATTATTCTTACAAATATTTTTATGTTAGTTTCATTAAATAAATTATTTTTTATGAAAAGATTTAAGTAAACTAATATGTTTTTACTAATTTACAAACAATCTTAACATTATAGCCCAAAACCCAAATATTACTCCTAATCTAATTAGGAAACCCAAAATCCCAAATAAAACACTCAAAAACCCTTACCCTTCTTCTCTCTCTCACGTAAAAAAAAGAGCTTTCACTCCCTTTCTTCTCCTTCATTCACGAGCAGCAAACAAGAAAAAAAAACTCCTTGAAGCTTATGCCGCCGCACCAGCCGCCGACCACCTCTGCTCGCCGCCCGTCACCGGCGCCGACCACCCTGCAGTTCGCCTTCCTCTCTTCTCCTTCCTCTTATTTCTCTTTTCTTTATTTCTTGTTATTTTGATTAAAGATTCAATTTTTTATTTGATTTCAATTATAAAATTATTGTTATTAGGATTTAATAGTATGTATAAACTACAAAAGATTATAAATTTATGGGTTTTGTATGTCTAAAGTATTAAATAAATTTCAGATTTGGTATATGTATGAATTTAGGGTTTAATTAAAGTATTGATTTTTCATGTTTTAGGGCTTGATAATGTGTTAATCAAGTCATCTAATCATACTATGTTTAAATTACATTAGAGTATAATTATCTTAATCATAAATAAATTTTCAGATTTATTAAAGTTTCAATTTTTATGAACAAGTAGTGTTAATTTCATGTTTTTATGCTTCTAAACCTATAAAATAATTATTGTGAGTATTTTGTGATTGAAAAAGCTTTGAACTTTATATTCTAACTTTAAAAATAATTTTCAGATTTCATACCTTTTATTTTGAAGCCTCTAATTGCATTGAATTGATATATTCTTGGGTTTTTAACACACTAACTTGCTATATAATGACTATTTCAAGTAATTATGCGTATGGGGTTATTTTATATACTTAAAACAAATTTCCAGATTTATTTACCCACTTTAAAGTTGCTGTAATTTGATATAAAACACTATATTTTCATAATTCTAACATATAAACTTAAAGTTGGGATGTTATATTACTAACTTTTATTTTTGGGGACAATTTAAAGGCTTTATTTTGATGATTTAAGATGTTTTAAAGTAGTTTAGTATTGCTGTAATTTTAATTGCTTTGGTATTGATTTATATATAATTGTTTGGTTTATGAAAGGACTTTGTAGAAGGCGACTTCTAGTTTTAAAGTTGCAATAGGATTGTTTACACAAGGTACGTACAAGTTACGAAACCTTGCTTGTAGGTGCATGTTTAAGGACGGATCGAGAACTTAATATCATGTATAGGATTGACAGGGTTAAATTGTCTGGTTATACATTGTGAATTTCAAATGATGTGAACTAGTTTATAATGCAAGTATTATTTGTGCTTTAATTATGCAAGGTGCTCTTAAAGGAAAAGGTCTGTGATTGGTGTAAAGATCAAATTATTACTCATTCATGATTATGTAAACAGGATGAGTAAAGGAGAAATTCAAGTCTTGTAAGACGAGGTTATGGTTTTGGGGTGCCTTATGCACTCAAGGTGTTTATACACCGAGGTAGTAATGGAATAATTAATAAATGTTGTTTATCACTAATAAATCAAGAATCTAAATTGAGAATTTGCCGTGTTTGATTGAATTGTTTTTGGGATGTTTGTATTGAAATGTATATGAGTCATCACCAAGTCTAAACCTGTAAATCACGTAAAGTGCAAGATGGATGAGCAATAAAACTCTGGAATGGTGCACATCTGGAGTAATGACAATCAGGGGTTGGGGTACATGGGGTATTAGCCGTGTACTTTTATCGAGGCTGACTGATCTACGAGTGTCCTATTTCAAATATTATTTTTCTAAAATTAGGAGTTAGGTGAGATCTCATACTAACTACGGTCACGGAGTCGCGCCCGTGGTCGTTGGATGTTTATTGATGTTTCCGAAAGGAGGCATGGGGTGTTTCTTTATTTATGTTCCAAATGGGACATGGGTTGGAAAACCTTGTCTATTGCTAAATCCAATGAAATAAATAAATGAGTCCGTTAATATTAATTAGTGAGTTCTTAATAAAATTAATAATCGAGTCATGAATTGAGTCTATATTTAATGATGCTTGTGCTTGATTATTAGTAGCATGTTAGGTATTTTCTTAATTTATTTCGCAGCTTGTATGTACTCAGCTTTGCTGACTTCATGCTTTTGTGTGTGTCTTTCTTTGGTCATGGACTTCGCCTTTCAATGACCCTGTGACGATCAAATTTTTACACTTGCAGCATTCATCAGGGTTGTGGGATCTTGAGTAGAGAGTTGGTTGTTTGCATTTCATTTCTTTTGCAAGTTTGAATTTATTTTAACTCGATTTTATTTGACACTAATTCTTTTGGGTTTGAATTTATTTGAACACTGAATTTAATCACTTACTACTTTTATTGGGTTTTGAATAAGGGCCTTAATGGTTCCAACTTATAATACTTATTTTGATTTAATTCCTTTTGTTTTGAGGTTTATTTATAACTGTTTTTGTTTTCCGGTGCTAATTTATGAGATAGCCTTAACGTTTGAACACGTGGCGGTAGCACACTAGTAATTCTCTTGAAATTGTTCATGTTATATACAGGTTTCTCACAGGTTTTTAAAAGAGAATTATTGAGGTGTTACAGAAGATTCGGTGATGATTGATGATGGTGGAGAGCGGTTGTGATTAAAGTGATTAAGAGCAGCCACGAAAAGACGAGGAAGCAAGGGGGGTCTGATGATATTTCGTTGGTTTTGCTTTATTTTTCTTTTGTATTTCTTTTTACTTTCTTTTTTTATTTTATTTTATTTGAGTTTTGCTATTTAATTTAGGAAAATTTGTTAATTACTACCTTAAAAAAGGGGTCTTTGTGAATTACTACACCTTAAAAAAAAAGTTGTTAATTACTACCCTAAAACTGATGAATTTTATAGATTGCTACACTTTTCCCTAACCAGCCTCTAATTAAGTGATTTAATATATTAATGATATCATTATCTGGATAATTTTTAATTAGTCACTTTAAGGCATGATTAATTAAATAAACCCTAACACCACCTCTAAACCACCACTACACCATCTCCGGCAGCCCCCTTACCCCATTCCCACCATCTCCGGCAGCCTACCCTCACCCCAGCATCCACCCCACCTCACCCATTGCACCACCTCTATTCCCCCCAACAATCCCTCACCCCCTCGAAAAAATCCCTCCTCCCCACCCACCGTTGACCCTAGCCCCTTCCCCCTTGCCAAAGAACCCTATTAGACCCTCCCTAAGCCTCCTCCTCCCCCTTTCCCCCTTTAATCACAACCCTAATGTTCCAAAATTAGAACCCAAAGCCCCTAAAATTGAAACCCTAGGGTGGTGATTAAAGGGGAAGGGGATAAAGGAAGATTGGGGATGGTCAAGCAAGGTTTTCCAGCGAGGGGTAGGGGGTCAGGGCCGCCGCGCGTAGGGGATGGTGGTATCGTGAAAGGGAGGTGGTTTTAGCGTGGGCAGATGGTAGTTTTAGGGTGGGGAGTTGGAAGAGTTAGGTTCGGTAGTGGGTGGAGGGTGGAGGGAGATGGTGCAATGGTGGTGTAGAGGTGATTCTAGGGTTTAATTAATTTTTTAATTTTTAAAAGCAACTAATTACTATTCCAGGTGTGGATCTAAGGGTTCTGCTGGGTGAGTTGGGTCTGGTCGATAACCTACACACGGCAACACACGTAAACTGCCCTCGGGGGTGGCTCGAGGAACCCCCCCTCCGATGCTTAAGTGAGAGAGTGTTTAGGGAGAGAAAGTGTACTTAGAGAGATGTAGAGAGTGTAATAAATTGTGTGTCTAACATCTTTTCCGTTGTTCTTTGCCCTCTATTTATAGGTGTACGATCTCTTAGGTGGAGAGTTATTCATGGTCAGCTCTGCGAGCTGACTCCTTCGGGCTGGTGAGCCCTTCAAAGTTGGTCTCTCGGCAACGAGTGTTCACCCCGAGGAGCTGGGCGATAGTTCAACGTGAGCTATCCTATACAACTAGCCCCTAAAGAGGTGGTATGAGGTTACTCATGCCGACTCTTCTTTTCATGGCGTAGCCTTACAATCTTAAGCCCAGTTTGAAGGAATAGCTCAGCAGGAGCTATTCCCTACAACTAGCCCCTCGAGAGGTGGTATGAGTAATTCATGCCAGCTGTTCTGAGCGTTTAGCCTTATCGGCCATGGCTCAACTAGTCGTCCAGCCAAATTACCCTACACACTCCTAGCCCCTCCAGTCTCTGGGTTGGGGACGCGATCTAGAGACTTGAGTGGTTAGGTTGGAATCTTGGAGAGGACTCTATCGCAGTACTGAGTGTTATAGGTGGCTTTGTTTCTGCCTGTTGGGCGCACACTAGGTCGCCGCTTGCTAAATATGCAGGGGGAGAATTTGATCACTCCCGCTAAAGTCTGAGAAATGATGACTCTGCAGAGAGGAATTTCGATCACTCCCGCTGAAATCTGAGAAATGACAATCATGCTGAGAGGAATTTCGATCACTCCCGCTGAAGTCTGAGAAATGACTATCATGCCTAGAGGATGTTCGATCACTCCCGCTGAAGTCTAAGAAGTGACGATCATGCTAAGAGGAATTTCGTTTATCCAATATACTCTTCACATAGAGGTTTGTATTTCATTGAATTAAGATGGCTCAAATGCCTTATTGACATAACATGAACTAAACTGAGTTCTTTGCAAAATTAAAACAATTATCCCCAATTCTACTTAATTTCTTGCATTTTTAAACAAAATATTTCTTTAACACATCAGCATTGAAACTATTCCTTAAGACTTGACCTTCTTGATCTGCGAGGAGGAACGCACCAAGTCCTACCTGCTCATGAATGAAGAAGGAGCTTTCCCAATTGGTTGACAGCTTTCCATGCTGCACTACTACAAAAATGACAACATAGACCTATTATAAAAGACTTGTCAAATACATAAGCTGTCTCTTTATTTCGAGAGACCCTTTATCACTAATAATCGGTCCCAAAAAAAATTCAAAAGACCACTTTTTGAATATAACGGGTCTCTCCCAATTTTTTAGAGTTATTTTTTTTTTTAAATTAAAATAGCTTGAGACCGGTTCTTTAGAGAATAGGTCTCTTGGTGATTTTTGTTTTATTTTTTACATTGAAAATTGGCAGAGACCAGTGTAAAGAAACAACCGGTCTCTGCTTTCCCTCATTCAAACCGCCAAAATCCCTATATTTTTTATTTTTCAGATTGATATTTTGGCTTTGCCTCCTTAATCCTATTGCTTCGTTCGTTGCTCTACTACTCGTGCTACTCATCTCATACGCCACCTCCATCTCGATTTGCCAGCGTACCTCCACCTCCCCCTGCGGAATGCCGCCGCGATAGTCACAGCAATAACCGAAGTCGAAGCCGTACCTCCACCTCCACCTGCGGGCTTACCTCATTTGCTTACTTACACCACCGCACTCATCCTACTCCGTCGTGACTGCACTCATTACACTCTAAATTCCGGCACACCGTCGCAACAGCAATTCCACCACTCAAGTGGCGATTTTGCATTCAGTAATTGGAGGTTGAGAATTCTGCAATTGTTCGATTACAACCCTAACTTTGGAGAATTCTTCAATTGGAGGTATTTTTTTCCTTTTTTTTTCCCGGTTTTCTGTCTACATATAATTCATAAAATTGATTGTTTTTTTGTTCATATTCTATCGTTTGTTTGTTTTACTAAATTGGTTGATAATTGTGCCTTGTTTGCATGTTTTGCTAAATAGAAATTCTAATGTTAAATGCATAAGAATTTGCATGATGCAGGTTTGATTAAAGTTTTAAATTTGTTTGGTTTGTTTAACTTCAAATTCTTTTCATAATTTCTGTTTTATTTGTTTGCATAAAATTTGTATGTCAATCGTCTTCTTATACTACTAGTTATTTGATTTGGCTTAGAGTAGAGCTTTGTGTAAGTTATGAGCTGCTAGTAGTACGTATAGTGCTTGTTAGGAATTTGATTTTCCCGCAAAAGTTCCATTTTGTACCTTTGTAAAAGGAGTATATAATAAAGTATATAAGCTAACCCTAAATGTAAGGATAAAATATTTGCATGGATAAAAAACTGTGCTATAAAAAATGGCAAAACATGAACTTAGAAGCTCCCAAAATTGATGTTCATGCGGCTCACATTTAAAAACAAAGTAGAAAATTACTAGTGGTCCCACTTTTGTATTCTTTGCTTTGTATATTATATTGTTTTTGCTTAAAAAAAGAATAGAAAAATGGATCCAAAAAGTGCTATTTATTAATGAGTATTATATTTGATTTTTTTAAGGGAGTACAATTTTAAGTAAATGTTTGATTGAAATGCGTATTCGATCCATTATTGAGTATTTGAGGTGCTATTCTTTTGCATAGGTAAGTTAATTTATCTTAATCTTGTTTTTTGACTTTTAAACAATATACTCATGCAATTATTGTTTATATATATATATATATATATATATATATATATATATATATATATATATATATATATATAAGAATTGAGGTCTTGTTCTTGGTGGTTAGAAATGGATCGAAATTGGATATCAACATCAAAGCCTGGTGACCCTGAATATGAAGCAGGGGTAAAGGATTTCATTAAATTTGTAGTAGAAAACAGTGGAGGTCGCTCCAAGCTACGTTGTTCTTGTTTTATGTGCCAAAATTTTTAGGCATAAGAGACCCGATGAAATTCTCAATCATTTGAGTAAATGGGCATTAGATAAAACATATACCCGTTGGATCTTGCATGGAGAATTTAGGGAAAAGGGATGATCTGCGCAAAGTTCATAATAATAATGAGGGTGATCGGTTGAAGGACATGTTGCACGCAGTTGAGGATCAATTTGATAACAACCCTTCCATGTTGGAGAGCTTGTTAAACGACTCTGAAAAACCATTGTATGAAGGTTGCACCACGTACACAAGGTTATCAGCCATACTCAAATTATAGAACCTGAAGGCTGGTCATGGTTGGATAGACACAAGTTTTAATGTGTTATTGGAATTGGTGAAAGACATGCTTCCGAAAGACAATGTCCTTCCTATTGGTACATATGAGGAGAAAAAGACACTAAGCTCTATGGGTTTACCTTATGATAAAATGCATGCTTTCCCTAATGATTGTGTATTGTATCGTAATCAATATGAATCATTAGAGAGTTGTCCAATTTGTAAATCCTCACAGTATAAGAAAGGGGATCAGGGAGTACCTTCAAAAACATTATGGTATTTTTGAATAGTACCAAGGTTTAAGAGGTTATTTTCAAAAGCAGAAGACGCAAAGAAGTTAAAATGGAATTTTGATGGTCGAGTAGACGATGGAATGCTTAGACACCCGACTGACTCTCCGCAATGGAGGTTTATTGATGCAAATACCCCAAATTTGCATGAAAAACGTAATTTACGCCTTGCATTGTAAACAGATTGTTTCAATCCATTTGGTTCCATGAGTAATACGTATAGTAATTGCCTTGTTATGTTGGTGACCTACAATTTACCCCCATCACTGTGCATGAAGAAAAGGTATATGTTCCTTTCGTTGCTAATTTCAGGTCCAAAACAGCCGGGAAATTACATTGATGTGTACTTGTAACCTCTTATTGAAGATTTGATTATGCTTTGGGAAGAAGGTATGAAAGTTTTTGATGCACATCGCAATGAGAAGTTTAATCTGAAAGCAATGCTATTTTGCACCATTTAAGATTTTCCGGCTTATAGAAATCTTTCGGGGTATACTGTTAAAGGGGAAACAGCTTGTCTTGTTGGTAGGATGATTGCAAATGAAAATGGTTAAAGGAACCTGAAAATCATGTTTATCCAATTCATCGTCAATTTTTGCCGTCTGATCATCCATATTGAAGGAGAAAAAATGCGTTTGATGGGACACAAGAATTCAAAGGGTGACCAAAAGTCATGTTAGGTGAAGGGGTCTTTGAAAAGGTGAAGGAAATTGAAATTACTTTTGGAAAGAAACACATATCCACTCTTGCTAAGAAGGGTTTTGAAAAGTGTTCATGTTTTTGGCAACTGTCCTTTTGGAAATTTTTCTTTCTGAGACATTCACTTGATGTTATGCATATTGAGAAGAATGTGTGTGATAGTTTGATTGGTACATTACTCAATATCCCTGGTAAGACCAAGGATGGTAAAAACCCTAGAGATGATTTGTAGCATATAGAAATTAGAGATGAATTTCATGTTTTTACGAATGAGAAAGGTCGAGCATACTTGCCTCTTGCTGCTTACACATTTTCTAGAAAAGAAAATCGAGTTTTGTGAAAGCTTGGCTGGAGTAAAAGTGCCAGAAGGTTATTCTTCGAATATTCGTAGCCTTGTGAACATGGAAACTTTGAAACTTTTAGGCCTTAAGTCTCATGATTTCCATGTTTTAATGCATCACTTGGTACCTGTAGCAATTCGTTCTATTCTGCCTAAAAGTTTTCGCTATGCTATAATTAGACTTTGGGGATTTTTTCATGCGATTTATAGCAAAGTGATTAATCCAAGAGAGTTGACTGCATTATAGGATTAAATTGTTGTAATTTTGTGTCAATTAGAGATGTTTTTTCCTCCATCATTTTGATATCATGATCCATTTACCGATTCACTTGGTTAGAGAGATAAGATATTGTGGTCCAGTTCACATGAGAAATCAATGGTGTTTTAAAAGGAAAATGAGAACCTATAAGGGATATGTGAAGAATGCTTTTCATCCTGAAGGTTGTATTGTCAAATGACTATTTTACGAAGAAGTTGTTGCTTATTCCAATGACTATGTGTTAAATGCAATACATATAGGGCTTCCTGTATCTCGTCTTAGTGGAAGAATGGATGGTAAGGGGACCATAGGTTGAAAAGTACGTGACCTATCCTATGTTGATTGGCATAAGGCTCATTTATACATTCTTCATAATGAGGATGAAGTATGAGCTACTTGAGGAAAAGCAACAGGAAAGAAAATGAGAAGTCATTAGCTGCTGAACATAGTAGGTCATTTATTAGTTGGCTGAAGGATTATGTAATGAAGGAGCTCACAGATTCTTCGACTTCATTTTCTAATCGACTAAAGAGTTTGGCATTTGGACCCAATTTTAGTGCAACTTATTATTGTGCTTATGTTATTAACGGTTGCACATTTTACACAAAGTTTCAAGAAGAACTTAGTACTATGCAGAATAGTGGGGTTACTTTAGAGGCTGAAGCTATGCGTTTCGCTAGTGCTAAAGACAAGAATCTTGTATGTGGTATGATGAACTATTATGGGGTCGTCGAAGAGATTTGTGAGCTGCATTACTCTACTTTTTCGATTCCTGTTTTTAAATGCCAATGGGTCGACAATAACAATGGGGTTGAACATGATAGATGTGGGCTTACATTGGTGAATTTGAAAAAAAGTTGGTCACAAAGAAGATCCTTTCATACTAGCAAGTCAGGCAAGACAAGTCTTTTATATGACCGACCCATCGAACAAGAGAATGTCAACAGTTATAGCACCAAAGCCTCGACATGTTTTTAATGATTATGGTGAAGATATTGTGTTGGATGATGGTTATGTTAGGAGAAAGGAGCAAGTACACATTGAGGTTGATGTTACAGTGATATTTCAATATATGTTAGGGATGACCACAATGAAGGAGTGTGGGTTGACAAAGAAAAAAAGGGGAAAAAGTGAAAGCGTGGACATAATAAGTCCTTATGTATTTGAGGTGTATTTCACTTACTAGGTGGTAACATTAATTTTCAAGTCTTACTTTGTTTATGCAACTTGATTTATAAGTGTTTTCTTGTCAAAATCATTTCTCATTATCATCTATATATTAATATTTAATTCACATTATGGTTTTTATAGCATTTTATTTAGTTTAACTAACCAATTTGATTTTTTCTTTTTATCATTTCAATAGGTTGATGGCTCGGAAAAAAAAGGAGTGTGTGAAACTGAAAATTCTGACAACAACGAATGCGAGGAAGAAAGAGGTTGCACGGTGCTTAGAATGGTTGGGAAAGCTATCCATGTTGGCTCCAAAATCCCTTTACAATGGCATCCAACAAAAAGAATCCCTATTGGGAGTCGTAGAGGTCACTTTTCCAACTATATTGGTGTAGTTGTGCGTGAAAGAGTAAGTATCACCTACAACAAGTAGTTAGATGTTCCACGAGTAGTCCTAGATCATTTGTATGACAATATCTCGATAAGTAAAGTGAGTTCATATGTTACATAATAAAAACAGTTTAGCGTTATATATATATATATATATATATATATATATATATATATATATATATATATATATATATATATATATATATATATATATATATATATATTTCTAACATATGACATTATATGGATGAATAGGGGGTTACATGTCCTTGAAGGTTGCAAACGATGGATACTAATCGAGCTTGTGTTCGATGGAGAGCTTTCAAGACTAGACAAAGACTTAGGTGGTTGTATCTCAAAGATGGATTAATTAACAATACACCACCTTTGAAATATCCTTTTATAAATTCGGATGATTGGGGGGCATTCATCATAGCTTGTAGTTCTAATGACTTCAAGGTGCTAGTTCATCATTATGGCATTACCTTTTTATTTTTTTTGTATGCCTTTATAACCAAAATGTTTGTGTAAAATAACTTTGAATGTGAACTTAATTGCAGAAATTGAGTGAAAGTAATCGTGAAAGGTATAAAAAGAAGACCTCAAAATATCGAGGTGGGAGACTTGGCTATCAATATTTTGAAGAAGAAATTGTAAGTATATGTTGCTTTAGTGTTAAATGATTCAAATTTCTGGTATGAACTTACTGTGACAGACAAAATAAATGATTCAACTTTCTAGTATGAACTGATTTTAGGTTATCACTCTCCTAAGCAACTTAGGTTGTAGATTTTAGTTTTGATTTTATTCTGCCCTTGATATGATCTATACTAAAGTGCCTACTGTGATTTTGATTGTTTGGTCTTTTTGCTCCTTGTGTACACAGCCATATAGTGCTCACTTGGTGGGTTCATCACCCTTTCACTTATGGCATTATTATGCTGCAAGATAAAGTGCCCCACCCCTTAATACTTATGCATAGCAGCAATTATAAAAGCCACCTAAGTTCCTTACTCATATGTTTGTGAGGTGTCGTGTTGAAGTTTTCTAGACAACATTGATCATATTACTCAGGAATCAGGACATTAATATACGTATATATATATATTTTTCTCATTTGAGGGATAATTTATTTCTCCATTGATTTACTCAGGAATCAGGACATTAATTCATATTTTTCAGACCTCGTTCTGTTCAACTTTAAGTTTAAATGAGTTAAGTGCTCAACAAGAACAGAAGTTCTGAAATAAGAAGGGGGATTAATGATTGGAAACATTGTTAAGTTTTGATTAATGATGAAGTTCTCCTTAAATCTTGAGAGTCATGCCTTTATTATTGGAAACATTGTTTAGTCTTGAGAGTTTACATTTCTTGGCATATGTTAATATGCCAACACCTGCTGTGATTTTGATTGTTTGGTCTTTTTGCTATTTTGGGAAGAACCAAGATCAAAGTGGGAGAAAGAGTCTCATTCAGTTACCCACCTGCTGAGATATTAGACTTATGCCTCTGAAATACCTGAAGCACACCCAGCTTAAGCCCTGTAGTTATGTCCGTGGCAACAACTTTTGATATATTTGTGTTGCTGTTGTTTAGTTCCCCTTTTTCTTCTTATAAAAACTGTTATAATAATTTAAGTAGTATTGTTGTTCGAATAGCTCTGAGTAGGATTTATTTGCTCTCAAGCTGTTCTTTTGGTTCTTGTAACTCTGAGATGCTGACGAGGGTTGGAGCTAGGTCATTGAAACTAATCCCCCCTAGGTCAAACAAAATTTATAAACACTTAACAACCCTATAACTAGTATAGTGGCAAGTCAAGGGTCGGACCCAAAGGAACGGTAATGTTCAAGCGCTCTCAAACATGCGCCTAAGCTAGGTCAAAGTCTAAGGATAAAAGGAGAACACTAACCAACTACTAAACAAAGAAACCAAACAAATAAAGCACTAGGAACGGGGATCAACTAGTAATCATGACAATCGAAGCAACTCGAGAACAATATGCAAATCAATGGTTGCGAAGACTAATGGCAACCTCAATCAAAAGAGTCAACAAGCTATCTCCTAGAGGTCAAACTAGCGCCAACTACTAGAGACTCTAACTGGGAGCATCACTAATCAAGCTCAATCGACAAATGTAAGCTACAAATCAATGGTCCGTATCAATGTAGACTCACAATGCAATCTAGCATAATTCTCAACGCCTAATCGAATTACACACATGCAAACATCCATTATTCACTTTAATCTCAACAATTAATCATCATAATTCAAATATTAAGCACAATAAATCAATCATACAAGTTTCACCCAATTCCTAGCAAGCAACTACACTAACATCATCATCTAATCAACAAACAACTAAAGAAATAAAGAATTATCAAAATATGAAGAACAATTACACTAATCAACAATCACACATCAAAATCAAACCAACAAATATGAAATCAAACAAAGCTATAAAATGAGATAGAGTTAAGAATGCTCATTGATAATAGGGAAGATCTCCAACACAATTGTCACCATTGAATCTTCAATCTCTCAATCACCATTGAAATTCCTCACTTTCTCTCTCAAAAATATACTCCTAATCTAACCCAAAAACTAGAGAGATAAGCTCTCAACTAAGCTAAGAAAAATGATCAAAAATGTGAAATGAAGCTTATTCTAAACTTGCCCTAAAAATTGGGTTTCAAAAGTATTTATAGAGGCGCAAAAACAAAAACCGAGCAAACAAATACCCAGGAAGGCGCGCCGATGCTGCAGGGGTGGTGCGCCCGCGCCCGTGCTTTGCGCGCTCGCGCATCTCTGGGTCTCCTCGATCTTCTCGCAACTTCGTGCATTCGCTAAGGTCTTCGAATGAACGCACAATTATGATGATGATGAACACTAAGTGAGGTAGTCCCAAAAGCACATGAATGTGGGTTCAACACCCCATATTCACGAGAGCACGGCTTGAGAGCGCAAGAGCTAAAACTTGGAGAATCCACTTCCTTGCATCTAGAGCTTTCCAATTGCCATGAGCTTTCTCTAAAAGCTTCCTCCACCGTAGTAAATCACCAATATCAAGACCCGAACCTCGTACAATATCTACAACCAGGAAAATATAGCAAGTAAAGGAGAAAAGATAAGAATAACCATAAAAAATGCACAAAAGCTACAAAAATAAGAGAGGAAAGCTAAGACTAAGACCAAAAGCATAAAACTAAGAATTTATTAAACATTAAAGCCATGAAAATAACGTAAAAACGACTTAAATGCTCATCAAATGGGTGCCATTTATGACACCCATCAAATATCCCCAAGCTTACCTTTTGCTCGTCCTCGAGCAAAACAAAACCAAGGGAGAAATTATGAGCTTATTCAAACAAACAAAAAGAAGAGAAGAGACAAGAATATACACTAACTCACTTTCATAGGAATCACAGTCAATTTTAGAAACTAAAGACAAGCCATTTAAACCCCTAGATCGCCCTAGAGGACGAGTGATGCTCTCGTAAAGGTTTCCTAAGAGATTAACTATAAGTCTCATAATAATACAAACAAGGCAAAGCATGAGAAGGAAATCAAAAGAAAAGAAGAGCAAACACATGTTCATGGAAGGACTTTTCCAAACTTACAAGCACAAATGAATGCAAATCTTTCTAAACAAGAAAGGGAATGCACATTCCAAGATACTCGAGGTTAATTGAAACATAAATATGCTAAGCATAAGAACTAGAGAAACACAATCCACTTTCATCCCAAACGGTCTTACCGCGTTCTCCCTATAAGTCTCATATCTTCCTCTAGTGAGCATCTCAAAAGTTCCACGAAGAAACCGGAAAAGAGATTATTTTGGGCTACTCGAAGTCTTGACAATGCATCCCCTTTCCTTTGGCTTAAACTCATAATGCCCTCCCCCGAAATTTGACTAAACCTCTAGGTCGAAAGGTCTTTCCCAATGGTTGTAACGTAAGGGCGAAAAGGGTTAGGGGTAGGCTAAAAATTTAAAATTTGGCGGTACACCTAAGTTGTGAAGCAAGACTGGCCAAATCTCAACGCCAAAACAAAAAGAACACCAAACAAAAAGAAACTAACACCCCCAAGCTTATTCAAAGCCATAACCACAATCATATAAACAAAAAGCGTAAACGCTTCTCCCCCAAGATTAAAGGAAGAGTTGTCCTTAATGCTTGAAAAGGGGAAAAGAATCACATACAAATATTTTTGTTTTTTTTTTCTTATTTTCACCTTTTTTTGTATTTTCATTTCTTTCAAAGCAATTGTCCATGCCTCTTTAACTTAGGACGACTTTTACAATTTTTGCATTTGCATTGTCCTTGCCTTTTTTACTTTGGACGACTTTCTTTTTTAATTATTCATTTGCCATTATTCACGAAATATACACAAAACACAAGCTTGCTTATAAAAGGAACTAATATCCATACTTATATACCACAAACTCCAAAAACATGGCCATTTGCTTCATAAAAACCAAAACATGGAACAAAAAGAAATAAAAGGCTCAAAGTTCTAAAGATGTGGCTTGAAAAGAAGGGAAAGGCTCAAATGGATAGCAAGAAGGCAAATGTAAACCCAATGAACTAAAAAGAAAGAAAATTAACCTAGAAAAGAAAAATTACCACCCCGAAAAGATGCCTTTGTCCTCCCTAGATGGCTCGGTCTCGTGTTTGAGAATTATGAGTAAAGATTCTAGATTAGGTACGCAATAGTCAAGGATCCATGCCGCTCATGCAAATATATGTTGAAGGCTAGAAAAACAAAGAACCTCACATGGATGTAGCAAAAACTCACTATTGGTGTCAATTCGACTATAGGAAGCAACTACCAACATGCTACAAGCAAGTAGAATCCAGTTTCATGGTCCCACTAGTTCTAAACAACTACCTTAGCATGCTTTATCCTAGAATCAAACAAGCATACTCTCAAACCATGCACACCATTACCATTTGGGAAGAAAAGCATTCAATTATACAAGTCCAAAATTATTATGTCCAAAGCAAGAACAAAACAAAGATACATTGCAAATTTGCCTTGATAGAAACAAAAATCTATTTGGAGTTCTCAAAATAAAGAACATGGAAAAGCATATACAAAGGTTCATAGCATATATGAATCAATATCCCACCCAACATGGTAGAATACCCTCCCCCAAGCTTGAATGAGACAACATGCTCAAACATAAATCATAGAAACCATGGGAGGGGAAAACAAGGAGAGCAATCCAACAAACCAACATACGTCCAACAAGTCATCATCCACTTGAGAAAGAGCAAGGAAAGATATTACCGAAGTTGAGGTTGGTGTAAATACCCACAAATGACCCAATTAAACCTTTTAAAGCTAATTTCCTCAAGAATTGAACCTTGCCTTCCATATGCTAGCAAATATAGGAGTCCAACTTCCTTGGTTCTTGATCCAAATCGAAGCACCAAAGTATATCAAGTCGTGTACCTAGCAAAAGGCATACAAACATTTCCATGAGAGAAAATCTATTCTAAAAAGAAAAGAAAATTAAAGGAACAAAACATGGGTTACTTCCCGAGAAAGGCTTGCTTAAGGTCTAAGCTTGACCGCTCTAGTAAATAATATTGCCACGAACGCAAGAGCTTGTAAAATGCACTACTACACATTTCATAAGAAAGTAAGTGAGCACATGACAAAAATAAGGCATGCAACAAGCTTAGTGCACACCTATGAGGAGAGAGATGCCAAGAGAAGGAAGAAGAATCAATAGAAAACTTAACAATATAAGAAGAAGAAGAAAAAGAAGGCAAACTCTCCTCAAAATATTTTTGGCTGGAAACATCACCCTTTTCCTCAATTGGAGACACATGAGCCACATACAAATCATCATAGAAAAGAGGGTCCTCTATGGGCTCAATGACAAAGGAAGGGAGGGATATAGGAGTGTAGGGAATATGGTTGAAATTGCTTGAAAAAGGGACATGAGAGGAAGGAATAGGGGCTATGGTCTCACAAATGAACTCTTCTTCACCACCATGCCTCAAATCACCAATAAGAGCATGAAAA
Source organism: Chenopodium quinoa (assembly GCF_001683475.1). Lineage (NCBI taxonomy): Eukaryota > Viridiplantae > Streptophyta > Magnoliopsida > Caryophyllales > Amaranthaceae > Chenopodium > Chenopodium quinoa. The sequence goes on from NW_018745260.1 coordinate 1,094,762, forward strand.
TCAATCATAGAATCCTCAAAAGAAGAACACTCAAGATCATCAACTCCCTCAAACATCCAACTTGCAAGAAGAACTACATATTCCCCTTCACTACAACCATGAACAACAACTCCCTCAACTTCCTTAAACCCTAAAGTCTCAAAGACATGCTTGAATGGATGCAAATTCATTTCAAACTCATCTCTCTCTCCCATGAAGCATTCTTAATGAACTCACTCAAAAGGCTATGGGTTTTCATTTGACACTCAAAGAACACATTGGTCATAACCTCAATCGAGTCCAAATACTCATGGATAGAAGAATAACAATCATTCACAAGAGACTCATAGAAATAGGTGGGAGGGTTGGAGTTTTCAAATTCAATACTCTCTTCATTCTCAAATCCTTCACCATCACTCAAATGCTCATCGATGGTATCCTCTCACTCTCTTGGTTGCTCAAAATCACCATCATCATCCTCAACACACACATTGGATTATTAATTTTCACACACAAGAATCAAAGATGACAATTGTCTTTCTAGCTCTTTACCTCTCCTTCTTCTTTCCTCAAGTTGCTCCTCACTCTTTTTCATCACCTCCAATTGACTTCTCATAGAATTAAGAATCGATTCCTTATTAGGCCCAAACTCATTATCAAGCTCAATGCACCTAATTTAAGACTCAAATATATCAAAAAGAGATTCAAAAGATATAGAAGGTTGAGGCTCAACAAGAGAAGAAGAAGAAGTACAACCAAGATTGGAAGAATCAACATTGAAATTATGAGCATATACATCACATTGGGGAGTGGGGGCACAATCAAACATATGAGATTCATTATTAAGGGAATGGACTACATCCATGCAAATAATGAAGAAAATTGAAACACACCATTAGCATCAACTTGAGCATGTAATTCATCATCATGAACAAAAGAGGAAATAGAATCGAAAGCATTTGTTCTAGGTACACTCATGGGATCATTTGACAATTCATGGCAATTCATGCTAAAATAAGAAGAATCAAGACATTGCACATCAATATTAGGATCATGAATACCCCTATTATAAACATCCCTAGCAAACCAAACATAAAAAACCCAAGCATCATCAATTGACAATGCTCTATATCTACCATTATGCATGCATTCAATTTTATTCCTAGTTTGTTCATTTAAACAAAAATAACAAATCTCACAAGCCTCCCAAAGACTACAACAATGATAGTCAAGAAATCCCTCAAGTCTGTTGAAATATTCACAAAAAGGCTCATTGTTGTATTAAGGAAATGATAGACATGCCATTTTTTTTTTCACAAAACAAAAAAAAATAAAATAAAAGAAAACTATATACAAAGACCTAGACTCAAGCAATCAAAAACTCTCAAACATAGATACCGTTCCCCGGCAACGGCGCCATTTCGGCAAGGTGTGGAACTAGATTGTTGAAACTAATCCTCCCTCAGTCAAACAAAATTTATAAACACATAACAAACCTATATACTAGTATAGAGGAAAGTCAAGGGTTGATCTTAAAGGAACGATAATGTTTAAGCGCTCTCAATCATGCGCCTAAGCTAGGTCAAAGTCTAAGGATAAAAGGAGAACACTAACCAACTACTAAACAAAGAAACCAAACAAATAAAGCACTAGGAACGAGGATCAACATCACTACTACAAAAATGACCTAAGGAACCACTCTAAAGACACCGTATAATTAAAAAAATCTGGTTTCCTAGATAAAGAAACCTTATTTCAGAGAAATTCGGTTTCTTATGTAAAAATAAGAAACCATATATAATTTAAATATGGTTTCTTAGATTCTAGACTATATTATATATTCAAAAAATCGTAAATCTTACTATAACATAGGCAATAAATAAATTGAAAACCTAATCGTGTAAATTAAAAACCACCCACCTTCCCCTTAAAATGAGTAGACGTTTCCCTTGTAAACTTCATCTAGAATCCCAGTACCTCTATAATTCATTTCCCGTCGTCCTCAATTTCTTAAATTCTCTTTTCCTCACCGTCAAGTTCTCATAATTCCTTCGTATTTGTCGTCGCCTTCTCACTGTGACATCCGATCTACCGTCTGCGTGCTCGTTGTGCCGTCAAATTGACCGTCATCTGTACGTCGTTCCTTTGATTCATCGATGTTTTCTCATCCATTAAACTCGGTACGAATACTTTTTCAATCAATTTTAATTACGTAGTATGTTTCATTGATTTATTTTGCTTTCAATTTAAATTTCGGTTAATTTGTGACTATATAATCAGTATCCATTCTTTATGTTGTGAACGGTTTATTAATCAAGCTGCGTCACCAAATTTTTTCTACTTACAAACCTCATTAAATTTTTTCTAATTACAAATCTGATTTGAATAACAACTGATGATATATAATTATATGCTCTTTAATTTTGCAGTGAAATGAATTTAAATTGGGATAAGAAATAAGAAAATACTAACTAGAGGGAATCCTATCCACTATAGAGTGCAACTCCATCTTACCACTTTCCCACAAACTAGGGGTTCAAATGTCCTCAAAAGTTCTAAACCGGGCTACCTTAGCTTACAATGTGTCTAAATTAACCCCGAGCATTCTCAAACCGTGCAAATCCTCATCAATTAGGAAAATAAGCATTCAAAGATGCAACGTCATAAAAAGCATACACAACCAAATGAATGAGAACATTCACATCAAAAATCATTTTAACTTGTCATAGTCATGTTTGTAACACAAAAAGGGAAAAACAAAACAAAAGAAAGAGGAAGAAATAAAAAAGGTTCACACATGAGGCATATAATCTAATTAAATCCCAATCATCATACAAGTGATTGTTTCATGTCTTTTCTTATATTTCAAAAAAATCCAAAAAGATTTATGTTTACTTTTAAGGTAATTTTGGCAAATTGTGTTTTATTAGTTCTTGTTTTGGACATTCTAGTTAGGGACTTGTATTCTTGAATATTTTTTCTTCCTACGTGGTAAATGTGTGCACAGTTTGAGATTATCATTGGTTGACTCTAGGATACTATATGCTAAGGTAGTCGGTTAAAGAACTTTTGGGTTCCAAGAAGCCTTAGTTCACGGGAATGTGGTAAGATGGAGTTGCTCTGTATAGTGGATTTGAAGCCCTTTAGTTTGTAACTGCTTTATATCCCTTGTAAGCTTCATTTGTTCTAGCCTTCATGACCTTGTTAAGCGGCAATTAAGGATCGTTAGCTATGCATGTCTCATTCCTTGGTTTGATCTATAGCTTTTCGAGACCGTGGCCGAGCCACTCTAGAGGAGGACAAGGGCATAGTTCATTTTTCTTTGTCTTCTCCTTGTTTTGTTACATATTTTGTTTTTATTTTGCTTTTTCTCCTCTTGCTAACCCTTTAAGCCTATAACCTTTCTTGATTATGATCCATATTACAAGCCTTATGACCTTTCATTTCCCTAACCAATTAGTGAATCATTTTGGTTTTAGAGTTTGTTTTGTGTTGTGATGGTTTTAATGAAAATGAGAAAGCAATATGCTCTTTTGGACCAAGCAAGAAAGTAAATTATATATATTGTGTTAATAAAGCAAATACATTCAAGAAAAAGCCGTCCATAATTAAAAAAAAAGGCAAGGACATAAAATAAGAGTTTATTATGAAAAAATTCCATAAAAAATTGGAAAAGAATAAAAAACAACAAAAACATTTTAGTTGGTTTCGTTATCTTCCAAATTTCTAGCATTGAGGACAATGCTTCGTTCAAGCTTGTGGGGGAGCGTTACTTCGTTTTTATATATTTTGTGTTGGTGTTGAGTAAGCTTGTGGGAGATGGAATTATTGGTATTTTTGTTTGAGGTTTTGTGACTTCTTGAGTTTGTTTTTGAGAGAGGGCCCCCCTTTTTCTTCACTTAGGAAATATCACCAAATATTTCAAATTTTTACCCCGCCTTGACCCCTAGCTTTACGTTACAACCAATAAAAGACCCTTAGTGTTGTATCCAAGCCTAACAACTTGGTTATGGAATTTTCTTTGGTTCAAGACGTAGCATCATGCATTGGTGCTATGCGTTCTATCTATATGCAGCAAGATATTCAATCCCTTGAGTTTCTTGTTGTTCTTATTAACTAGTTCATTCTAGTTCGTTTTATGCTTTGAATAAATTGTAAACTTTAGTCTTATTTTAAGTTTGCAAATTAGTTATATTTTCTTTAGTTTTCTTTAGCTGATTAAAGTTCGAAAATATAATGTCACATTCTCACAAAGTACAAGTGCAAGATACATCACGAAGGCAGCCATTTAAACTTGTGAAAGAAGCATAGACTGCGAAATTCTTTTAGAGGAATTTAAAGGATTTAACTTGGGTGTTACAATCAGATTCAATGAGGAGTTACAAGATTTCAATTCAGGCTTCAAGTGAGCGTTTATTTCAGTCAGCAAATGAGCATCTAAAAGGCGTCCAGATGCACTCTTGTCTACAAACATTCAAGCTTATTTCAAGGTTTGAATTGGGCGTGAATCAAGGGGGAGTTATGCTCTCTTATTTTTGATTTTATTTCAGCCTTAATTTGGGAGGTTACAATCCGCCACTTTCTCTTTGATGTATCTAGTTAAACAAAGCTTCTTTTTTTAATGTATCTAGACAACAAAAGTTGATCTTGTGCTTAGCTTAGGCATGTAACAAGTAAGCTGAAAAGTCACTTAAGTTAGCTTGTACTTAAGGATGCTTGTTTACTATAAATAGCAACAAATGTGAATAGAAAAATCATATTAATTTTGAACAAAAAACTTTGTTTTTACACTCGTTTCATGGATTAGAAAGAAACTTGAAATTCTTGGATTTGTAATTTCGTTTCCTTTGCTTAGTTAGCTAGTTCAGGCTGCTAGTTGGCTGGTGATCTTATTAGCCTAAACCGTTTCTTAGTGGTGTGACTGTAACTAGGAAGCCTTTGGTTCTTTAGCCTTACCTATCCTTTGGTTTATTCCTTGTTATCTCGAGTTGCTACTTCAAATATACAACACTTAGACCCTTGAGGATTGAGTCAATATCGATGGAGGGAGATAATTGTCAAGCCTTTGGAGAAAGTGTGCATGGCTAAGATGTCAGGATTAACTTCTCAAAGTTTTTCATTTTCTTTATCTTTTTCCAGTTCCTTCGAGGAATCGTGAAAAGCTAGCTTAAGGGTTGAATTGAAACTAGTGGAGAGAACGCGGCCCAATTGGTTGGGACGATGGTGGATTGAGTCCTCATTAGTTCTCTATGCTTATCTTATGTTATGTTTCAATCAACCATTGACATCTTGGAACGTGCATACATTTGTCTACTTAGAAAGATTTACATTCATTGATGCTTGTTCTTATCTCTTGTCCAAATACGAGCTCGTGTTTTCTTTCTCTTTTTATGTTTCTTTTTCTTTTTGTTTTATTGCCTTGCCTTGGTTTTTTGCTAGAGTTGTGGGTTAAGCTCTAAGGAAACCCTCACGAAATCACACTCATCCTCTAGGGCGATCTAGGGGTTTAAAGAGGTTGTCTTTTGTTGCTAAAATTACTGTGATTCCTACGAATGTACATTCTTGTCTCCTTTCTTAGCTTTGCTAGAATGATTCAATCCCATTCTCTCGTGTTTCGTGTTAATTTGCTCGAGGACGAGCAAAAGATTAGCTTGGGGAAGTTTGATAAGTGGCTTTTATGTCACTTTTAGAGGTGACTTTAGAGTCATTTTCCGGGTTATTTTCCAATAATTTTCCTCTTTTTAATTTTTATTTCTCTTATTTTCTTATTTTCGTCTTTTGTATTATTATTTTGAGTATTTTAGTAGTTTTTAATAGTTTTAAGATTATTTTCGTAATTTATTTTATAATTCTTTCTTTATAATGTTTTTAGTCTAGGTTTTTGTTAATATTAATCTTCTCGTTTTTCTCATTCTATTATTTTCTTTTAGTTTCTAGTTTGTTTCCTTTATTTTATTTTATTTTATTTTATTATTTTTAGTGTTAATATTTTAATTTAATATAATTTTATCTTTATTTTTATTTTTATTTTATATGTCGTTCTACCCTCGTGTTCATTTTGTTGGTGTGTGTAGGTATGTGTTCGGGTCAAAGCACGGAGTTCAAGGTCAAATGAACACATTGGGAGTTTGGGTCCTAAGTCATCAAGTTCAACAAACCCTTTGTTTTGCTATCTCCTTAACCTCCACACACCATTCCTTAACCTCCACCACACACACCCATATCACCTCCCCTGCTCCCTCACTTTCTATCACTAGCCAACACCACTCACCCAAAACACCTCCCCTGCTTCCCTAACTCACAAACACAGCCACCAGAATCCCCTACTCCCACCTCCAACCACCTGCGATCAGCAAACCACCACCATTTCAACCTCATCCACCCAACAACAATAACTACCGAATTCACCGGCACCGCAGCATAATCAGCCACGCACCAACTACCCACCAAAAAACAACAACCACCACCAAACACACAACCCCTGCTCCAACCCTTCACGCAACTCACAGCACCCTCGCCACCAATTTCAACCACCAGCCACCGCAAACACCACCAACACTCCCTCTTTCCATCCAACAATAACACTAACGGCAAAAGCGACACTGCTCCCCGCTGCCCAACAATCACCACCGCAACATTTAATAACAGTTGCATCAAACCACCATGCAGCACCGTCAGCCACCATAAAGACCGAGCAGCAGCCGAATTCTCAATCACTCGCAGAACCTCGTAGCAGCCACCGCACGCACCACCAATCCCAGCTCAAATTGCTCGAATTTCCACCCATCAAACAAACCCAAATTTGCAACTGCAGCTACCTCTTTTGCCGCGGGCGCAGACATAGTATTTTTAGAGCTCAACATTTGAATCGAGAGATGCTTTGGAGAAGGCGCAGTTAAGGCCACTGCGGGTGTGGCCTATTCTTCCGCAGGAGCAGTTTTGGGGGTTGTATAAATCGTATCACGAGCTTCTCACGAGATATTTATCAAGATTGAGCATGTTGCCCTTGATGTTTTGATGATAAAACAAGACAAATTAAATGACTAATGCCTTAATCACTTTTGTAATTTTTTTATAAAGTTGCAGGATTAATTCAAGGCAAAGGAACAAGAGCTAAAAGATATGTTGTGGTGTTCCTGTAAAGGAACCGAAGCTTCGGAGCAGAAGCTAAGGAAAGAAGACTCGGAGCAGATACTTCTTAGACAAATTAAAGTCTAAAATATTTTTCATGTTTTAGGTTTTGTGTAAGTGATATTAATTAGGAGTTGATGATGAGTAGAATGCGATTTGAATTTGTCAAATATATAGAATCTCTTTGGTTGCTATTATATATGAAATATTGTTTTCGAAAATATCTTTTCTGATTTTATCTTTCATTAATATCTTTTTGTTTCAGAAAAAATATCTTTGAAAAGCTTAGAAAAACTAACTTACTAAACATGCGCTAACATCTGTTGATTTATTCTTCACCACCAACACGGAAACTGCTTCTAAGAAGTTCAAACGTGCCCTTGTTTTTAGGACATGTTTGAAGCTCTAGTAGTGGTGGAAAGTAGTGGCGTTAAGATGCAGCAGTAGTGGTATGAGTATCGGAATTTGTGGCGTTAAGATGCAGTAGTAGTGGCGTGAGTATCGAAATTTGTGGCCTTTTAATCAAACAATTTTTTTTTATAAATATCTAAGTTGTTCTTGGGAAAACTTCACCTTGCTCAATCATATCTTTCTATCTTTCTTGTTTCTAAAAGAGTCAAGAGTCGCATTCTACATAAGAGTTAAATTTCATAATTTTTTCACTAGAGTATTATTTATTTAAGTTGTAATTGGGAATTGGGAGTCTGAGTAAACTTTAAGAGAAGTCAACAGAGAAAGAGAAAGAAGAGAATAGAGATGAGAAGAGTGGCAAGTAGTGGGACTTGCTGCTGGGAACTTCATGTTCGTAGAGGAACTTGAAGTCAGATCCTTTAGATTGTAATAGGTTGTTTTCCCTATTATAGTGAAGAATCTTTCCTGAAATCCCAAGTTGCCGTGGTTTTTCCTCTTGTTAGGGCCAAGAGGTTTTCTACCTAAAACCTCTCTGTGTTTCTTTAAAGTTCCTTTAGCTTAGCTTTATCAATTCCACAAAAAGATAGCTAAATTCTCCCAAACTACAATTCACCCCCCTCTTGTAGAATTCCTCTAAAGTAACAATTAGTATAAGAGCCTAATCCTCTCGAAATCATGACACCCTGAAGAGGAGAATCTTGGTAAAAGATGAATACTCATGAAAAACTTGAAGAAGGATACTCTACTTAACGACCTCCCATGTTTATCGGGAAATTCTACACATAATGGAAGAACAGGATGGAAATCTTCATTAAGGCAGAAAACTATGAAGTCTGGAGAGTAATCGAGGTAGGAGATTTCAAAGTAACCAAAACCAATGCTCAAAACGAGGTAATTCCTAAACCAATGTCTGGATATGAGAAAGAAGACTTTGATAAAATGGAAATTAATGCTATGGTTGTTAAGTTACTTCATTATGGACTTGGACCACATGAGCACAATAGTGTAATGGGGTGCAAGAATGCTAAGGAAATCTGGGATTTGGTTCAGGTTAGCCATGAAGGAACAAATGAAGTAAAACGTTCAAAAATTGATTTCCTAATGTCTAAAAATGAACGTTTTGAGATGAAACCCAAAGAATCTATCCAAGAAATGCTTACTAGATTCACTAACATTATGAATGAACTAGTTTCTCTTGGTAGAAAAAATTCCTACAGATGAACAGGTAAGAAAAGTGCTCAGGAGCTTACCTCAAGATGAACGTTGGAGAGCAAAGGTAACAGCCCTGTAGGAAACAAAGGACTTCACAACATTCAACATTGAACAACTTGCTGGTTCCCTAATGACACATGAGCTCCATCTGGGAACTAGCAGCAGTGAAGGCAACAGGAACAAGGGACTGGTGTTAAAGGCTAATCAAGAGGAATATGAAGTAGATGAAGAAGAGGCTGCAATGTTGGTTAGGCGTTTCAAACAAATGCTCCACAGAAACAACCGGGACTGTAGAAACTTTCAAAAGAAATCTCTAACTCCAAACAAGACTATAGCTGTCACAAATGTGGGTTAATAGATCACTTCATCAAAGACTGTCCTTAGTGGGACATTGAGAAAGGAAAAGGGAAGATCAAGAAACAGGGAAAAAACAATTCAAGACTCCCTTTTCAAAGACTGATGTCAAGAAAGCCATGATAGCTGCATGGGGAGACTCTAATAGTGAAGAAGATGAAGATCAACCAGAAGAGGAGGTTACAAATCTCTGTCTGATGGTCAAATTAGATGACAGGCATGCATACCTCAAGGAACTTGAAAAGGAGGTCAGTGAAAGTAACTTTGACAATGCTCGACTTAGATCTTTATCCAAAGATGTTTTAATTGAGTTAATGATTAAAAAGGAAGTAAAGCTAAATGATGAATGCATACAAAGGAATGAATGTCAAAAGGTTATGCAAATTTGGAAGGATCATAGTGCTTGAAACAACACGAAATAATATCCAAACCAAATTCGGAGAATTACATGACAAATATCTTCTTATGTCTGAAATGCTTGAAAGAGTCAAAAAAGGAAAATGTCATGTTAAATGTGGAACTTTCACCGTATAAGCTAATTAGTACTGATATTGGTTCTAGTAGTTCCTCTAATGATTCCATGCTAAAATTTAATTCTAATTATGAAATTCTCAAGCTAGATCTTGACAATTTAAAGTCTCACAAGGATAAACTGGGAAGGGAACTATAGGGTAGAAAGAATAGAAGTATTGATCCTACTGCTCCTCCTAAATTGATTAAAGATGCTCAAGTCAAGAGAACTGAAGGACTTGGGTATGAGTCCAAAAGGAAAGATAAACAAAAAAATATGTAGACCTTCCTAGTAGCAAATTTTGTACTTTATATGGAAAAATTGGAAATTTACATTCTGATTGTAGAAAGAAAAATGGAACATGATAAAAGAAATGTTAAGAAAGTATGGGTAAAGAAAACTAATATTGCCTCAACATCAAAGGAACCCTAGGATCCCGGGGTTCCTGAAGCTAACACTTAAGTTTTCGTTGCAGGTTCTAGTGAGGGGGAACAACCTATGGTACCTCTATAGCGGTTGTTCAAAAGCATATTATAGGATACAAATCAATGTTCCTTTCACTAGAGACCTACCCAAGAAGAAAAGTGAATTTCGGAGATAATAAGAAAGGAGAAATCATTGCTAAAGGAAAAATAAGAAATTCAACCTCCCATACAATAGAGAATATGTTCCTGGTCGAGGGCTTAATAAATAATCTACTGAGCATATCACAATTTTGTGATAAAGGTAATTCGGTAAGCTTTACTTCTGATGAATGTCATATCTTCAATAACAAATCAGGAAAGGTTATTCTACAAGGAAAGAGAAGAGGAAATACCTATGTTGTTAAAGGTTATTCTACAAGGAAAGAGGAAGAGGAATATGGAAACAATAGTTAGGAAACAAAGCTTGTTTAGTTGTTAAAGGCTACAAACCAACAGGAAGGTATTGACTTTGAAGAAACCTTTGCTCCTGTAGCTAGACTAGAAACTATTAGAATAATCATTGCTTTTGCTTCTTTTATGGGTTTTAAACTTTATCAATGGATGTGAAATGTGCATTTTTGAATGGTTACTTAATGGAGGATGTGTTTGTAGAACAACCTCTAGGTTTCAAAAATCTAAAAATTTCCTAATCATGTTATCAAGCTTGACAAGGCCCTGTATGGTCTAAAGCAAGCACCAAGAGCCTGGTATGACAGGCTCTCAAAGTTTCTTTTGTAAAATGATTTTAAAAGAGGAAAAGTAGACAAAACTTTGTTTTTAAAAATCACAAGGAACTGATCTCTTAGTTGTACAGATTTATGTAGATGATATTATCTTTGGTGCAACTAACAATGTTTTGTGCAAGTACTTTGCTGATCTCATGAGTGGTAAGTTCGAAATAAGCATGATGGAGAAATTGAACTTCTTCCTTGGACTTTTGAAATCAAAGCAAATCCAAAAAGGAATCTCAATTCACCATTAGAAGTATATCAAGTAACTTTTGAAAAAGTACAATCTTAGCTAAGACAAATAACACACCCATGGGAACAGGCACAAGACTAGATGATGATCCAACAGGGCCTAGTGTGGATCAAAAGATGTATAGAGGTATGATAGGCTCCTTTTTTTACTTAACTGCTAGTAGACCTGACATTGCTTTCAGTGTTGAATTATGTGCCAGGTTTCAGTCAATACTAAGGAATGTCACCTAACTACTGTAAAAGAGAATACTCAGATACTTGAAAGGAACTGATGAGTTATGTATCTTCTATCCTAGAAGTGATTCTTTTGAACTAAAGGTTTTGCAGATGCAGATTATGTAGGACATTTAGTCAATCGAAAAAGTACATCAAGTATGGTCCAGTTCCTTGGGCCATGCTTAGTCTCATGGGGTTCTAAGGAACAGAATACCGTAGCTTTATCTACAGCTGAAGCAGAATATGTTGTTGCAGCTGCTTGTTGCTCACAAGTACTTTGGATAAAACAACAACTCAGAGACTTTGGTATGAAATTTGATTGCATTCCTATATTTTGTGATAACACAAGTGCCATATGTATTCTAAAGATCCAGTGCATCACTCTCATGTTAAGCATATTCATATTAGACATCACTTTCTAAAGGATAATGCAGCGAAAGGCTTAATTAATTAGAATTTTGTGAACAACTAATCAAATTGCTGACATTTTGACAAATCCTTTAAACCGAGAAAGACAAAAGATGATGAGGATAGAGCTTGGAATGATTAAGTTGTGTTAATAAAAAGCCTTGATGTTCCCTCGGGTAAAATCTCTAAACTGGTGTACATTTTAATCTCACACAAGTATG